>NC_048299.1:45159997-45324927 GCF_013100865.1 Trachemys scripta elegans | reverse complement strand
CCCCCCCCCGTTTCTTGACTGCCCCCTCCAGAACCTCCCCGTCCCTTCTCCTGCCCCCTTACCCTGCTGCTCAGAACAGGTTGTTGGGCTCTGTGCGAGCCGAGCCGGACACGTGGCTGCGCTCCCCAGCACAACAAAACCCGGTCCCTGGCCCTGCACAGTGCTGCCGGACCGGGTTGCAGGGGAGAGCTGCTTGCTCAGAATGCAGGGCGGATCCGGCTCCTCTACAGCTGCTCCTGAGTCCAGCCCGGGACTTTTCTGCAGCCCTCCCAGCCGCTCGCTCTGCTCTGCCGGGGGAGGGAGGAAATCCCGGACATTGTGAGTGCTTTACAAATTCCCCCCGGACGCTATTTTTAGCACGAAAAGGAGGACATGTCCGGGTAAATCCGGAGGAATGGTAACCCTATTTAAACTCTCTCGTTCACTTGGGCCCCCACTCCAGTTAGCAATATGGGAGGGCTGGGTGATCAGGCTCTTGATTCCCTGATACCTCTGGGTCATGATCCTCAGTTTGAGGACCCATGTGACATATTTTGTTCATAAATGTTTAATGCTTAGAACATTTCTTTCTTTTTTTATTACTAACTACAGTAGAATCATAGAATATCAGGGTTGGAAGGGACTTCAGGAGGTCATCTAGTCCAACCCCCTGCTCAAAGCAGGACCAATCCCCAGACAGATTTTTGCCCCGATCCCTAAATAGCCCCCTCAAGGATTAAACTCACAACCCTGGGTTTAGCAGGCCAACGCGCAAACCACTGAGCTATCCCTCCCTCACTAGTAGAATCCCACTAATTTACACTAAGAACAACTGGGGATCCCAATGTGGCTTATCACATTTTGTGGACTATTCTGCTTGTGCTGAAGTCTCTTGTTGACTTTAAAGGTAACAGAGTTACTCTGCTTTCCTGGCCTAGAACAGCACACAGGACCCCCTTTCACCCCAGCACCAGGAAGAAAGAGCAACCTGCCTCCTTAGGGAGACAGGTGGTTACTCAAGTAGCCAGGACACAAATGATATTGGGCATTATAATACAGTTTCAAGACCTTGAATTACACCTCACCTGAGAGACTACAGAAAAATAATGAAGTCTTTCCTGTATTAGTGTAATATGTTTCCTATGGTTAACACTGCCAAGTAGTCAGGAAAGCACATTCTACATTAGTTGTAGCTATTAGGCAGTCTTCTGGATTAGCCCCATAAAGAGTACCTTACTATAATCCAGTCTAGAAGTCACATGGGTGTGGATAACTGAGGCAAACTCCACATTATTTCTTATTACTATATTATTTATATGCTTCTGTGGCTGTGTTCTCCCTCCCACCTTCATGTGAGTTGCTTTTGCAACCTCTCCTTTTTTCTTGTACTTTTGATAACAATTGCCTGCATGCAAATACAAATGGTCTAACAACTCCAAAGTACGTCCTGAAATATACATATCCAGATGATTTGTCTGAGTTCTTGTTTATCTAGAAAATGTGCCTTCCTGTCACTGAACCTCTTCCTTGCTTGTGCCATTGCTTTCTTTTTGCTTGATTTTTAAATTCAGGAGCCATCTGGAGCCAAGCAAACAGTCAGTATTATTACATCAGCAATTATATTATCTTTGGTAGTCAGAGGTGCTTATGTGTTAATAACTGCCTTGTTCTCACACATCTCCTTTCTATCTTCATTTAAATTTGGGCTCACTACATTTGGTTCAATTATAGTTTCTAACTTTGTAGAACACAGAAAGTTTTGAGCAAATTGAACTAACAGCAGAGCGTGCTCAATAAATTATTTTATGATGGACAGACATGTTAGGTGATGAATCAGAAGGAAGTGGTTATATGGAGTCAAGGTGCCCAGGAAAATAGGGTATTGGAAAGGGAAGAATGCTTTCATATCAGCGAGGGATGTAATGAAAGTGTTCGTTCTTCCCTTTGTGTCAAATCATACATACAGCGTGGCCAGTGCTAAAAGCATAGGCAATGACTTACTTGAGAATAAAGATACCTTGAAGCTACTGGGTCACACAACATAGTGATGCACAGCATGGGAATAATGGAATCAGATAGGAAGAAGTTTGGGTATAAATCCTGTTGTTTTTCAGGACCATGTTCAACTGCCAGATCATCTGAAGAGATCTTCCAAAAAACTAAAGAGCAACACTAATGTCAGCAACAATTATTATGTAGAGTTCATAAAACACAACCAGCAGAGGGATGTATGCTAGCAAATGGGTGAATGATGAGAGAGAACAACACATTCAGAACTATAAATGGGGAGCTGCTGGCAGAGATGAAAGAAATATAGGCCTGCTTAGAAAGAGAGAAAAAGCACAGACATGCAAGAGCAAAAGAGGCAGTGGAATAAAATAATGCAGACTTAGCACAGAGAAATATTGGACATCAGAAACATGACATCACTTCACAAGACTTCAAAGTAGAAGTGGCTAAAAGATTTTCATCCGAAGAGTTTTTTGTCAGAAAATGTAGTCTGGCTGAAATTGAAACATGTTGCAAGAACATGTGGATTTTGATGAAACTTTCATTGGGAAACCCTCAAGGATTTTTTTTGACTTTCTCATTTTGATTTGGAACATCAAAATGTTTTGTTTAATGTTGAAACATTTCATTTTCATTTTGAATTTTCTATTACAACAATTTTAACATACTTAGTCTATTTAATGTTATATCTATATAGTTTATATTATTTCAATGTTATCAAAACAATTCAGTATTATCAAAATGAAACATTTTGATGCTTCCATAAGAACATGGGACTGGACGGGCCCTCCTGGGTCATCGCTTCCAGTCCCCTGCTATCACAGGCTACCAGTGGTCCACCATAGGCCACCAGTTGTAATTCTATTCATGACCTTATCAAGCTCCATCTTAAAAACATTTAGGTTTCTGAATCAACATTTTTCAGGCTGTCTGTGCTGCAGGCAGATCAACATTTTGACTTTTTGTTCAATTTGAAATGTATTTTTTTTTAAATGTCAGCATTTCCTGCAGAGTCAAAATTCCATTTTCCAACCAGCTCTGTTTAAAAGCAATAGGGATATCTATGCTCAACAACTAAATGACAATCATTGTGAACTATTAGAGCAAATGGAGGTGGAGAATCAATTCTTTCATGAAAATCAGGATATAAGTCATGTGAAGAATAAGGAGTGGGACTTTCAAAGGGACCTAAGAGTTCAGCACCCAATTCCCATGGGATTTCAGTGGGAATTGGGTGCCTAACTCCCTTACATTCCTTTGACCATTCCAGACAATATGACTAATGTAAAATCTGATCTAGGATGTAAAAGACAAAGGTATATTTTCTAGCAGGAGGCATAGACTATGAGTGAGCAATACCACAGTCAAATTGTAAAGATTGAGATTTGTTTTAAATGGAGAGAGAGGATTTAACACATGAGATCAGATTGCTGACCAGTGAGTTAAATATGGTAGGAATAAGCTTGCAGGCAGCCTCTCAAATTAAATAGATAAAGCAAGAGAGCTCTAGAGTTCAAAAAGAAACCTGCTGGGCTTACAAAGAAATATTACAGAAATTGCCAATGCATATGCGCTTATAAGAGAGACCTTGATATCTGCAGCCATTCCATACAGTTCTTACCTTCCAGTACCTGCAGTAACACCTTCAGTCCAAGAATAACCCACTATTTGGATAAAAAATTCATCCCTGGTGTTACTGCATAGACTTCAATAGAGCTTCAAAAAGGATCAATCCAGCCCCTGATGTTAGTAAAGGAATTTGGTGGTTGAGTCAAATTCTAATAATTTTGACCCTCAGGATAAAGATGCCAGTATTGATTCTTGTTTCGCAGATTTGGAATGTTAGCATAGGGCCAGACCAACACCCCTTGACTTAATGGACTGGGGTGCAGGGGAATAGTGTTTCCAGACCTCAAGAAAGTGAGGTTGTCACAGTGCCTGTATTACCAACAGATTGCTGAATGGATTTTCACATTAAGCTAAGCGTCTTACATTTTAAGGCACCAAAGGCAGCTTTGTGACAGGAGTACAGTTGCTTTACAGATCTTGGGACAAATTATTTTCTCATTTACATAGATGTAAAGCTGCAGTATCTCCACTGGACTCATTTGAATGCTTTACAGTGGGGTAACTGAGGGTAGAATCTGCCCCCCTATTTCTGCTTTGTTCCTTAGATTTGTGGTTGGAATATAGCAAGCTAATCTGAGCAGTGAAGACAAACATGCTTCTCAGGGCAAGAACCACAAAACTGAGACTTTAGATGTTGGACTGGTTCATAGACCATAGAAACCTGATGGAAACACCAAGATGAAATAACAGCAGATGCAAGGGAAGGTTGGGAAGGACTGAGCTCCAGGTGAGGTACATGCCTTTATCCACCAGACAAGTATAGCCACCATAAAGTGATGGAACTGCTACTTCAAAGAGAAATATCAAGCAAATTGTGTCTCGGATAGAAGGGAGTACCAGGATTTGAATCCAAATTGTGAAGCAACCATCCCCCATTTCTCTCTCTTCTCCAGGGCCTGTTTCATCCCCGCTTTCCTCACTCTTATCTCCTTCAGGACCCAGAGCTGTGGCTCCTTTTTTTCCTCACAACTTTTAGTGGCTTCATCTCCAGACGTGACTACAAGAAGTACTAATCAGCCAGTATTCGGTACAATGAAACAAACGGAACCTGACGGCATCGTGACCTGCTGAGTGCTGATGCAAAGGCCTACATATTTAAAAGTGATTAGAGAATTGCCCCAATTTTTGGGTGCCCAACTTGAGACTCTTGAAAGGGGCCTGATTTTCAGAAAGTGCTGAGCACACCCCTCTGCAAATCTGATCTCATTAATGTCTCTGAAAATTTAGGTCAAAATATCTATTCAATCCATGGTTGACTGGATACTGAGGCAGAATGCTATTTACTGAGCAGCCACATTTTCAATTTGATGTACATCTTTAATCCTTAGCCCACAAAGGTAGAGGCAGATTTTATAAGGATTCCAGACAAAGTTATGATGGGCCACTGTTTGCATCCCCCGCTCCCTCTGTTGCTCACTCTCCCCCACCCTCACTCACTTTCACCAGGCTAGGGCAGAGGGTTGGGTTGTGGGAGGGAGTGAGGGATGTGGGATCTGGGAGGGAGTTTGCGTGCAGGCGCTAGGCTGGGGCAGGCGGTTGAGATGCAGGAGGGGGTCAAGGTGGGCGTTTACCTCGGGCAGCTCCTGAAAGCGACTGGCACACTCCTCTGGCAGCGGCTCCTAGGTGGGGAGGCAGGAGATCTCTGTGTGCCACTGCTCACAGGCACCACCCCCACAGTTTCCATTGGCCACAGTTCCCGGCCAATGGCAGCTGCGGAGTCGGCACTCGGGGCAGGGGCAGTGCATGGAGAACTCCTCCCTAGGGGCCACAGGGATGTGCCCGCTGTTTCCAGGAGCGGCACAGAGCGAGGGCGAGCAGGAAGCCTGCCTTAGCCCCACTGTGCTGCTGGTGGCGGCGGTGTCCAGGGCCCCCCGGGCCATTTTAAATGGCCCGGGTCCCTGGGTAGTTGCCCCCTTTGTTGCCCCCTGTCGGCGGGCCTGCACAGAAGATTCACCTTCTGCTGCTAACTTGATGTATCATCTAGAGGATATCTTTTCATCTGTACAACAATGTGGGGGATCTGGGGGAAGTGTTTCCAAAGATCAAAATCACACCATGGCAGAAAATCAGCCCCAAATAATATCAAAGTGGAGATTAGGCATTTTGTTTTAAATATAGCAGGAAGTAGCAGGGACCCAGTAAGTCTGGAGCCTTGTATTTTTCTGGTGGTTCAAAGATTCCCGTAAAAGGATTATTGAAGTATTCCCCCAGGACAGGGTAATGCCTGAGTAGTACAACTCTTATACCAGTCTTCCAGTGTAGGGGATGTGTCTAGGGAGAAGGCGTATGGCTGAGTATGGAACTCTAGATGCCTACACATCACCTTGGTCCCCTTGGTTGGTACAACTTATACCAGGAACCAGCCCAGTTCACCATTCTGCCCATTCAACCTCCAACAGCGGTGTGTTTTTAAAACCATTTAAAACATATAAAAATCCAGATATTTGGTACTGCAATAAGTACCATAGCAGAGCACAGAGGAAACTGAGGCATAGAGCAGTTACATGTATCAGCCAGGGAGTGTGTGGCCAAGGAGAAATAGTGAAGAACTAGAACACATGTCTCCTGACTTTCTGTCCTGTACCTAACTCAGGAAGTTGTTAGTCTCCTCCTCCTCTCCCCTTCCCACCCGCAAACTGAAAATCAGAGAGATCGAGATCTAGCTGCAACACTTGCAATTGGGGTATCAGTCTCCAGTGTCAAATAATGATACAAGGAACAAGCCAACATTTGTTATATTAAAGTTTTAATATATCCTTGCAACAGACAGCTGCCAGTCTCTGCACTGTTTACTGCTGTTGATGACTCATGTTGTCTGTTAAGGCATCACATCGAAATAATCAAATCCAAACAGCCATGAAGTGCTATGACAGAGTTGCAGAGGTTTTCTATCTTTCCTCATTTCTATGGCTTTTGTTTAAGCCTTCACACACATCTACTCTGCATGGGGGGAGGGATAGCTCAGTGGTTTGAGCATTGGCCCGCTAAACCCAGGGTTGTGAGTTCAATCCTTGAGGGGGCTACTTGGGGATCTGGGGCAAAATCAGTACTTGGTCCTGCTAGTGAAGGCAGGGGGCTGGACTCGATGACCTTTCAAGGTCCCTTCCAGTTCTAGGAGATGGGATATCTCCATTAATTTCTATTTCAATGCCTGACAGAAAAATATTCTTGCAAGTGTCACTTCAAATAATCAACCAATTTGTTAAAATTGACGTTAAAGGCTAAAACTTCATTTTAGGGAAAGAAGTTTTTTAAAAAAAGCCAATATCTATAAGATTTAGTTTGATTCGTGATCAGAGTGGAAACGTTACTTTTATTGTATTAGGACTCTTATTTATAGAGAGCACCATTTTTTAAACTTGAGCCCCTAAAATTAGTCATCTGCATTCATCTTTAAACATCTCAATAAAAGTGGCCTGATTTTTCTGAGATGTTGAGCATTTCTGGCTCCCACTGAAACAATGGGAGCTCAGCGCTTCTGATAATCAGGCCATGTATTTAGGTGCCTAAATTTGCACTTAGGAGTCTAATTTTAGACTCCCTATTTTGAAACTGTTGGTCAGAAGGGCCTGTGTGTGATTTACATTTCTGGCATTTACAACAAATACGAAAACAAAGTCTTTGTCATAAGGAACTTACAATCTCAGTGCCGTAAGGAATACTTCGGTTGAGGTGGAAATCCTGGCTCTGTGGAAGGCAATGGCAAAATTCCCATTGATAGCAATAGGGACAGGATTTTACCCAAGTAAAGAGCTAGGTCCTGCACAGATGTGCAAGGCCTGGAAGGGCACCCTGCACTGAACCAGTGCAGAATCTCAGTGGGAAGTGCTGTGTTTGCTCCCTGCTAGCATCCTCATGGTGCTGTCTGTCTGCAAGGGGACAGGAAGGGGTAGGGTCAGAACAGAGCCTTGGCTGATCCTTACACTGATCAGCAAAACTGGCCAGTCATTGAGTGCCGGGCGCGCTGCAGCCTCTCCAACAATGATGAAGCCACCAGTCTGGTATGTGGCTACTGAGCCCTGAGTCAGCCAGAATTCCTCCTTGTGCTCCAGTTGCAACACAGCCCCTCTGTAACCCTCTCCCATTTTCCTGCAGCATCCCACAGGATCCTGAAGGACTCTTGCCCCAAGTTTGTCTCCCTTTTGTTCAAAGAGACCCAATGATGTGACCTTCTTCTAAGCTTGAGAACAGCTGAGTGCTGGGACATGGGGGAGGGGGAGAAGACCTGTGCAATAGGTGAGCCAATCAAAATATGAGTTTGCTTGTTGCCTCTGCCAAACCCCATGATTACATGCACAACTGACACATTTACGGTACATGACCAGCTATGTAATTTCTACTTGTAAACGTGGAGTCTAGTGGATCCAGATGGGTGTATGGACAATTTGTGCTGCGCACCTGCTGTGAAATCTGAGTTTTCTTTTCAAGATTCTTAACCCAGGTCATACAAGAGAGTACCAACTTGTTTAAACAAGAATCTATTTTCAGCCTAGAGCTATACAGGCTTCCACAAAGAAGCGCCAAACTTCTAAGAAGGCTAGGTAAAGAATTTGTCTATGTAGGGGAGCCAATCCAAATTCCTCCTATATCCAGCATACATAAAAAGCTAAAGAAAAATCCATTCCCTCCTATATGCAACCCAAATCACAAATCCAAATATTCCCAAATTTTGCATGATTTTTCAAACTGAACCTGGATGAGTTGTGAATTTTGCAGATGTGTCCCGCCATTACAGTGGGCTATATTACAACCTCAGATTGACTCATCTGAGTGCTCACACTTCAGACATGGATGCAAATTTTGCAGTCCATGCTCATTCGTAATACATTCTGAGAAATCTCTAACACTACACAAAACAGTAACTCTTCATATTTTAGTTTCACGTCACTTTGAATCATTATTATCTTATTTTATTATAGTAATGTTTCAGAGGGTTCATGTGAGAATAGACACCCATCATGGGGGTGCACTATACAGGCGCTGAAACTGAAATTGAGTGATTATGCATAAAACAATCAAAACCTATCAAAGTTCCTAGAGAGAGGATATTGATTACTGTCTCTTATTTTGTCAAGCAGGCCTTGTTGGTGGGGAAGAAAGGGGTTAGTTTTATTGTTCAATTTTGAATCAGAAATGATAGTCACTTTCCTGCTTTTGACAAAACAGACAGACACAGAAGGGAGAGAAGGGAGAGGATAGTAAAGATGGGGAAAATATGGCTTCTGTTGATGTTCTCAGGGTACCAGGCTTCTAGTCAGTTGCAGATGGATTCTTTGGGCAGGCAGGTCATCCGTGATAGCTGCTATTCTGGGCCCCTGGTTTCTCTCCCTGATTAGGGTTATCTCCTTCACTGGTCCTTCCCAGGCTGAGCAGAGCTTGATGGGCCATCTCATCATGCTGTGCTGGTGCCAGGCAGTGCAGCTGATTTCAGTAAAAGCCAAAAGAGAGTGATAGGACAGGAGTAAGATAGCAGGGGATAGAAAGGGATACACAAGGGAGGGGAAAAGAGAGCAGGATCTCTCGCGTCAAGCTGGGCTCAAACATCCCCATGGGTGAGGCAAGGTCTCGGTGTCATGATAAAAATCCTTCCACTGCAGCCACAGTAGTGGGAGCAGCCCCTTCTTCTTTCCCTATCATAGTCTCTGTTTAAGGGCCACCCATATAAGTGGTGGGCAGACTAGCCCATCCTCTCATTATTTTGTCCACCAGTTAGGGCTAATTTTTGGTCCCACACTCCTTTTGTTTACCAGCTGTGCTCTTACTACAGTTCTTAGTACACCTCTTTGTTTGAATTAATACAGCCTTGCTGTTTCCTTTTTGCATCTTTTTAAAAAACAATCTTGTATCACAGGCCTTGGGATTAATTTATGAACCTTTATCCACTTGCCACCAGTTAAAAGCTCGCAACTGGAGTAGATGTGCTAGACCCCAATTATTACAACGGGTCTTACCAACTAAGCAGACAAGCCAGACAAAAGGTGAAAGGGGGGAAAAGAGGCACAGAGAGGTGAATTGACTAGCTTGAAGTCACACAGCAAATCAAGGGAAAAATTGAGAATAAAATCCAGGCCTTCTGAATCTCAGTCCAGATCCACTATGCTTCCTCTGCAGGGCTTCTGCCTGAGTCTGCAGCCAGACTTCAGCAAAGGAAGGAGCAGCAGCCATTAAAGACATGGAGGAAGCCACTTGGTTCTGCCCTGATCACAAAAGTAGACCATGCCTGGCTCCTCCTTGGTAAGGCTCTGAATCCTTTTGGGCTCCACTTCAGGGTGACCTGCCCCATCTGAGCCTTCCTCAGTACTCTCACAGGTTAAGGGTTCGGGAGTTCTCAGCAGGTTGAGCCAGTTTCCTGTAATTGGGCTTGGAAGGGTGTATGTGGGTCGCTCAGGGTCACCGATTTGCTGGCTATGAGGGCTAGTTTGAGGACAGTTCTGGGCTAATTATGCTAGGTAGAACATTAGAGGTACGGGACATCTCGCCTCCTCCTCTCCCCTCACATCCTTCTTTTATTTAACTGGTTCAATTGGATTAGCAAATGTGCAGACTAGGTTTAATCATAATTTTGTGTCTGTCTTATTCACCTTCTATGTCTGGGTTAAATAAAACCCAATCAAACAAAAACCCCACACCAACCAACTAGCGGCTCCTGTATTTGAGTTGCTTTGGCAGAAATGTAATGCAATGGAAACCTGTAACATGTTTTGAAAATGAAACATCGATTCTTCTAAGCTTGGGGTCAGTCGGCTTTGCTAGCAGAACACTCTGGTGCCAGGCGCCTGTTGTGTGCTTTGAAAGGAGGGTCTCAGAATCTGAATCACAAAAGCCACTGTATTGTGCAAGAACCGTTCTCTGAATTTTTCAAACATTCAAGGTTCAAAAAGCTGTGCTGCTCAGATGCCGTGAGTAATATCCTCTCTGAAGTGATATGGGTAATTGCATTTAAGTGAACAGATACAGGAACCTTTGCAGATTAAGGCCTGTTCTACACAACAAAGTTAGGTTGAAAAATTTCATGCCCTGTGTGATGTAGTTAAACTGATTTAATCCCCGACACCACTAGGTCGATGGAAGAGTTCTTCCGTTGCCCTAGCTACCACCTCTTGGAGAGGTGTATTTACTAACATGACAGAAGAACCCCTTCTGTCACTGTGGTAAGTATCTACACCACAGTACTACAACGGCACAGTTGCGGTGCAGTTGCTGTGTCACTGTAGCATTTCTAGTATAGAAATACTCTTTGGGCTTGTCTACACTTCCAACATGGCAGGGGTGCAGCTGCACCGGTGTAGCGCTTCAGTGAAGATCCTACCTACTCCCATTGGCTTAGGTACTCCACCTCCCCAAGAGGCGTTAGCTAGGTCGATGAGAGAATTCTCCTGTTGACCTAGCACTGTCTACACCGGGAGTCAGGTCGGTGTAACTGCATCACTCAGGGGCATGGTGCATGGGCGAGCTAGGGAAGGAGCAAGCACACCTGAGAAACTTAAAGCAAGAAGATACACTTGTTACTGCCATATGTACAACAAAGAGCATGTAGCAAAGAATATTTGAAGAATGCTGACTGCAAAGAGCAAAAATAAAATACATAGGACCAAATCTTTGGAAGGCTGGGAAAATGGAGAATAAATACTTGCAAATGGGAGAATTTTGTGGAGATGGAGAGTGGCTGAGCCTTTGGCTACATAGAATCCCATTTGATGAGGTTGGACTCCAGGGTTGTAATAGAAACTTGGTTAAGCATGGCTGGGGGAATGGGCATGCTATGCAACATGGCTCTCTCACACCTGCAGGGGAATGGGTGACCTCCTGCGAACTATCTTGTTTAGAAGCCTTCTCCATGATTTGAAGCTCCTCTGAGGGGTTGTTTGAACCAGACACGAGTGATGTTTCCATGACAGCATGCTTCTGTCTGAGTTGGCTTAGCGTGGGGAAGGCCTCAACAATTAGCCTTTCTCTTTTTCTTGCCATCTCTCTTTCTATCACTTGACCCAAACAAATGCGGGGGGTTGCTTATCTCCATTGTGTTCCTGAGAGTGCACACACTCTCGCTAGCTCTGCATTGGCCTTTTGATCCCACACACATGCCCACTTCATATGGGGCAAATTTTGACCTATAATGAGTAGGAAACTTACTGAGATCAAACTCACGGAATTTCTTGGCTCTGTTACAGATATTTTCCATTTCAGCTATTAGTGAAAGAACCATCCTTTACCTAACGTAAGCCAGTCTCAAGCTATTATTTTTTCAACTGCAGAAAAGATGAGGAAAAACCAATTTTAGAAAGAGTAGGGAAGGGCAAGGATGAAGAATAACTAGGATTGGCATGATTAGTTTTTCTTTTTATAACTTCAGTGGATAATATCAATGTTTATTTTAAGCATTTTTCAATTTTTAATTTAAATTTTCACAGTTGTGCAAAATGATGGGTTTTAAGCATTTATTTCAACTTTTATTGATTTAAATTTTCATAGTTGAAGGAAATTATGGGGGTGGGTCAGACAATGGGAGGGGTTAGACAGTAGATGTTGAGATTCAAAATGTTAAAGCTTTACAACTCTTAAAACTCAAATTGTTAACATCACATGTCAAAATATACAAAGTAAATAGATTTAAATCAACCTCTGATAAGTTCTCAAGCAGAATTTTTCTTACTTTGCCTATCTCTAAATTTTGATTATTCTCGATGGAAATATATTTTTGTTGGTTTCTGGGTATACAATTTACCAAAGGTCATAGTGGATTCTCCATCACTGCCAATTTTTATATCTAGATTGGCTATTTAAAAAACAGATTTGTTCTGGTTGATACCGGAATTATTTGGGTGAAGTTTTATGGCCTGTGTGTTATACAGGAGGTCAGCCTACATGGTCCACAAAGGTGCTCAGAGCTTGTCTATGTGAACAATTAGTTCACAGCAAGCTGAGGCATGGATCTACCCTGAATAAATCTGCCGCACACTAGCTGTCTCCATGGTCCCCACTGAACATCTAGTTTGGGGCTAGCTGGAGTGGGAATCTACCTTCTGCTTGCTAGTTGCTGACTAACTGCCCATGTGGACCCTGTTGTTCATGCACTTCAATCTAGTCCTCTCTGAAATGGGACTAGATCAAAGCACATTACCAAACCATTAATGCGCACCAGTGGGGTCCACATGGATAGCTAATATGCAGCAGGTTAGTGCATGGTAGAGCCATATCTCAGCTTACCACAAACTGACTTTATGTAGACAAGCCCTGAGTACCTTTGTGGACCTGGGCCTCAGAGTATGTTTACACTAAACACTAAGCCCGACTCTGGCTCAGGTTTGAACCCAAGTCGCTCTTCCGTCCACACACAAATCAATCTGATTTGGGTCAACAAGCACTTAGGACCCACGTCTTAGGACCCTGCTAGGGTGATGGTGTGATAATCAGGGTCCAGACATCTTATGGGAAGGATAAAAGGTTTAGGACTCAAAAAAGAGCAGTTGAAACAACTGATTGCATGCTGTATTGTTGTACTATGGGTGTATATCGAGTAAGGTCTGTAATGAAAGCTTGTAACATTCTAAACATAATAATCATTATGAGATAGGCATACAGGCTATGGTAATGAACGTAAGTATTTGTGTCTATAGAGCACTTTGCTCATAAACTTTGGTTCCACCTGACATCAGGACAGTGAGTGATCACACAGAAAAAGGCACCTCCCAAATCAGATGTTTATACAAACCAGACTCAAGTAATGATCCATTGTACAGCCCATGAAAACACAATGATGGGTCAATAGAGTTAGTAGAAAGAGATTGAGGGTATGGCTACACTTGCAACTGTACAGCACTGTGAGTTAAACCTGTCTTCGTACAGCTGAGTAGGGAAATTGCGGCAGTCTGTCCACACTGACAGCTGACAGCACACTGACGTGGCCACATTTGCGGCACTTGCAGTGGCATTGGGAGTGGTGCATTATGGGCAGCTATCCCACAGCTATCCCACAGAGCACCTCTTCCCATTCTGGCCCTGTGGGTTGTGGGAAGGGGGTGGGGGGTGTGAGGCATTCTGGGTCCTGTCCCAACGCTCCGTGATGCATCGCTTTGCATCGCAGCAATCCCTGTGTTTCCATGCACATTTGGCGCCATTTGGCGCCATCTTTCAACGCCATCTTTCAATGGTTTCTGTGCAGCGCGATCTGTGTTCCCTTTCGGTCTGCGGGAAATGGAGCCCGAACTGCTGAGGAGTATGCTGACAAGTCTCGCCAGCACGTCACGTTTGGCAGTCGAGCTATTCCTTAAGATCCAAAATGACAGTGAGGAGTCCGACGATGATATCGAGTCGCGTAACGCATACGACATGAAATTGCTTGTGGCATTCACGGACATGCTCAGCACCATGGAACGCCACTTTTGGGCTCGGGAAACAAGCACTGAGTGGTGGGATCACATCGTCATGCAAGTCTGGGATGAAGAGCAGTGGCTGCAGAACTTTTGGATGAGAAAAGCCACTTTGTGAGGAGCTTGCCCCACCCTGTGGCGCAAGGACACGAGATTGAGAGCTGCCTTTCCGGTGGAGAAGCGGGTGTCTATTGCAGTCTGGAAGCTGGCAACTCCAGACAGCTACCCATCAGTCGCGAACCAGTTTGGAGTGGGAAAGTCGACCGTTGGAATCATGTTGATGTAAGTTTGCAGGGCCATTAATCACATCCTGCTCAGAAGAACTGTGACTCCGGGTAACGTGCACGACATTGCGGATGGCTTTGCACAAATGGGTTTCCCTAACTGTGGAGGGGTGATAGATGGGACGGCATATTCCTATTCTAGCACCACCCCACCTAGCATCCGAATACATTAATCAGAAGGGGTATTTCTCTATGGTTCTCCAGGCGCTTGTGGATCACTGTGGGCGTTTCATTGACATTAACACAGGCTGGCCCGGAAAGGTGCACGACGCACGCATCTTTCGGAACACTTGGCTGTTCAGGAAGATGCAGGCCGGGACTTTTTTCCCAGAGCGGAAGATCACGGTAGGGGAAGTCGAAATGCCTATTGTGATCCTTGGAGACCCCGCTTACCCGTTAATGCCATGGTTCATGAAACCCTACACAGGGAGCCTTGACAGCAGCAAGGAATGGTTCAACTACAGGCTGAGCCGGTGTCGAATGACTGTGAAGTGTGCTTTTGGCCGTTTAAAGGGCCACTGGCAATCTCTGTATGGGAAGCTGGACTTGGCCGAAAACAGCATCCCTGCGGTTATATCCGCGTTCTGTGCCCTCCATAATATTTGTGAAGGGAAGGGTGAAGGATTCAGTCAGGCGTGGACCTCCGAGGTTCAACACCTGGAGGCTGAATTTGCACAGCCAGAGAGCAGGGCTATTAGAGGGGCCCAGCACGGGGCTGCAAGGATTAGGGATGCCTTGAGGGAGCAATTTGAGGCTGAAAACTAGCAGTAATGTCTGGTGCCCTGCACGGGAGTGAAGTGCAGTGGTTCCAATGTTAGTAGGAATCTGTGTTTGCCAAGCTGATTTGCAGTGCCTGTTTCTTTCCTGGGCTAAGGTATCTTTTACTTTATGCAATAATAAAGAATGTTTTCAAAGCCAAAAAATCCATTTATTGAAAAGAAAATTCATTTATTGAAAAGAAACACAACCGCTTGGGAATCAGAAAGGGCAAGGGGGTGGGGTGGGGAACGGTACAATCACAGATTTGCATATGTCCTATCTGGAGTGCTGTGCAATGGGTGCTGCACTTCAGGATGGCTATACTGCATGGTGATGGGGGTTGAGTGCAGAGAGTAAGGGTTGTAGTTTTCAGGGCTGGGTGGTGAAGATACAGCTGTGGGAGGCAGCTGGTGGCGGTAATAACCCGAGTGTTGGGGAAAGTGGGTTGGAGGTGACATGGGGCACAAGGGAAAGAGTTTTGGGACAAGGGCTGCAGGGGGGGACAGGTGCGGTAGTGCTCCGCCTGCCTGGCTACAAGCGCCTGGATAGAGTCCACTTGGCGCTCCATGATGCTTATCAGCCGATCTGTGCTTTGCTGCCGGTGCTCCGTGCTTCGCCGCCGGTGCGCTGCGTTTTCCTGGCGGATCCTGCTTTCGCTCTCCCTCCACTCCCACGCTTTTTGATTCTCTTTAAGAGATTGATGCATCACTTCTTGCAGCGTCTCTTCTTTGCTTTTTCACGGTCTCTTCCAGAGTTTTTGCAGTCTCTCAGCCGGTGATAACACGATAACGGCTGAGATCTCAAGGTTGCATCTGTAACGGCAAAATGCAACTCTTAACAGAGGCAGCATTGTTTATACCAGACAGAGTAATGATTCCCTCGCACTTAAGGAGGACACACACAGTCTACACAATATCATAATTTTCCTGTCCCAAAGAGAGCGCACATAACCCACGGGAGCCCCAAAATGGTGAGTAAGGGGGACTGATTGTTTCACGGCTGTACTGTCCTCTGGGTTTCTGTGCCTTTGGGAGAGCCAACAGCTGCAGGGGGCACCTACACTGAACACTGTCCCAACATTTTCCACAGGAGTTCATCCTGGACGATATCTTGCTGCTGTGGGTGACCTGGGAAGCAAGGGAGGGTCTTCTACTGCAATGCGGCTTCCGCCTTGGCCCATATGCAGCTTGCCTGTGTGCAGCAATGGTCCCCCTGCCCCTCACGGCACAGTGGTGTGGACACGTTAGCCTGACTGGGACAAGGCCCACGGTGGCTCTCCCAAGAAACCTGTGCAAGCGTATTGCACACGTTCTGGATGAGACTTTTGAAGAGATTACCAAGGCCGATTACCGCGATGTGATAGACCACATCGATGCGCTGTTCCACATCTAGGCATGCATGCAGCCCTAACCCTCCTCTCCCAAAGAGCCCGCACCGAAAAAATTTGTTCCCGAAAAAAAAAAGCAGCTTACCAGGAACCTGCTCTTCTGTTTGTCCTCCACCAAGTACTGGCTGCTGCGATTGGCTACCTTCCTCCTGGCTCGAGAAGAGTTCCTGGCTGCATGCATCTAGGGATTCTGGGGTGTCTCTCCCCACCACAGCACCCTCACTCCCGCTTTCCTCCTCCTCCTCCTCCCCCTGCTCTGAAGTGTCCATGATGGTGCTCGGAGTGGAAGTGGGGTCACCCCCAAGTATCGCGTTCTGCTCTTTGTAGAATTGGCAGGTCACCGGGGGAGCACCTGAGTGGCCGTTTGCCTCGCGGGCTTTGCAGTAGGCATTCTGCAGTTCCTTCACTTTAATCCTGCACTGCAGTGCGTCCCGGTCATGGCCCCTTTCCATTATGGCCCTTGATATCTGCCCGAAGGTATCGTAATTCCTATGGCTAGAGCACAGCTGGGACTGGACAGATTCCTCCCCCCAAACACTGATGAGGTCCAGCAACTCGCCATTGCTCCATACTGGGGCTCGCTTGGTGAGTGGAGACATGGTCACCTGGAAAGATTCGCTGATAGCACTCCACACCTGGCTGAGTAAACAGGAAGGAGATTTTTAAAATTCCCGGGGAATATAAAGGGTGGGTCTGATGGTTGGTCACCTGAGGCCAGAGCAGTAGAGTTTGAACTGATGACCAGAGTGGCTAAAATAGGCATTATGGGATACTGCCGAATACTTCTGGAGGCCAATCAGAGCACATTGGGTGGCCACACTGGCGCCGCAGCACTGCAGCAGCAGTGCAATACTCACTATTCTCTCGGGGAGGTGGAGTACCAGCAGCGCTGTAGCCGCGGAGATACAGCGCTGTACGTGCCTTGCCAGTGTGGACGGGGAGTGAGGTACTGCGTTGTGGGTGGCTTTATTGCGCTGTAACTTGCAAGTGTAGCCAAGGCCTGAGACAACTGGGGATTTCCTCACATTGAATATCTATAGTGACTGAAGACAAAAATACCTGCAACCCCTTTTCAAATGGAAGGGTTTGGAAGTGAAAGGCATCCAGAACTGGGGGACAGCCTCAAAGTGGGAAGTTGTCCCTCCTGTAGCTAGAGTGTACACTGAGGAATTGTTCAAAGGCAACAGGTAACTTGTATTAGAAAAGACAACAGGTAACTTGTATTAGAAAAGGGATTTTATCTAATATGGAAGTGTGAAGGCTGAGATTGCATCTTTATAGTTATTGTCTGTGTAACTTGTATGTGTTTGCTTCCTCTTACTTGTTCATCTTGGAATCAGTGCTTTTTCTACTAAAAAAACTTTTTATTTATTTTCATGCCTGTAACGATGCAGTTCTGGCGGGACCCAACTGAGAGTGCCAATTCAGGACAAATCGCTTAAAACAGGGCAGTTACAGCCCAATGCTGGGGTTTTTCCACCTCTAAGGCAAAACAAACCAGCCAGACAAAGAAGACTTTGGTCTCACCCCACCAGCTAACCACAAGTCACAAAAGCAATTCCCTTAGACACTCCAGTTTCCCAGTATCACCACCAGTGCCACTTGTTATGGGAACAAACGGTTATGAAAACCAATACCCCAGTAAAAGAAAAAAGGTTCTCCTGATCCCAAAGGATCAAGCCCCCGACCCAGGTTAATATACAAATCAGATCTTACCCACAAATCACACTGTTTCCAATCCTTTAGAATCTAAAATCTAAAGGTTTATTCATAAAAGGAAAAAGATATAGATGAGAGCTAGAACTGGTTAAATGAAATCAATTACATACAGTAATGGCAAAGTTCTTGGTTCAGGCTTGTAGCAATGATGAAATAAACTGCAGGTTTAAAATCAAATCTCTGGAGTATATCCACAGCTGGGATGGGTCATCAGTCCTTTGTGTAGAGCTTCCATTCGTAGCAAAGTTCCTCCAGAGGTAAGAAGCAGGATTGAAGACAAGATGGAGGAGAGGCATCAGCCTTTTATAGTCATTTCCAGGTGTAAGAACACCTCTTTGTTCTTACTGTGGAAAATTACAGCAAAATGGAGTCTGGAGTCACATGGGCAAGTTCCTGCATACTTTGCTGAGTTATAAGGCGTATCTGCCTTGTCTCCAGGGGTCAATTGTATAGCTGATGGTCCTTAATGGGCCATCAAGCAGGCTAGGCAGAGCTAACACCAACTTGTCTGGGAAGTTTCCCAGAAGCATAGCATAAGTTTGAAATACAGACAGTATAGAGCCAATATTCATAACTTCAACTACAAAATTGATGCACACATATAGACAGCATAATTATAACCAGCAAATCATAACCTTGTCTTAGACACCTCATTTGACCCCCTTTATGCAAGATTTGGTGCCACTACAGGACTTTGATTGCAACCATGTTCTATATGGTCCCAGTTTAAATCAATAACGTGACAATGCCAAGCAGGTCTCTGTTGTGCGGAGTGTGTGTGCCAAAGGGAATTGATAACTGGGGCTGGCTTCCCACCTTTGGGCTGACGAACCAGAGGGGAACGGTCCCAGGATCTGGTATTTAAGAACTCAGGAAGGATGGATTTGAGGAGGCTCAAGACTGGAAGGGCTGTTGGTGTCACCCTGCAAGGCTGGTGAGAGCCAGGGTGAGACTTTGTGTTTGTGGGCTGGCTCGTGGTGTCAGGGATCTGAGCCATAGCAGCACAGCGTTTAGGCATACCAAAGCTACAGGGCAGGCAGTGACAGAATCCCTTACTGGTCTTGGTGAGCCCCAAAATGTCACAACTGGGCAGAGCCTGAGTCCTGCTGTGATTTGCATCCAAGCCCTGTCATTCTGCCATGCAGACACAGCTCAAGCTGCAGCCCCAAGTCAGAAGATCAGCATAGTGCAGTATGGCTCTGTTAGCTTGGCTGTGAGACCTGGGTCCAGCAACTGTAAGCTCAGATTTACAATGCAGTGTGGATGCTCAAGCGCAGGCTTGGAAACACTGAGCCCACAAGCCCAGGACCCACAGACCGGGGTTTACAATGCAGTGTCTGAACATCTGATGAAAAGCTTCTAATGGTCCTGGTTAGCTATAGCTATAGAATTCACAAAAGGCAGAAAAGGCAGAGGTCAGGTTTTTTTAAGGGTTAAAGGTCATATATACACAATACGAGTATCAGAAATGTTAGCACAAAATTCCTACCTGGCAACCTAAGAATGGGGGTTGTCAGCAAATGCCAAACACAAGTTGCCAATAGATCTACAATGACTGAATTACTGGAGTTATCTTTAGCGTTCAAATGTCACTTGTTTAACCTTGCCAGCAGCAGCAGTAGGGGTCAGACTGAATTGCAGTGATTTTTGTAGTTCCTTCACTTTTCCCGCTCATAAACTACAGCCTGCAGTGTTCTCACAGACTGAGTTTATCTTTACTAATGTGTTTCTAAGCTGGAGGTACCAACTAATTTCCATTCCCAACACAATTCCAAGGGCCTAAGGTTTATTCTTTAAGTCCATGCTGAAAGCAAGCCTCAGGAGGGCAAAATGCAGATATATCCTGCCTACGAACAGGTGTTCTATTTCACTTTAAATCATGGGAGGCCCAGGCACATCTTAGCAGCCGTGGCAGCTTTAATACTTACAGCTGTTTAGAAAGCAGGCTCAGGCTGTCCCAAAGCAACCTGTTATTGCCATACATTAGCTCAGCATGGACAAGGCACAGATATTTTTGGTGTGGGACAATAAATGATTTGGTTGTGTGATATATATTCAGTGAGTCTGCTTGCTTGTGAAATATATTTATTCAGCCAAATATTATCTATTCTTCATGGAGTTGGCATAAAAAAGCATTTGCACCCCATTACAATCTTTTGCCATAGAAATAAGTACACTAATATTTAGGAAAAGAGTTGCTGTGTCTGTTTCTATGATAGTTTCATTTACACCTTGGAAGAAGACCGGAAGGAACCATTGTGATCATCTAGTATGACCTCCTGTGTATCACTGGTGAAAGAACTTCCCGCAAATGATTCTTGTTTGACCTAGAGCAGATTTAGTTCTGATTTAGATTTTAAAATGGTCAGTGATGGAGAATCCACCATGACTCTTGGTAAATTGTATATACATAGTTAAAAGGTGGAAAAGAAGATACAATAATCACTAGGAGAACCATCACCTAAATTTGAAATGAACCTTTTTAGATGTTCGTAAAGTTTTTAAACTTTCTCCCATTAACTTTCCCCTGTCCTCAGTAGTTCTAATTTTTGCACACGTTTGTATTTCCTGGTTCTAGATGGAACTGGATGGAGAAATGCCAAATTAATGTTCTCAAGGACTGTTCTCCTGAAATTTATGGCCCATCCCACAGCAGGAAATACCAGATAACTTTCAAAAAAGCTCATGGTCACACAATTTCTGACCAAATAGTGTAGATCTATGAGATCTGGCTATTTCAGATAAACATCAAAACTTATGGGTGCTTAACATGAGGTGAACCGAATCTCATAATTTTATGAGGTTCCTCCATTACTAGAAACAAGGAGGCAGATGCTCACCTGGTGAAATTGGTCAGAGGCCCATTGACTTTACATTGAATTTACACCCTATTGAGTTTACACCATCTAAAGGTTTGTCCCCAATAGCTTTTGGCTTTGTGATTCCTATTCTTGTCTGGTACAGTAAACTCATAAATTCATTACACATAAATTACCCCCGAACTCTGCAGACTATAATCAATACCAGAACGAATAGTTTTAATATCTTTTTTGAGAGGCAAGGTTCTCTATAGAGGGCTTCAGCACATTTGTAAAGTGCATAATTTCTATATGGTTATACAGCTTGGAAGAACATAGAGTACATGCAAATGAGCAGTGAGTATGGATTGTGCTAGCAAAATCTAAAAATTCACCAGTGCTGCAGAAAAAAACACTCCCATTATGTTAGGAGAAAAGGAGGTAATGCCTCATGTCGTTCAATAGTGACTCCTCTGACAAATGAAAAGATACCATTTATATGCTCTATAAGGCATCTCAGCAGGGACTATCATTTAGTATATGCCTTTATGGCACTTAGCAAAATTGGGCCCCAAAATGGCTAGTCTCTATACATTACTTCAAATTACATGTTAAACAGTCAGAATAAAACAATAATTCCATCCAGTCCCCAAGATTTCTGTTGATGGAACAATGGTGGCTGCAACACAACTATACAACAGAAAGATGAAAAGGCAGGAAAACAAAGGAATCCTTCAATGATCTAGCAGGGGTACAGAAGATTCCCCCTTTTCCCCAGTGGAGAAAATATGCATGCAAAAATAAATATTGTGCATGTTCCATTATTTAAAACTAATTACATTTTGCATACAGAAAAGTGCGACGGTGACTCTTACTAGTAAGATTTTAAAAAATCAAATGTTCTTGCTGAGCATTTAACTTTAAACAGTTCAGCCATTCACAAAACATATACTATCTCACAACCCAGAAATTAACATGTCAGTTTTAGAAGACATGATTGCCAACTCTGGAACCAGTTCTCATTTTTCTTGCAATAGCTACACTTGACTCAATATATATTTGTCTACTAATTCATCCCCATTCAGAGCAAAATGAGACGGAGAACTTAATCTTCTCCCACTGGATAAAAATCAGGTCAAATATGACAAAATATCAATCTAACAACTTAATTGATTGGTGCCTTTCTTCATCTTTAAGTGCCTAAATACCTTTGACAATCTGTAAAAGCAGCAGAGAGTCCTGTGGCACCTTATAGACTAACAGACCTATTGGAGCATGAGCTTTCGTGGGTGAATACCCACTTTGTCGGATGAAGTGGGTATTCACCCACGAAAGCTCATGCTCCAATACGTCTGTTAGTCTATAAGGTGCCACAGGACGCTTTGCTGCTTTTACAGATCCAGACTAACACGGCTACCCCTCTGATATTTGAAAATCTGGTCTTAGATGCCAAGAGTCATTTCTGAAAATCGGACTTTGACTCCAAAATCACTTAGGTGCCTTTGAAAATTTTTCTGGATGTCAGTACATCCAGCTTCATATCCCATATACTTTAGCCCTATGAAAAAAATTACTTCTCTTTGGCAGGAAGTCTCTGATCTTACCTTTCAAGCCCTAAACTTTCCTATCACATCATTGACCAAACTGTGCTTGGTAGATCTATTAACCTATGGATGTTTGGACTTTTTTGTAGTTCCATCATGGTAGCAGTTAAAGCTTTCCTGGAGGTATTATATCTTCATGGGATGTCCCAGTGGACTTCAAGGAGTCTCCTCCTCTTCTCCCTTTCCTGGCCATAGGAAACTGCAGGAGATGTACTTCCACAAATACATATTTTCTTTTTCTTTTCATCTCCTAAACAAAGACACCTTTATTCCAGTCTGTTTTAGAAATCCAACTTCTTGGCATTGGAGTCTGTTTTGCTTTTGAATGTATAAACATAGACACATGTTGAATCCTGGGGTTGTGGAGGAGAAAGCATCTATTTTTTATCTTTATCCTTCTCCATGGTTCTGTGCTGCATGTGGATGATAAGGTGATAGAAATGACAGGTCAAAAGATTTGTATTTATGAGGTAGGGGAGAGATGGAAACACACGGCACTTCAAGCATTTTATTAACTGTGAAAACTGCTGTTAGCATATTGTCTGTCAATGCCTTCTGAGTGCCATGCAATAAACTCAGACTTGCAAAGTCTAGTGAGTGACTCAGGACATCTCATACCCAGAGGCCAAGGTTGACTTTTTGGTCCCAGCAGATTGTCAGATCCAATCACATGGGAGAAACAGAAACTGCAAAGCAACCTTTATTACTGTGTGTCAAAAAGGGAAAACTCCAAAGGCTTACTATATATAGTGCAGTGAGGCTTTTCACTAAACCACCAAGGTGGGTTGCTGGTTATATGATAAGCCATAATAGGACATCTAAATTTAAGCCTCTGAAATGGGAGCTTAAGATAAAGTGTTTAATGAACATTTTAACTGGATCTACAGTGCGGCATAGATTCTGTATTCAGGAACTGTTTTGATGGCCTTGTATGCAATAGGTAACTGAAGTCATTGTGTGACTGAATCAGCATGGTGACTAATTAATCCATACAGTCCAAGGCCAGAGGGTACTGCTGAGGGAAAAATCTCCTACAACTGTGCACGAGGCTCAAACACACCTACAGTGTAATGGACATGTGCAACACGTCTTGAAGGACAACATTGTGATCATCTAGTCTAACCTCCTGTATAACAGAGGCCATAAAACTTCTCCAAAATATTTCCTAGATCGTATCTCTTTCTTTCAGTTGGGCAATAAGCCGAAGGGCATGTATTTTTGTACCACAATCATACATATACAAAAGGAAAATATTTTTGTGTAACTTTCCTCTGCCAAGATTTGTAATGTCAGAGCTGTGTGAACTTGGCATTACAAAACTGAAATAATGGGGAACTTACCTGTTTGGGGTTTGAGACCAAACCTGAAATTTGGCTGTTTCATTTAAAATGTCACCAAGTTTGCAAGCGTCTTACATACACCTGGCCAAAATTTGAGTGAACATAGGCAGAGTTTCCTGTGAATCTCTGGGAGAAATATATGTTTATTTTTCAAATAAGCAGCTCCAAATAGCTTTTTGAAATCAGGCAAAATTCAAGGGTTTTGGCTGACTTTTGCTTTGAGTTTTTAAACATCCAATTGAAGTAAAATTCAAGGAGCAAGTTCTTGGCTCTGCTATAGGCTCTTCACACTACTCTGGTGGCACAATGTGGCAATAACACCAACTTAACTGCCCTTTTGAGGATTTCCCCTGTGAAGTGGGAATCTTTTAGTGGTGTATAGTGGCATAATGGTTCTGCAACATGCCCTGATCTCACTCCCAAACATATGGGGCATGCTTGGAGAAAGGTGACATAGACACCTCTGGGTCATAGGCAGCCAGGAGAAATTTAGAGCAGCCCTGAGCTTGCTCTAACTGGCACCATAGGCTGAATTGGTCTCCAGCTGGTCCCAGGATTGGAGGAATGCAAAATTGGCATAAAGTCACCTTTCTCCCTGTTTGTCCTGCATGGAGTATAACTTGGTCAGACTAAATATTCGGGCCCAAGGGGTTCAAACCCATGTAAAGTATAACAAACAACACTGATCACATAACCTGCAAGTTGAATTCACCAAGTTTTACAGAGTTCTAATAATTACTGTACAAGGATGCTTATTAAAATGTCCTTATTTGCATATTTTATTAGTATTAATGCTCCAGGTACTGGCCCAACATGTGTTTACACAGTTATTTGATTTGCAAACACACTTTAGGTACTTGATTGTAAAAATTAGACATGCACAATAGTTTGTGAATGCAACTGCTTTTGTCTGTCTTTGACGCCCTTTATATTCAGACTTCTACAAAAATTCTTCCCCCCAAATTTTTGCTGACCTAGGGAGATTCATGCTGTAAGTCCCCCCCACTCCATGAGGCTACAAACTTATTTTTTTGGCCCTCAGTGTAACCTGACATGTCACAGCCTACAGACATGAGTAGGGCATTTTCAGTGATTTCCTTTCTGTAGTGCATATTTTAAAACAAGAGTGGTCCTCAAACTGACCCCAGGCTATTCTTTACATCTGCGGTGGGCAAACTACGGCCCGCAGGCCAGATCTGGCCCCTCATGGCTTTGGATCCAGCCCACGAGATTGCCACCCCCGTGGCGCTGCGGGCCCCAAGCCGCTCCCAGAAGTGGCCAGCACCTCGTCCCTGCAGCCCCTGGTGGTGGTGGGGAGCAGAGGGCTCCATGCACTGCCCTTGCCTCCAGGCACCGCCCCCCACAGCTCCCATTGGCCAGGAACGGGGAACCCCGGCCAATGGGAGCTTCAGAGGAGGTACCTGGAGGCGCGGCAAGGGCAACACGCGGAATCCTCTGTCCTCCCTCCCCCAGGGGCTGCAGGAATGTGGTGCCAGCTGGTTCTGGGAGTGGCGCAGCATGGGGCCAGGGCAGTCTCAGAGCCTACCCTGGCCTGGGTGTGCACTGCTGCCACCCTGGAGCAGCTCCAGTTAAGCAGCACCGGACCGGATTCCAAACCCCTCCTGCACCCCGCACCCCAACTCCCTGCCCTGAGCCCCCTGCCACACCCCACACTCCTCCTGCACCCCAACCCCCTTCCCTGAGCCCCCTCATACATCCCGCACCCCTCCTCTGCCCCAGCCCCTTGTCCTGAGCCCCTTCCTGTACACCGCACCCGCTCCCACACCACGCACTCCCTCCAGCACCCCAACCCCCTGACCTGGCCCTGCATGCAATTTCCCCACCCAGATGTGGCCCTTGGACCAAAAAGTTTGCCCACCCCTGCTTTATATAGAAACCTCTTCCAAACTTGAGAAGTTTATTACCCTTTGACTCCTGCTTTTCAACTAACTTTCTATCCGGCACCCTATTTTATTACTCATTCCATGATTCCTCAGACATTAATCTTTGACCTAGAACTTTGTTGAATGCTTTTTGAAAATCCACTGAAGTTTCCACGTCTGTCAAGCCAGTGACATACCTACAAAGAACTCCAGCAGATTAGTTAAATCTATGTTGGCTACCTTTATTCAGTCAAGGGAAAAGATGGGAAATTCTTGGGAAGAAACTTGGTAGTAATATATATTGCTGTGAAAGGTTCAGCCACAAGCTACCCATATATGGGAAGCTACTGTACTTATATCAGTGTATATCAGAAATAAATGCAGTTGTACTGCACTATATTTGAATGCTATTAGAGTCTAATCTGTCAAGACAAACAGTGGGACACATGAAACATTTAGAGACAGCGTAGTTGCTGATCATTCACCCAATACCTCCCATGGATTCTACCCTGGAGCATCTCTTAAAATTAGCCCAATGCCCATGGTGTGCATTTTCTGTGATAGCCACAGGGCATGAGTCTCCACTGCCTTGCACCTTATGTTGTCTTTTTCACCTCTGTAAAGTGAGTGCAACCTGATCAGAATAATAGCATTTTATATCCAATTTAGACAGGTGTAAATCAGAATCAGGTGCAGGAAGTCTACTTTAAAAAATAGGTAGAATCTATCATAGGGGTCAATCAGTGCATAGCTTCATTATACAAAATGACATTATTATAAGAATGCAATAAAAATGTTCAGCTAATTAAACAATGGAAGATTCTTCGGTGGAGGGGAGCAGTGGACGTGGAGAATACTAATATTTCTCCCTTTAGCTTTTGTCTTCCAGCCTTTAGTGAATTTTTAAGCCTCTGACTATAGGGATTCATAATGGAAATGCTGCTATGCCCCTAAGCAGTGATGTGTAAATGGCACTGCTACGTTATTTTAGGATGCTGCACTTTAAACAGAAATGTGCCAGTGAGTCTATTCCTTTGACATGCCAACTGTCAAACTGTCAAGAGTAATCACAACAGTCCATTAATGACAAAGCCCAATGGAAAATGCATACATCATTTTAGAAATCTTATGAATCAAATATAACACTGAAAACTAATTTTAAAATTATTGCATCATTCTTGTTTTAGTCCCCCAATGTATATTCAAATACTAATGTCAAAGAAAAATCTGTTCCTGCGTAGTGGGATAAAGGAGCAGAATTAGCTTTGAGGAGCTCAACAACTCAGAGCTGCCTTCGTCATGAATGAACTGCTGAGTTCTACAGGGCACATTTGATCCACAATCAAGTGCTTGTGACTTGGGAGTTGAATTTTTGAAGAAATGCAAAATGCCTGCACTTTGGTGTTAGGAGTAACAAGTCTTGTTCAAGGAGGTGATGTGTATCTTGTTCTGGGAAGATTTCCGGAGGTACTAGCAGGAGATAGTTGGGTCTTCGTTTAATTTTTTTCCAGAAAAAAATGCAGCTTGACTTCTGGGGTTTCCTTGGAACAACTGCTTCACTTTTTAATAATGATACAGGTCATGGAGGTCACACAACATTTTAATGAAAAGTTTAACAAGCCTTCTTCCTCGAGCAAGAGAGATTTGCTATCTCATTCCAGGTTTCTAAGGCAGGAGGATGAATCAGAGCTCCCAGGGACTTGAAACCACAGTGCAAGCAAGTTTGTCATAGAGATCACATTATTTTCACCTGTGAAATGCAAATTTCAGAAGTTGGCAGCAAATAACTTGGATTGTGACGTCTGTGTCACGTCTCTTCAATGGACCTTTAAAAATAAAAATGCAAATTGATGTTTAAATTCAGTTGGTATCTTCTTTTTGTAATTAAATTTGGTCTTCTAGAGCAGTGATGTCCACCCCAGAGCCCTGACCAAATTCCAAACGGGAGCAGACACATTCTGACTACATAAATTCTCCCTATTTTAAATGGATAGAGTATTCCTGCCCTAAAATGTCATGTATTATTGTCCTGCACTGTTCATAACAACATCAGTGGTCACTGCCACCTGTCTTTTCACAGGGGTATTAACCTTTTGTAAAAAATGGTTACCTACCTTTCCATTACTGTTGTTCTGCAAGATATGTTGCACATGTCCATTCCACTGTAGATGTGTTTGAACCTTATGCATAGTTGTAGGAGATTTTTCCTTTGGCAGTACCCATTGGGGCAACATGAATGCCCACTGGTGCCTCACAGCACTGCATGCAAGTATAAAGGGCAGTGCTGTCCCTGAATTCCTTCAGTTCCTTCTTGCTAGAAAGACTCCAATAGAGAAGGGAAGCAGGGCAGGTCATGGAATGGACATGTGCAGCACATCTCAAAAAACAATAGTTATGGAAAGGAAGGCAACCATTTTTTCTTCTTTGAGTGATTGCACATGTCCGTTCCACTGTAGGTGACTCACAAGCAGTTCGAGCCAGAGGTGAGCTTGGAGTCTATTTGAACAGGAACTGTAGGACCAGCTGTCCAAATTCAGCATCAGCTCTAGACAGATAAGAGATGGCATAGTGAGAGGCAAAGGTATGGACAGATGACCAGGTTACCACCTTACAAGTGTCCAGAATGGGCACACAAGTGAGTCTATTCCTTTGACATGCCAACGGTCAAACTGTCAAGAGTAATCACAACAGTCCATTAATGACAAAGCCCAATGGAAAATGCATACATCATTTTAGAAATCTTATGAATCAAATATAACACTGAAAACTAATTTTAAAATTATTGCATCATTCTTGTTTTAGTCCCCCAATGTATATTTAAATACTAAACAGCCTGCGACCTGGTTGAGTGAGCTATCACTTTACTTGGCGATGTGATATCAGTCAATTGGTAGCATAACAAATACAGTCAGAAATCAGGAAGAGATCCTCTAGGTGGATACTGGGTGGCCCTTCACTCTGTCTGAAACCACAATGAAGAACTGAGACAAAGATCTGAATGGCTTAGTCTAAACCAGGTAAAAAGGCAAAGTTCTTCTAACATCTAGAGCATGAAGCTTTTCTTCCCATTTACTGGAATGAGGCTTTGAAAAGAATATAGGGGAATAAATTGCTCGATTAATGTGAAAAATGGAAACCACTTTAGTCAGATTGAAGGAAAATCTTGTCCTTAAAGAAATGTGTATAGGGAGGTTCTGATACTAAAGCTCACTGCTCTCTTAATCTCCTGGCCAAGGTTATAGCAACCACAAAAGCCATCTTCATAGACTGGTGTAACAGAGAACAAGTCATTAGTGGCTCAAAGGGGGAATCCATCAGCTTTGCTAGAACTAAATTTAAGCTCCACTGTAGAATTGGGCTATGTACCTGTGAGTATAATCTGTGCAAACCCTTTAGAAATCTGATGGACATTGCGCTTGAAAAAAATTGACCCCATATCCATGGGGGAGTGGAAAGCTGTGATTGCTACCAGATGGACTTTGATGGAATTAAGAGCTAACCCTTTTTGTTTCAGAAATGAGAGAATCTAAGATATGATAAATTGGATGAGTTGGGGAGGTGCTTTTTTGTATGGACCAAATGGAGAATCTCTTCCATTAAGCAAGATACATAGACCTAGTTGAAGGCTTCCTACTTGTAACCTGGCCCTCACTGGCCTAGGCCCCCAAAACACCCAGAGACCAACGGAGGTGCAGCACCGTGTCCTTTTATTGTTTGTGTCTGTCCCCACCACCTACTATTTACAAGTATTTACAGAGACCAACACTCTTGGAGATTACTAGCTTCCCAGCCAGCAGGGATCTAGAGCCCACACTCCTCCCTTTCCTGTCTCCCCCTCTTTCCTGTCTCTCAGCCAGCTTTATAGGGCAGGGTGGCTACTCAGGCATGCAGGTGGATCCTCTCTGGTAATTAGGGCATGGCCCCTCAGCCAGTCCAACTAACCCTTTTTCCTCTGGAACAGGGCTAACAGGGGCCTGGCTTGTTTCTACTAGCCAGCACCCTGTTACACTACTATATAGCAGAACTGCCTGCATCCCCTTAGAGCAAATTCATTCTGAGGTTGTTGACCATGATGCATCCACACTGTCAGTGGGAGGGCCTGAAGGTTGGGATGAAGAAGGTGGCTGTGGTCCTGGGAGATCACATACACGTCTCTTGGGAATGACAGCAGAAGTCTGACTGGCAGGGCTAGAACATCCAAAGGAACATCCAAGGAGGCTCGCCTCCTGGCATAAACTTTATTGACTAGGTCCACCCCTTGTTTGCTTACATAGAACACAGCAGCTGTGTTGTCAGTGAGCACCAACTCATTCTGCCCCTTGATATGTGGAACAAATGCCATGCAAGCCAAATGAATGGCCTGAAACTTCCTGATATTTATATAGAGACTTAGATCCCGAGGAGACCAAAAGCTTTGAGTCTGAAGGGGACCTAAGTAAGTTATCCCAACTAGATCCAATGCATCTGTGATTAGAGTGAGTGTCTGTCGTAGAGCGGCAAAGGAACTCCTCAGAAACATTTGCAGGTTCTAGCCACCAGTACAGGGAGGGTAAGACCCTGAGTAAGTACTTGAACCACCAGGTCCATATGATGATGTGCCACTGAATACACTGAGGCTAGCCAGCCCAGTAGTTCTCTGAGATGCAGTCTGGCATGATGCATCATATATGTGCACACTGCCACGTGTCCTAAAAGTTTGAGGCAGTTTCAAACTATAGTGACAGGGTGTGCCTTCAGATGTAGAGCAATGACCCACATAGCTTGGAACCTCTACAAAGGCCAGAGTGTTCCTACTGGAGCAGGATCCAGGACAACCCAAATAAATTCTATTCTTTGAACAGGAGTTCTCTGTATTTCTCTGTATTGATTAGGAGCCCCAATACATTGAAAGAGCTCTGTATAGTGGCTAAGCTGGAGAGTACCTGAAACCTCAACAGGCCTCTCCCTAGCCATTTGCCCAAGTAGCGGAACACCTGGACTCCTGATCTTCACAAGACTGCTGCTACTGCAGTCACACATTTCGTGAATGTGCAAGGGGCTGCTAACAGGACAAAAGGCAGTACTGTGAATTGATAGTAGGATCCTTTGACCATGAATCTGAGAAATGTTCAGTGGCTCTGGTGAATTGCCATGTGCAAATAAGTGTCTTTTAAGTCAAGAGCAGCATACCAGTCCTCAGGATCTAAGGAAGGGATAATAGATGCTAGAGAGACCATCTGGAATTCTGTTTTCTTTAGGAACTTGTTTAGCTGCTTTAGATCTAAAATAGGCCTGAGCCCCTCTTTGTCTTCAGGATTAGGAAGTATTGGGAATAAAATCCCTTCTCTCTGAATGATATGGGAACTTCCTGTCTGGCCCCCACGTGGAAGAGAGGCTGGATTTCCTGAAGTAGCATGCTCTCGTGAGAGTGGTCCCTCAAGAGGGATGAGGAAGTGGGGATAGAAATAAATTGAAGGATGTGTCCGAGTTCCAGTGTGCTTAGGATCCACTGATCCATGGTGATGGAGGACCAAGCATTTAGAAAGTGGGACAGGCGGTTGGCAAAAACTGATGTGGGGAAAAGTGGTACTCTGGGAAGTGATAGCCTGCCCTCGACCAACAGGTCAAAATGATAGTTTAGAGGAACCACTTCACTAAATGCCCCACTCCCACTGTCTGGAATATATTTTCTGCCTAATCCAATCCCTAAGGTCCTGCAGTCAAACATCAGCCCCTGCTTCTGACAAGTGCACTCTATCGTCCCTAAAAAGCTCCAGCACACTGTACTCGATATCCCTGTGTGTGATTACTGAGCCACCTGCATCCAAGAAGACTCTGACAGCCTCCTGGTTCACATACTTCTGGTCCTGTCCATGCAGGCTGGCTCAATGGGTCCCTGCCAAACTCACCTTGTGAACATTTCCCACCAAACCAATCTCATGTTCAGCTGTGAATGTCTAATCCACCCGACATCCCTCTGAATCCTTACTCTCCAATTTACTCCAGTGCCATCCCAAGATGATTTTGCCAAGGTGAATAACCAAGACATTAGGTGGTTTTAGTTCACCCAACAAGTACAAAAGAAGCATGAGCTGATTCCAAAACTTGCCCCTTCTGCTGAAACACTGAAGGCAGGTGGCCTCAGCCTTAAACTCAGCTGTGATCCACCTGCTGATCTGGCTTCCCACTGGGGATCCCATAGCTTCAGACATTCTCCGATGCCTCCTGCAATCACAAACAGATGAGGTTAGTTCACATTCTTTACCTGCCCCAGTAATCCATTGGTAGGCGCAAACATATGTGCTGTAACTGTCTGATTTTCAGACTTCATTGCTTGGAGCCTCTGGGGACCAAAAATCTCTAATGCTGCCAATGTCTTTGTCCCAGTCCTACAGGAATGAGTTTCAAAATTTGTCAGATTGAGACCTAAGTGGGATACTGTCTTTTTTCCTTACTGCAGCAAACTGGTCCCTGTTCTGATAGCTGCCATCATTGTATACAAAATAGTCAGCCTGTTTGCTGGCTTCATATGGCTAAAAAGGCTTGGACATACCTATTCCTCAGAGCATTTCCTTCACTCCACTGAGGCCCATCTCCCTGTTTGATCAGTTTTGGAATTGCCCAGTTTCAAGGACGTTGCTCCTTGTGAAAACTGTACATCTGCCAGTGACAGCGCTCATATAGAGCTGTCCTCTCCTGCCCGAGTTCACTAATCCTGAGAGCAACAAAACAGGACACAACAAATGCTGCTTTAAATGGAACCGCCTCCATCCAACAACTGCACACCTGAGGAAAACTTCTAATAACCCTATCAAATCTACATAATTAGAGGGTGCTTCTCTCTCCTTTGTGTGTCACTCACCTTTGTGTTCTTAAGAAGAATCCTCTACAAGTCTTGGCAAATCTTGCCATCCTGAAGCAAAAATGGCAGGCCATCAAGGAACCCAATATGGTGGATGAAGCCAATCACTAGTGCACCAGAGACACCATGTTTCTTGCCACATAAAGCTTGGGGATGAGTCAGATGCAGTGGAGTCCTTCCCTAACTCTAAATTTTATTGACTTGAAAAGATCAGTTCTGTAGAGTGAACGCCCTTGTAGCAATGGAATCTCCTGCCAGTCCCAAAGCTGTCAGGAGCCATAGTTCTACAACTAGTTCTTCTCCTGTGGCTTTTGGCTGGCAAAGGATGCAAGCTCTGGGAATCTGTTGTCCTGAAATCTAGACAGAGCATCAGCAATGCCATTATGTAGGCCAGGCCTATGTACAGTACAGAAAAGAATGTTAGACAGAAGACAGTGCAGTACAAATGCCTTTACCAGCCTCATGACCTGTGCTGACTGTCAATTAATAATGTGAACCACTGGCTGATTGTCCCACGAAAAATGAACCCATTTATTTCTGAATTCCTCACCCCAGATGGTGACTGCTACCAATATTGGGAAAACAAATTAAGTAACATCCCTCATTATAGCCTGCACTGTCCACTCACCTACACAGTCGCCCTCAAAGAGGTCTATTTCCCATTTGTTCTAGCTAACATATGCTGATTAGAAATGTCAAGCTGAGATCTGTCTGCACTGAGATTTTAGCCACTGGTATAGCTACACTGATGAAAACCCCTAGTGTAGCCACAGTTTATACCAGTGCAGGGTGATTTGCATCAGCCCAGCTTACACTATCTGCATCCTGTTTCAAACTGGGATAAGTTGCACTAATGTCAAGCACAGTGCCCTGATGCAAAATGTGGCTACACTAGGGGTTTGCACCAGCTACACCTCTGGCTAAAATCCCAGTGTAGACAAGACCCTAGTCCTCTTTCAGAGATACAGAGCTTTCATAAGAGGTGCTAGGTGCTCACATCTTTTGAAATTAAGGCTACTTACTTAGGTGCCTATATATGGACTTCTGAACTTAACTTTAAGTAACTAATTTTGTCCATTTTGATAGATATACACCAACAATCAGTTCATACTGTGAAGCATTTTGCTATGATTTAAGACATTTTTTAGATGATGGGCCAAATTCTCATCTCATTCCATGGAGCTACTTTGGTGTAATTGAAGATAAAATTGGGCCCAATAGCAGCACAAACTATCTATTTCAGTAAAACTATATGGTTAATATAGGAATTAGTAAATGTATGTAATCATCCCTTTTTTTTCAGTCTGGGATTACTCACCATCTGCAGCTGGTCTGGATCAGGGAAGTTCAGCTTCTTTGAGAAAAGTGAGACTCTTTAAACTGTGATTCAGTGGGAACTTTCTGTTGACTGACACAACATTGCAACGTGACCTCTGAAGATGCATTTCAAATACATACTTGACAGTGAGAAGCGCATAAGCTCCAAGAGGGCATGGGCTTTCTCCTTTGGGACAGGCACACTGCACAGCTGTGCTCATCAGTTCACCGCCAATGTCAATACTTAGGAGGCAAGAAGCTGGAGCTGGCAGCAATTGAAAAGCACCTTTTCTCTGGATAGCTGGTATTTCATAAAATAAGTGATGTGATTGTGATTCAGCACTGCATGCCACACACCAGTGTTGATTCAGAGTCACAGATTGTGCAGCCCTTACTCAGGGAAAAATCCCCACTCGTGTCAAAAGGAGTTTTCCTGAAGAAAGAAGGCATGTCGTCCTCAATTTTAATAACAAATGGACCCAACTACTGTGATATAAAGCTAGTTTTTTTAACAAACATTCGAAGCATGAGCCAGGACCCAACAAATCATGAGATTGCCTTAAAGTCACGAGAACTATTTAAAATAATAAATGTGAGGCTCTTTTTATTTGCCGTTTGGTTTCTAAGCCTTTGGGGTACATTTGGATTGTGTTTGCAGGCTTTTCTCTGCAATGAAAGAAAAGGGCTAGAAACAAGGGCTAGAAAAATCCTTTTTTTCCTTTGAAAGCTGAGATTCTCACATAACCAAATGTCTTCACGAGCTGGGGCTTGTTGTATTAGATGGAATATAGGGGTCCAAAGATGTTAATGTAAGCGGGGGAATGGTCCCGCTATTGTGGGGAACTTTCCTGGCTTCTGCACTACCCCGGTGAAGTGGGCTAGCGAAAGGATCCGAGTCCTCGCTCCCACTTTCTTTACCCAGAGGCCTCCCTGCCCTTGAGGACTCCCCTTTCACTCTCCTGTCTGGCAGAGTCCTCATAAACCCCGACAAGGCAGGGCCCAGGATTCCTGGGGGGCTCAACCCCCAACCCTGCAGTGGTCACCCAGGACAGGGGCTAGGGTGTCCCCACTCCGGGGTACTCTCTCTGCACTGGGCACCTCCCTGACCCACTGATCATTTCATACAATTTAAAGCAAATACAAGTTGTTTAATTAACAATTAATTTTAAAAAAGAATAAGGAAAAATGGGAAAGGTTAAAGGAAAACACATCACCCTGCTCTGTGGCAGGGAACATTACAAACAGTGTCTCTGGAACATCAGGGCAGTTCAGTCTGTTCCTTGTAGGTCCCAGACCTGCTTCTCAGGCTCTGGCTGTGCTGCAGGGATGCTGCGGGTTGGACACTTGCTCCGGTGGTGGCCACACGCTCTCAGGCTCTAGGTGGCAGGACCCTTTTTCCCAGCATCGCCCCTGCCCAGTCGGGGTTATGATCCCCCTCCAAGTCTGGCCTGCAAGGCCTCTTGGCTGAGGCATCTCCCTGTGCTGGGCCCACTGCCCAGGGTCCCCCTCACTCTCCCCAGTGCTCACCGCACTCGGACTGCACACGGCTCCAGACTGCCCCAGACCCAGCTCCGGACTGCTCCGGCTCCAGCTCCACTCTGCCTCAGCACAGCTGCTGCTGGTGCTCTGCCTCCAGCTCCCTGGGCTGCTTCTCTGGCCTCTCTGGCTCTGGTTGCTGCAGCTCTGCCCCCAGCACAGCTCTGCTCTGCAGGCTGCTTCTGTGACTCTGCTCCCAGCTCTGACCTGCTTCCTGGCTGCTTGTCTGGCCCCTCTGGCTCTGGTTGCTACAGCTCTGCTCCCAGGGCAGGGCTGCTCTCTCTGGGCTGTGCTCTGGCTTTGGGGCTGCAGCTCTGCTCCCCAGCTCAGCTCGGGCCCCTGCTCTCTCCTTAGCTCGGCCCCACTCTGTCTGACTCAGGCCATTCCAGTTCACACGGAGGACGGGACCCACCCTGGCCTCCTGACTCTCTGATTGGCCTGCCCGCCCTGTCAATCAGGCTGATCTGGAGCATTGGCCTCTCCCCATTGCCCCTGGGGACTGTCAGTCTCAGGCTCCTGATTTGCCATCGACCCTTCCCCTTTTAGTGCTGGGAGCTAGCAACCAAAACACCCCACTGAATGTTAGTAAGGGGGCAACAGTCCCCTTACATTAACATAACCCAGTCACTGTCCAACATTAAACAGTTTTAAACAAGGTTTTGAGTTTGGTGAGACCTTAGCTTGCTTAGCACCGTGGGAAACATACCTTTAAAATCCATTTAACCTTTGATTAAAGGCACAGAAGGGAAGGAAAAACAGTTACCACATTTGAAATGCAAAGTGTTAAGTAAGACTTTCATTTTAACAACATCCCTGGTTTCCTTTCCCTGGGGAGAGTTTTCAGAAGGAAACCCCCCCTTGTTTTACAGTCTCTTGGATAGTATTAAAGATGGTAATAACTATCCTTTTGGGGAAAAGAAAAGAAGTTAGTAGAGATGGATGGAGTTGTCATTGTTATAGTCTGGTCCTGTTTTCTAGAGGACAAAACAAGACAAACACACACAAAGGGGAGAGAAAAGAACAGCAACGATAGACAATGCAGCTCCTGTCTCTGATGTTGAACCTCACTGCTGGAGAAACACAGGCACGGCACCTGGTCTGACGAGGCACTCTCAGACCTGGCAAACTTGTACCAGCATGGTGCTAAGGCATTGCTTTTAGCTACCAAAATATGCCGTCTTGGCTGGCTAAGCCAGACTCTTATTAGACAGAAAGAAAAAGGAGAGGGATAGCTGTGATGCCGGCAGACCAGGTGCCAACTCAAGCCAAGGTCCAGGGCCTCACTGAACACTGACAAATGCATAGCCGGAAACCAGTCTGGCTCACCTATGTGTTAGTTTAGTTAAAATAGATATTAGAGTTATAAGAATGTGTTTAGACTGTATGGAATGCTTGTAGGGTGCTGCACATATTAATCCTGCTTATAATATCTGTATCCTCTGGTATAAAGTTAGATTGAGTGTTTACACTGTAAACCTCTGTAATTGTGTAACTCACCAAACAGGAAAAGAAGCATTAATTAAGGTAAAGTGCTCATCCTGCACACAAGATGGCCCATTGGAGGCAAATGCGGCATTGTGCAACATCAAAGGATGGAGACCTTGTTAATTGCATTCCTCCCTCCTTTCAAGAAGAGGAGGTCTGAGCATTAACTCATCCCATCAGCTCGGATTCTGGGTGAAGGGGATAAAAATTCTGTACAAGGAGAATCTGGGTCTCTTTGTGCTGTCTGGACTCTGAGGGGCAAAGATTCCTAAACATAAGCAAGAGATCCCAAGGTGCTTGGCATGGGTCAGCCCTAAAAGGACCTACCGAGCTGCTTGTTATAGAAGCTTCTATTACCTTTTTAAATCTAACCCTGTAACTCATTTATATGTGTAGGTTTCCTGTTGTAATCTAGTAAATAACTCTCTTACTTCTTCTCTTAATTAATAAGTCTTTTGTTAGTTTATTATCAGATTGGCTACAGATGTTGTCTTTCATTTGAGATCTGGGTACAAATGACCTGGGGCAAGTGACTGGTTCTTTGGGACTGGGAGTAACCTGAATATTGTTGTGATTTTTGGTGTAACATGGCCAACTGTCATATAAGTCCAGCTTGCCTGGGTGGCAAGATAGACTGGAATGCCCAAGAGGATTGTCTGTGATTCCATAGTAAGACTGTTATAGTGCTTTAGGAGTTCACACTTGTTACTGGGTTGGTGAAATCTAATTATGGAACATACAAACAGTTTGGGGTTTCTGCCTCATTTTTGACAGTCTCCCCTGAGGCTGGCCAGACAACACGAGACAACATGACAATAGAAAAGGTAAGAGATAAGGTATGGAAGGAAAAAGACACATGGGTAGGAAAGAGAGACAAAGTCTCTCATCTCAGGTGGTATTCAGGATTCAGCCAGAGCCAGTAGAGGTGGTGATGTCATCTACATCCCCGTCTCTTGCCTGGTCTGGTCAGGACATCTCTGAGGATCAGGATGATGAAGGATTGTGGTCCTAGGAGACAATGGAGGTAGCAGCCATAATGGTGAAGCTTGCTATAGTAGCCAATTGTTCCTGCCAAAGTCTCTTTCTTTAAGGACTCACAAAAGGAATGGTGGGCAGAATAGCCCATTCCCTCATTATTTTGCCCACCAAGTATGCCTTGTTTCCAGTACACTGAATTAGGTTTACTGATTTCTTGTTCCACACTTTTTTTCTTTACCTGGCATGATCTGGTAACACAGTCCTTGAGTTATATTAGTAGGCCTTTTTGTTGAGACTAATTCTGTGTTTCTGTCTCCCTTTTGTACGCTTTCCCATCAAAAGTTGTGATAGGTTACTGTGATATTGTATGAACTTACCCTCCTTTTTCACAGTTGAGCTCACAATCAGGGGAAATTTGTAGGCCCAATTATTACAATAGGCTTTAAGCAAACCACCAAATACTGCATAAATCACAATAAAATCATGAGAGTTGGCAACACTATCATTGAAATCTATCTATCTATATAGGGAGTGATGATGTGCACATGGTATGTATTTTTAAACAGCAAGCTATAATAAAAGGCATTCAGAAATCTTAACTAAAGTATTGTTATTGCTCCACCCATAATACAAATGAAAAAAGAGACTCTAGGTCTTTAAGCATTTTGGTATACATTTGAGTTTCAATGATCTTTTAGGGAAAGCAGAGTGTATCTAATGATGTAAGACCCTTCATTTTAACTCTGCTCATAGCCCTGCCTTTAGCTGGCAGGCTTCTCACATTTAAAGGTGCAGTACTCAAAACCCAGGATTTTAGCTTCCTATACCACGAGACCCCACAAATATCTATTTTTACTGACTCAGTTTTCAGACTACAGCTGCACTTTAAAAGAACAGCCTGAAACATGAAATGTACGACATTGAACGAATACCAGAGCAAGGAATAAACACATTGAGGGAATACACTTCCAGCACCAAAAAGGTAATGGCTCAATAAAATAAATGAACCAAACAAAATTCCAGTGTCAAAAGCTGCAGTCTTTGTTCAAGTAAAACTCCCTTTTCACTTCAATGTTCAAAACTGCCACGTCCTCAAACAGTTAAAGGACTAGAACTGTTAAACGGTAACTTTGTGGCACCATAAGGTTATCCATGTATTCGGTTAGTACAATATCTCCTCTTGTCTAGACAAACTGACCACTTCCTTTCTGGGAGTGTGTTCATAGCATAGCAGCAAAATCTGCCAGGTCCAGATCATCTCATCCCTGTGGAAAAACCCGCAAGAGAGGACTGGGGTGGAGAATCTCTGGTATTCTCCCCACAATCAGTTTACTGGGGATGGAGGGGCTTGCCCCTTGGAGAGTAGACTGTGGAGCTCATTCCCAAACTTGGTGGATCACTATATCAGCTCTGGCCCATGGGGACCTTCCTGATTGCATACACTTTCCTCTCCATACTGCCCAGCCACCAACCCTCCTTCCTGTGCAGACCTGAACCAAGAGAACACTCTCTGAAGGGTCCAGGGAAGATGAGGGGAGGTGCATTGCTGTTATAAAGTGTAGATCACCATGTTATGGAATTGTGGGAAAATTTGAACAACTGTGTGGGATAGGGACTGTCTCTATCTCTGTTTGTATAGCACCTAGCACAATGGGACTGCAATCCAGACCAACACCTCGAACAGACTATACGTATTAGATAACAAAACAACACTAATACTTGCTAAGAGCTAGACTGTCCTTGTGTATACAAGAGGTGAGCAGAGGGCACATTACAACCAGTCATGGTCTTGGTTCTTGTGCCCTCAGAAGGGGGCGTCCTGGAGTGCAGGAAAAGGAAAGAGTGCAGCAGATTCTGCTGTGCACACTCCTCTCATGGTCAGGAGGCATTGGGTACAAGACCTCACTTTCTTCATGTAATTAGCTGCCATAGTCAGGGGCATTTTGAATCCAGCCTACAACATTTTTTGGTCAAACTTGTGCATTCTGGAGCCTTTCACTTTTTCTTTCCCTCATTTAGTCCATCAGAGAAAAAAGCAAATTCACATAAAGTATCAAAAACTGCATCTTACAGTGAAACATGTGTTCTTAGTACACACAGTGCCTCCTTTTATATATTTGCATTATTTTTTGGCCTTGCAATCTTTCTGGGCTCAATTCACCCCTGGGGAGTTAAAGCTGAACCCATTGGAGTTAACAGAATGACCCCAGGAATGAGTTGTGCTCTGACTGGCTTAGTCACTCATGCACTAAGGAAATGCTGTAGGCTCCACTCCCACAAATTTTTCTTTGAGAGCAGACCACTGCTCCTGTTTAATGACACATTGCCTTCAATGACGCTCACTCCCAACCAGCTTTTAGGATGGGGGTTTGGGCCTAGATCCCCAAAGGGACTTAGGGGTTGCAGCACTGAGCATCATGACACCTGTCTTTTAGGGACCTAGAAAACCATGGGAACAGCACTGTGAGCATGGGTGGCAGGTGGAGCCCCCCCCCTTTGGGGCGGCTAGCCCCCATCTCAGCCCCTTCTGCCTATCCCCCCTTGGACCAGAGCCCTGAGACCCCCCACACCTTCCGCAGTTGGAGCCCCGAGATCCCCTGTCCCCCGCGGCCGGAGCAATGAGCCCCCCCCCCACAGCTGGACTCGCCTCGAGCTGGCCAAAGCCCAAAGCCCCCATCTGCCTGGAGGAGCCCTGAGGCCCCACCCCTTGCCTGGAGGAACCCCAGGGCTATGGGATTTAGAACATGTGTTAATAACTCCATACTGGGGAATCTTATAGCTTCACATACAATGTTGCCACATGTATTTTACCAGGACAATACTGAACAGAAAATTATGATTTTTTTAATGATACCTCACAAGGCATGCCTTGTACAAACATCATTAAAATGGTGTGTATGGCGTGAACCCAGTGGTATATTCCATCACAGGGAAGCACCTGCCTCACTCCACAGAAAATAGCAGGAGGAGGTGATGCCCATCTTGTAACTTTTAGCACAGTGGTTAGTGCTCTCACCTTGGATGTGAGAGACTCAGGTTCAATACTCCTCTATGCCACAGGAGGAAGAAGGATTTGAACAGAGATTTCCTACCTACTGTTCTCACACCTCCTGCCATCTCTCCTATGTCTGCTGACCTCTCCCCCTGTTGTCTCTCTCTTCCTTTCTGCCCCATCTCTTCCTCCTCACTCCCCATCCCATTTCCTCCTCTGACCTTCTCTCTCCTCTACCCTATCCACACTCTCCTCCTCTATTCCTTCTTGCTCCCATCCCCTTATCCTCTTTTGGATTGTTCTCTTACTCCTGAAGCCCCTGAATGTTCTGCAGTCAAGCTCCCTTGTCCAGTTGAGCCCCCTCACCCTGACTTGTCTTAGCTCCCTATCTCATTCATCAAGTACCCCATCCCATTTCCTCCAGCCAGTTTGGTTAGTCCTCATCAACGGTCATGTTTCTGATCGTGGAATCCTACCCACCCATGTTTTCACCCCATGTTCAGCCCTTCCCCCTCCAGCTCACAGTGTGGGCCCCCACCACTCTCCCCTGTTTCCCTCCCCCTCCTACCCCTTCCTATCCCCAGCTCCCCACCTGCTTCCTGACCCATACTCTTCCTTGTCTCCCCCTGTCTGGACAACCCTTTTCCTCACCACCTGCTCCTAATCTGGAGTTTCCCTTTCCCAGCCTCCCCTTCACCCCACTTTTCTTGGCAAGTTGGACTCACGACCCCCTCAAGCACCACCTTGAGTATGTGACCACCATGTTCAGCATTCCCCATCTCCAGGCCCCTCTGACTGCCCTGAGGCCACCCTGTTGCCCCGCATAGTCCTGGGAGATGCCCCTCCCATCTCCTCAAGCTGGATGGGGTCTTAGAAGGCATTAGGGTACTGAGGCATTTCGAGTGTGGCATCTTAGTGCAGGCGCATGTCTCACAGGAATCAATGTGTGAGTGGATCATTGTGGACATTCAAGGGCACCAGAAGCAGCAGGCAGCCAAATGGAGGGTCTTGAGGTAACCCAGATGGCCTGCTAATAGCAAATCATCACAGAGCCTTTAATTGAGGGGGTCCTGGTGTCACATACAAATGTCCTTTTACATAAAGCAAGCCATCATGGACCTGGTGTTGCCCCTGACTTGCTGCCTCAAATTCCTTAGGAGGGAGCTCCTTCCCTGCAGCTGAATGGATGAGTGACATGTGGTCTTAGGAAACTGCAGCATCCAGGAAGTTCTGGGGCTTAAGAATGTATGGGGGATTAGGCATGGGGGGGGCGGTAATCTTGACTGGCAATCAGCAAAGAGTCCTGTGGCACCTTATAGACTAACAGATGTATTGGAGCATGAGCTTTCGTGGGCGAATACCCACTTCGTCGGATGCATGTAGTGGAAATTTCCAGAGGCAGGTATAAATATGCAAGCAAGAGTGAGTCAGGCTAGAGATAATGAGGTTCACAGTCTTTGTTTAAATCTTTAAATCTGCTATTGTGTGTCCAGGGAGATTGAAGTGTTCTCTTACAGGTTTTTGTATATTGCCATTCCTAATATCTGATTTGTGTCCATTTATCCATCTAACACTTCAATCTCCCTGGACACACAATAGCAGATTTAAAGGTACCCATCCTGCAGCAAAAAAACTTTAGGACCAGACTTCAAAGAGAAACTGCTGAGCTTCAGTTCATCTGCAAATTTGACACCATCAGCTCAGAATTAAACAAAGATTGTGAATGGCTAGCCAACTACAAAAGCAGTTTCTCCTCCCTTGGTGTTCACACCTCAACTGCTAGAAGAGGGCCTCATCCTCCCTGATTGAACTAACCTCATTATCTCTACCTGACTCACTCTTGCTTGCATATTTATACCTGCCTCTGGAAATTTCCACTACATGCATCCAACGAAGTGGTACTCATGCCAAAGGATGTGAGGATCATGAGCAGCCAGCCATGAAATGCCAAGGATTGTGGGGAAGTGTTGCAAGTGGACTGTCCCAAATTGAAGTACCTCCCAATGGTCCCAAATGGTAACTTCCAGAGGCACCTTTTCATTTGTTGCTGGCCTCTATGACAGGAGTGAGTATCTATAGTTTCTACTAGTCAGGGACAGTCTTCAGTTGTACCAGAATACCCAAGGCTTGGACCACATTGGCATCTATGAAGTTGTCTGCTGCTACTGAATCCACTAGTGGACATTGTAGGGGGAATTTAATAAGGTTTCCTTGTAATACAGAGGCAGACCTGGATTTTAAGGTGCTGGAAGCACTCACCATGCCTGGGGGCATGCCTGGGAGAGGAGTGGGGAGGTGTTATCTCTGTGCTCACCCAAGCCAACCCCCTCTATGGGGCCTGGACATGGCTAAACCTCATGATGGCCATATCCTCCCCAATAGAAACACAGCCCGTGGTGGCAACGGTGCTCTTCTTCCTCAAGGGGTCACATGGCAGTGGGTGGTATCCAGCTGCATGGGTTTGGTGTCTGGGTTAGAGATGGGTAACAAAGGATGCTGTACAGGTGGTGGCCTGGACCCCTTTCTTTCCTCATTTCACTCACAGAGCCTATTGTCAATGCATTTGAGGACGTCAACAAAGGTATCTAGGTTGGTGGGGGGCTGCCACACAAGCTAGCCCATCCTTAAATTACTCACATAGTCCCCACTGGAAGCGGTAGGGCTGGGCCACTTCATTCCACTCCGTGTCAGAGGCTAGTCACTGAAAGTGGCTGGCATTGGAGAAGGCAGTTCCCTACTCCTGCTGGAGTTTGTCAGGACTGCCTCCACTAATTGGCACAATGGGGATAACAAAATATGGTGGAAAATGTGTGGAGGAAGGCATCCCAGTCAGCTAGCATCAGGCTAGTTCATCTGAGCTGTGGTGAGGCCCAGTACGATGCATCTCCCATCAGGAGGCTAATAATAAGTCCTACTTTTGCTTGGTCGGTGGGGTAGGACTGGGGGTGAAGCAGAAACAACAGGCATCATTGGGTAATAAATTCACTGAATTTTTGGTGGTCCTCACTAAAATGTTCTGGGAGTGGGACTGGTGGCTCTGAGTCCAGATGTGTGGCTGCAGCACATGTCCAAAGTGCAGTGTTCTTGTCCCATAGCTGGGATGCCTGCTCTCATAGCATCTAGTTATCTGTGGCATGCTGTGCCCTTTGGGCTCCCAGAGAGTCACGTTTTCATCATGGAGCTGGCTGGATTGCCTGCACAGAGCTTGGTTCTCTGTTGTGAGCTGCGATGCTTGGGCTTGCATAATGGGGAGCTTCTCCTGGGGGCAGTCAATCTGTTCAAGTGTCTCAGGTGATGGGCAGATAGTCCATGGTTCATGCTCCCCAATGCTCCTTCACTACAGGCTAAGAAGTTGGAGCAGGATCAAACCTGAGGCTGAGAGTAGCAGAGGAGTTCATAGTCAAGTTCCTTTGCAGGGTCAATACCAAGGATCAGAGTCTGAGTCGGGTTTCAGGATGCGAGTCAGGAGGCGAAGTCCAAAGGAGTTTCATAGATTCATAGATTCTAGGACTGGAAGGGACCTCGAGAGGTCATCGAGTCCAGTCCCCTGCCCGCATGGCAGGACCAAATACTGTCTAGACCATCCCTGATAGACATTTATCTAAGCTACTCTTAAATATCTCCAGAGATGGAGATTCCACAACCTCCCTAGGCAATTTATTCCAGTGTTTAACCACCCTGACGGTAAGGAACTTTTTCCTAATGTCCAACCTAGACCTCCCTTGCTGCAGTTTAAGCCCATTGCTTCTTGTTCTGTCCTCAGAAGCTAAGGTGAACAAGTTTTTTCCCTCCTCCTTATGACACCCTTTTAGATACCTGAAAACTGCTATCATGTCCCCTCTCAGTCTTCTCTTTTCCAAACTAAACAAACCCAATTCTTTCAGCCTTCCTTCATAGGTCATGTTCTCAAGACCTTTAATCATTCTTGTTGCTCTTCTCTGGACCCTTTCCAATTTCTCCACATCTTTCTTGGAATGCGGTGCCCAGAACTGGACACAATACTCCAGTTGAGGCCTAACCAGAGCACAGTAGAGTGGAAGAATGACTTCTCATGTCTTGCTCACAACACACCTGTTAATACATCCCAGAATCATGTTTGCTTTTTTTGCAACAGCATCACACTGTTGACTCATATTTAGCTTGTGGTCCACTATAACCCCTAGATCCCTTTCTGCTGTACTCCTTCCTAGACAGTCTCTTCCCATTCTGTATGTGTGAAACTGATTTTTTTTCCTAAGTGGAGCACTTTGCATTTGTCTTTGTTAAACTTCATCCTGTTTAACTCAGACCATTTCTCCAATTTGTCCAGATCATTTTGAATTATGACCCTGTCCTCCAAAGCAGTTGCAATCCCTCCCAGTTTGGTATCATCCGCAAACTTAATAAGCGTATTTTCTATGCCAATATCTAAGTCGCTAATGAAGATATTGAACAGAGCCGGTCCCAAAACAGACCCCTGTGGAACCCCACTCGTTATGCTTTTCCAGCAGGATTGGGAACCATTAATAACAACTCTCTGAGTATGGTTATCCAGCCAGTTATGCACCCACCCTATAGTAGCCCCATCTAAATTGTATTTGCCTAGTTTATCGATAAGAATATCATGCGAGACCATATCAAATGCCTTACTAAAGTCTAGGTATACCACATCCACAGCTTCTCCCTTATCCACAAGACTCATTATCCTATCGAAGAAAGCTATCAGATTGGTTTGACATGATTTGTTCTTTACAAATCCATGCTGGCTGTTCCCTATCACCTTACCACTTTCCAAGTGTTTGCAGATGATTTCCTTAATTACTTGCTCCATTATCTTCCCTGGCACAGAAGTTAAACTAACTGGTCTGTAGTTTCCTGGGTTGTTTTTATTTCCCTTTTTATAGATGGGCACTATATTTGCCCTTTTCCAGTCTTCTGGAATCTCTCCCATCTCCCATGATTTTCCAAACATAATAGCTAGAGGCTCAGATACCTCCTCTATTAGCTCCTTGAGTATTCTGGGATGCATTTCATCAGGCCCTGGTGACTTGCAGGCATCTAACTTTTCTAAGTGATTTTTAACTTGTTCTTTTTTTATTTTATCTGCTAAACCTACCCCCTTCCTATTAGCATTCACTATGTTAGGCATTCCTTCAGACTTCTCGGTGAAGACCGAAACAAAGAAGTCATTAAGCATCTCTGCCATTTCCAAGTTTCCTGTTACTATTTCTCCCTCTTCACTAAGCAGTGGGCCTACCCTGTCTTCACTAAGCAGTGGGCCTACCCTGTCTTTTGTCTTCCTCTTGCTTCTAATGTATTGACAAAAAGTCTTCTTGTTTCCCTTTATTCCCGTAGCTAGTTTGAGCTCATTTTGTGCCTTTGCCTTTCTAATCTTGCCCCTGCATTCCTGCATTGTTTGCCTATATTCATCCTCTGTAATCTGTCCTAGTTTCCATTTTTTATATGACTCCTTTTTATTTTTTAGATCATGCAAGATCTCGTGGTTAAGCCAAGGTGGTCTTTTGTCACATTTTCTATCTTTCCTAACCAGCGGAATAGCTTGCTTTTGGGCCCTTAATAGTGTCCCTTTGAAAAACTGCCAACTCTCCTCAGTTGTTTTTCCCCTCAGTCTTGATTCCCATGGGACCTTACCTATCAGCTCTCTGAGCTTACCAAAATCTGCCTTCCTGAAATCCATTGTCTCTATTTTGCTGTTCTCCCTTCTACCCTTCCTTAGAATTGCAAACTCTATGATTTCATGATCACTTTCACCCAAGCTGCCTTATACTTTCACATTCTCAGCGAGTTCCTCCCTATTTGTTAAAATCAAGTCTAGAACAGCTTCCCCCCAGTAGCTTTTTCAACCTTCTGAAATAAAAAGTTGTCTGCAATGCAGTCCAAGAATTTGTTGGATAGTCTGTGCCCTGCTGTGTTATTTTCCCAACATATATCCGGATAGTTGAAGTCCCGCATCACCACCAAATCTTGGGCTTTGGATGATTTTGTTATTTGTTTAAAAAAAGCCTCATCCACCTCTTCCACCTGGTTAGGTGGCCTGTAGTAGACTCCTAGCATGACATTACCCTTGTTTTTTACTCCTTTTAGCCTAACCCAGACACTCTCAACACTTCAAGTTCAAGTGCAGGAATGATCATGGCAGTTACAGGAGATCTATGCTGTTGCCTGGACAGTCCCTGGAACACTCCTTGGGGTTATATAGGGCATGAAGGCAATCAGGAGCCAGGAGGCTGCTGCCTGTCAGACTCTTTGAGGTGTTACTTTCTGTGATTTGTGTCCACACTGGGTCGGGGTAGTGGAGCGGGAGCTGGTTACAGCCACTGCTGGGTGGCAGCTTTCCAGGCCTGGGTTTGAGACCTGCTGGGCTTGGGCTGAGATGCCCCTGTTCTTCCTTCTCCTGGTGCTGCAGCACGAAGATGCTATTTTTTCTCATATTGGACCTCATTCTCAGGACTCCCCACTTCCTGTCTGGTAGCAGCTCTCCCTCCCATGCACAGATGTCCCTCCCTGCTCTCTTGCCCTTTCCCAGCCTGCCCTCTCCTTCCCCAAAATGCCCTGCCCTATCTGTGGTTCTCCTTCCCTACCCTATCTAGCTACCCTGAGCTGTCCCTGACCTTCAATCTGTGCCCATCTACAGGCCCCAATAACTTCCCCACTGCTGTGCTAACCTCATCCCTGTCTCTGACCAACCATCCTACTACCTATACAGTACTTCCTAACTGCTGTCTCCCTGAATAGATCTCACATCAGCCAATAGCTCACCTTGCCCTATGCCTCCCTGAAGCTCACATGAGCATTTTATGCATGAAGTATGGAGCCCTGCACTTGTACTGAGCATTCTGCTCCCCATGTTGCGTGGGCTGGTGAGATAAGCATCTCCCTGCCTACCTTCCCCTGGCTTGTGGATCACTCTGGGGCTTAGTTGGAAGATAGGCTTCCAGATGCCTTTTGTGAGCCCGCAGTGTGTGTGCCCCAGGGTCTAAAACTTAGGTGCTTAAGGAACTTTTACTTTGTACCAAGTGAGTTTAGGCACCTACAGGATTAGGCAGCAGCTGAGTGGGAGTTTTGTGGACTTAGGTGCCTAACTCTGTAGTTTAGGCACCTAAATTGCTCTGTGGATCCCAGCCTAGATATATACAAGGTATTTTGTACCTTGTGGGGAAGTAGCACAATTACAAAGAAAAATAAGATTTCACCCTGAAAAACAATGCTGTAAAATGGCATTGTGGGTCCATATTCATTATACCTCACATCAAGTTTTCTCAGCTTACACATAAAAAAGACATTTGTTTACCATAACTGCTAGCCCCGTAAACTCACTCTGGGCTCTGACAATCAAGTTTGAATTGTTTTAATCTCCTGCATCATCACCAGTAACAGAGGGTCTGAAGGCCAGATTATTTCATCAGCTACACCTGTGCCTCCAAGTGATCGTCAAATTATGTCATCAGTGACACCTGTGCAAACTCACAATGGCTAATTGGGTAGCAGAGGAATGAATGGAAGAAGAATCTGAAAACAAATGGTATGCACAGGTGCAACTGATAGCATAATTTGTCTTGGAGAATCCTTATTACTGGTGCTGATGGGAGGGAAGAAAAGAACCCAGCTTAAATGTCAGAGCCCATTTTGTAGGGTTAGTAGTTAGACAAAAATCACATTTTTACTTGCAAGCTAAACTATTTTGCTATGGAAATCAGAGAAATTCAATGAATACGGAGCCTGATAATGCCAGTTTCCAAGAGTCAATTTTCGAAGTAGAACAGTACTCAGGAGTTTTTTCCTCTGTCTTCTTTAAGTACTGATACAATGACTTAAACCTAGAACAAATAACTGCTGCCTTGATATTTTAGCAGTAATGGGTCAAAACTTTTTTTTGGTTGTATCTGTGCTTTCCTCAACATTTCAGAAATAAAAAGAACACCTACAATGAGCAGTAGATTGTTAAAGAATTTACAGCTCTAAAAAACTAAGCCCAAGACTGAGGGGCAAAAGTATAAAAAGATAATGGTTAATGACTGATTGCTGTATAGACAATAATACAAAACTCCACTAACACATAACTCAGCTGATACACAATTTAACAAGATAGAAAAATTATTAAACAGCAACTGCAAATAAAATAGACTCTGCGAGCATCACCGAGTGAGTAATTTGACCTTGACTAGCTCATCAGTCAAATAGCTCTGAGTAACTGGCGTACAGTGCCAAGCCTGAGTCATTAGTTACCAAATACACATATGTTTCCCAGGTGGATATAACAGTCAGTGTGTGAGCTTTGAGGGATAACACAAATGCTGTATGCATACAACCATACGCAACTCTGTGTATGGCCAGGGATTACCACTCAAGAAGACCTCACTTATGAATCTCATGGTAAAATATCCACTGACCATAACTGAATGATGCTATTCTCAGAAACCTATGTTTCGGTGCAAAGAATTCTTTGTGAGTGCACTGTATCTATTTGGTTGCATGGCAACAGAAGGAAACCTCTCCAGCACTCCCTGTTTCGCTTACTGGTTGTGAAGAAGTCTCTTATCAATGCTATACCGGCTGTCTTCTATGCGCAAGCCTTTTGAACGACTGTCTTAGCTGTAGACTGCAATTAATGCCCAGTGCAGAGGCTGCTTGAGTTGAAGCTTCAGGATAGGCGGAGAGAGAGAATGAGAGCTGAGAAAAAGAGTTTGATAAAGAACAGCATTCCATGTCTACCTTACAGTCCTGTGTAAATGGGAAGGGCCCCCATAGAATCTAGATAGGCAGAGCTGATTTGTTTCTTTTCCTTGTGTTGCCACTTACTGTCAGAACTGCCCTTGGAGGCAATAAATATGATTATCTGTTACTATACTAATTACAATAAAAACAGCAGTGTGTTATCTTGAGAAGCAGAAAATAAAATATAACAAAATAATAACTACACTATTATTAATCATCATAATAGTCATTTGCATTTTTCTAGCATTGTTCTTCTTGAAGCTCTTTACAGACGTCAGTTAAATCTCATAACTAATTAGGATTTCACACATCCAGGATTATGACTTCATGTGAAAGATAAGAAAGCAGCAAAAGCAGATGAAGCTAAACAGAGAGGATTTATTTTCATGCAAGACATCTCACAAAAATAGAGGGGCATCAGAGATGGGTGACGGAAATTATTAGAGGCATGGATGAATGGACATTCCATATGTGAGGAGGTGAACAAGAGGGGATGTGATAAAGGTGTATACAATAATATATGGTCCAGAGAAGGTAAATATAGGACTCCTCTTTAACCTTTCTCATAACGCAAGAACAAGAAGACAGTGAAACTGAAAGGCAGCAAATGTAAAACTGATAAAAGGAAATAATTTTTTTAAACCATGAACAATTAGTCTGTGGAACTCATTGTTACAAGATATTATTAAAGACAAGAATTTAGTAGGATTAAACATAGGACTGGACATTTATAAGGAGAATGCAGACATTCAGAGTTCTGTTGGGAAGGGATATAAACCCTCATGATAGACCAACAGAATTGTTACCATATTTTCTCACTTTTCCATGATATTTCAGTGGATTTCTTAAAGTCTCTTAAAGTGTGCTATAAAGGTATTCCAAAAAGTAGAATATAAAAATAGATGTGTGTAGAGTTCCATGTTCATCTCAACAATTTCTGTATCAAATTTGCTTAGTGTACAAGTAAAAGGAGTATTTTCCTAACTGGTAGCACTACAAAGTCAGTCTGGGTTCTTTGCCTCTTGTGCATCGTCATCTGTAATAAAGATTCTGCAGGAAAAATTATGCCCTCAGTGACACCCCCATAAGTAAATTGCCTTCATAGGCACTGTGACAAGGCATCTCCTCTCGTCGGCCTCCGTGTGCCTCCCTCTGGCAAGGGAGAGGTTGTAGTAAATCAGTCCTACTCTGGAAGTTTTTAATTCTTCGCTTTGCTTTATTTTTCAGTATTTACAAGGTGGACCTCAGGGTAGGCCTGAGTAATTCTCTTAAGCAAAAACAAACTCACCACACAAAATAAATACATTTCCCTGGCCCCTCCCCAGAGCATAGCCTTATTATGCTGTTTTCTGGTTGCCAGTCCTTCCCCAGCCAGAAGTTAACTTGGGAGAGCAGCCTTCCACTTAGGAGAAGCCTTTTCTCCCTGATAAAGCTTGTTTCTCATCCCTCCTGCCTAGGGTGACCAGACAGCAAATGTGAAAAATCGGCATAGGGGGTGGGGCGTAATAGGAGCCTATATAAGAAAAAGACCCCAAAATCGGGACTGTTCCTATAAAAGTGTGATATCTGGTCACCCTACTCCTGACTCTCTCTGACTCTCTCTCTTTCTTACCAGAAGAGGGGGGTTTAAAGGTCACCAGCAGCCCTTAATTGGACTCAGGTGTGTCTGGTTAATCTGAAGTAACTTCTTCTCAGTTCATAGGGAAAAGGGTTTCATTGATATGCTAATATACTTGCCTTCCACCTCTCTCCTATAGCCCACTTCCTGGATCCCAACAGGACCACTCTCCTATAGCCGTCATGACTTGTTCACAGCATTTACACAACCACACATAAGTGGTCTGATCACCACCTGCACCCACAGTGATTACATTTCCTCTAAAGTGACAGTCTCCATAGTCATTTACAGTTTTAATTGCATAGACTGGAATTTCCTCCTTAGATGAGTGGAATTCAAAGTGGTGGCTGCCAGAACTATGTTTTGGTTTTTATCACTACCCTGTGGGATTTGTGGTCTCATAGACTCATAGACTTTAAGGTCAGAAGGGACATCGTGATCATCTAGTCTGACCTCCTGCACATTGCAGGCCACAGAACCTCACCCACTCACGCCTGCAATAGACCATAACCTCTGGCTGAACCTAACCTCTGGCTGAGTTACTGAAGTCCTCAGATCATGGTTTAAAATCTTCAAGTTACAGAGAATTCACCTTTTACACTAGTTCAAACCTGCGAATGACCCATGCCCCACATTGCAGAAGAAGGCAAAAAACCCTCAGGGTCTCTCCCAGTCTGACCTGGGGAGAAATTCCTTCCTGACCCCATATATGGTGATCAGTTAGACCCTGAGCATGTGGCAGATACCTGGGAAAGAATCCTTTGTAGTAACTCAGAGCCCTCCCCCATCTAGTGTCCCATCTCCAGCAGTTGGGAATTTTTGCTACTGGTAGTTGTTGATGGGCCACTTGCCATTGTAGGCAGTCCTGTCATATCATCCCCTCCATAAACATATCCTTTTAAAGTAATAATATAGGGATAATTAAATACCAAATACCACTGGATGTCATCTTTTCTTCATCTATTAGCTGGGCTAAATGACTAGTGATTAAAGTGCTGTGAGCCCAAAAAGTTGATTCTTCCCCAAAAAGTGATAAATCAAGTCAAGTATGTGACATCACCAGCACAAGGAAATAGTGGGATAAGAAGTCAAAATACTAATCTAACCATATGTTGGCAGAAATCTTATAACAAGAGGGACCCAAACCATAGCAGATAAACACTATCACATCTAGTTTGCCAAATGATTTTGTTGCAGGAAATAATAATAGTACTTTGCTCATACATGTTATTTTTCAGCCATAGGTCTCAAAGCAGTCTTACGAATGTGGGTAAGAATTTTCATTCCCATTTTATAGATGGGTAAACTGAGGTACAGAGGTGTTAAGTGATTTGCCCAAAGCCAAAAACAGAACTGAGATCTCCTGACTCCTACTCAGATGGTCTACCCACAGAACTATACTCACTAATTTCTGCAATCATTTTTGGCAGGGCATTACTCTTGTTTCTTTCTGTCAGACAATGGTGCCAATACAACATGTGCTCTGAAATATAATGCATATCATCTCCTTGGCATACTGCTTAAGCATGCTTCCAATCTTGAACAATAACTGCAGCACTAAACAATAAACAAATAGTAGAGGTGATACATAGAAACTGTGGCTACTTAAATGCTCAGTCATGATAGAAATATCCTAAAATAGATCTGAAGTGTGTTGAAACTGTTTCTATTATAATGCCAAGAAAGTCCTAGAGCTAAAGAAAGCTGGCCACACATGTATAAGCAAAGGGAACATAAATAATGGACGCATTGAATCTGAGCTCATCTGATTAGGATTTAATTGCCAGTTTGCGCATCATACACTGCCCTTCCGAGGTCACCAGTCTGCTGAAGAGACACATTTCTCTTAGGACTGTTGGCAATAACATCTTTAGTATTTTTTCTAAAATAACAAATGCAAAGATCACAGGCCTTAGAGGAAAAAAATGTGTGAGAGAGAAGAGTCTATCTCGACCAAATTTTTTGACTTACAATTATAAAAGGAACATGTACGTGTCATATTTCTGTTAGGGGAAAGCATTAATTACTGTATGCGTAGGTACGTAAAACCCAAGAAGGACCCTCTTCTCTCACCTCCAGAGACAGGTCAGTGCAGTTGATTATTGCAGAGGCTGAACACTGGGCTTGCAAAGGCAGAATCTCAGACAGTTCATAGTAAAACTAGAGAGACTAAAACAATAAAAGTTCCAAACAGATTTTTTCCAGATCAACCACAGGTAGCAGGGAGCATGGCACCAATTTAATACCTTGAAAAACAACCCTATTAGTAATATTTTAGTTAGTAATATCTTTAAGTAATATCTTAGTTAAAACAACTATTAATCAGTTAAAATAAAACTAACATTAATATGGGCCCTTTAATGTATACCCACAAAAGCAATGGAGTTTCTAGATGATACACTCTTTTATGGAATCAGTTTCAGAAAGGGACCAAAATCTGAGATCAGTAAGAATGGCTGAACATCAAAAGGTTAATAGTTCCATTTAGGTGCAGGTAAGCATTCAAAAACTTGGATGTTTCTCCAAACTAAATGGACTTTTTGAGTCTTGTTAAAGTGGGAAGTGAGATAGAAAACTTAAAAAGCTGTTTTTTTGGATGTCATCAGAAATACTATAAGAACCATTCTTCCTGCCTGGAAGTGAACAAATATTTATCTGAATGCTTTTTTTAAATCTGAGTTCAGTTCTATAGATGGACAAAAGGCATCATGCACTAAAATAATGTTCATGCCATAATACCAAGGCACATTGGGACATACTGAAGATACAGTCCTTTTTTCTTTAGAAAAAGAAAATGATACCGAAAATTAGGCTCCTTAATCCTTGTTATGGAAGACTATAGGTAGAGTTAAAGTCGAACGTTACACATCATTTTTTAACTAATTTGGCCATAGATTCACCCCTAGTTTCACACTTTATGCTTGTAAATTTGTTATATTTCTCTCCCCCCTAACATTCTAGTTCAGGGGTGGGCAAACTTTTTGGCCTGATGGCCACATCTGGGTGGGGAAATTGCATGTAGGGCCATGAACGTAGGGCTGGGGCGGGGGTTGGGGTGCGGGAGGGAGTGTGGGGTGTGGGAGGGGGTGTGGTGTCCAGGAGGGAGCTCAGGGCAGGGGGTTGAGGTGCTGGAGGGGTGCAGCAGGGGGCTCAGGGCAGGGGGTTGGGGTGTGGCAGGGGCTCAGGGCAGGGGGCTGGGGTGCAGGAGGGGTGCAGGCAGGGTGTGGCAGGGGGCTCAGGGGAGGGAGTTGGGATGCAGGGTGCAGGAGGGGTTCGGGGTGCAGGCTCCAGCCTAGCGCCGGTTACCTGGAGTGGCTCCGGGGTGGCAGCAGTGCACAGCGGGGCTAAGACAGGCTACCTGCCTGCCCTGGCCCCGGGCCGCGCTGCTCCCAGAAGCAGATGGCACCACGTCCCTGAAGCCCTTGCGGGGAGGGGAGGCACTGAGGGCTCCGTGTGCTGCCCTCGCCTGCGAGTACCTCCCTCGAAGCTCCCATTGGCCATGGTTCCCCGTTCCCGGCCAATGGGAGCTGTGGGGGGTGGTGCCTGCAGGCATGGGCAGAGCACGGAGCCCTCAGCGCCTCCCCTCTTCCAGGGGCTGCAGGGACGTGGTGCTGGTCCGCTTCTGGGAGCGGTGTGGGGCCTGCGGCCAGGGGCCGGATCCAAAGCCCTGATGGGCTAGATCCGGCCTGCGAGCCGTAGTTTGCCCACCCCTGTTTTAGTTAATGAGTGGTATATTCTATTCTATTGAAATGATCAGAAAATAAGATTTTCAGAGTTTGTTGAGTGTGTCAGAATACATATCTTAATTTGCATTAATTAAGGCCCAGTCCTCAAATAATATGGTGATGAGAGTGCTATAAATGTCTACACATAAAGATTAAATAGGCAGGTATTATGTGCTGCTAAAATACTTCTGAAGTCAATAGGAGTTGAATATGCTCTGTAACTTGCAGAAAACATTTGGCACCTTGAAGGAATCAGCCCGTACTTAAGTGTTTGTATACAAATGCTAAAAGTCTAAATAATAAGATGGATAAACTTGAGTGCCTGGTATTAAATGCGGCTATTGATATAATAAGCATCACAGAAATTTGGTGGAACAATGATAATCAATGGAACACAGTAATAACAGGGTAGAAAATATATAGGAATAAACATAGTCCAGATTAGGTCACGTTGGTGGGGAAGTACCACTATATGTGAAAGAAAGCATAGAGTCACATATAGCAAAAATCTTAGATGAATCAAACTATACCATAGAATCTCTATGGATAGAAATTCCATACTTAAATAATAAGAGTATAGCAATAGGAATATACTACCAACCATCTGACCAGGATCGTGATGGTGACTGTGAAATGCTCAGGAAGATTAGAAAGGCTATAAAAACATAAAACTCAATAATAATGGGGGATTTCAACTATCCCCATATTGAATGGGCACATGTCACCTGAGGGTGGGTAGCAAAGATAAAATGTCTAGATACCATTAATGACTGCTTCTTATAGCAGCTAGTCCTGGAATCCACAAGGGGAGAGACAATTCTTGATTTAGACCTAAGTGGAGCACAGGATCTGGTCCAAGAGTTGAATATAGTTGAACTGCTAAGTAATAGCAACCATATTGTAATTAAACTTAACATCCCTGCAGTGGGGGAAATACCAAAGAAACCCACCACATTTAACTTTAAAAAGGGGAACTACACAAAAATGAGGAAGCTAGTTAAATGGAAATTAGAAGAAACAGTTACAAGAGAGAAATGCCTTCAAGCTGCATGGAAACTATTTAAAAACACCATAAGAGAGGCTCAAACTAAATGTATACCCCAAATAAAAAAACACAGTAGGAAGATCAAAAATGTCACCACAGCTAAACAGCAGAGTAAAAGAGGTGGTTAGAGGCAAAAAAGGCACCCTTTAAAAATTGGAAGACAAATCCTACTGAGGAAAATAGAAAGGAGCATAACCTCTGGCAAGTGAAATGTAAAAGTATAATGAGGCAGGCAAAAAAAAAAAAGAATCTGAAGAGCAACTAGCAAAAAACACAAAAACTAATAGCAAAATGTTTTTAAGTATATCAGAAGCAGGAACCTGCCAAACAATCAGTGGGGCTATTGGATGATCAAAATGTTAAAGGAGCACTCAATGAAGACAAGGCCATTACAATTCTTTGCATTTGTTTTCACTACAGAGAATGTGAGGGAGATTCCCACACCTGAGCTATTCTTTTTAGGTGACAAATATGAGGAACTGTTCCAGACTAAGGTATCAATAGAGAAGGTTTTGGAAAAAAATATAAATTAAACAAAAATTGATAAATTAATAAATCACCAGGACCGGGTGGTATTCATTCAAGAGTTCTGAAGGAATTCAGATATGAAATTGCAGAACTACTAACTCTGGTATATAACCTATCACTTAAATCAGCCTGTGTACCAGGTGACTGGGGATAGCTGATGCAATGCCAATTTTCAAAGAAAGGCTCCAGGGGTGATTCTGGCAATTACAGGCCAGTAAGCCTAACTTTAGTACCAGGCAAATTGGTTGAAACTATAGTAAAGAACAGAATTATCAGACACATAGATAAACACAATATGATGGGGAAGAGTCAACACAGCTTTTGTAAAGAGAAATCATGCCTCGCCAATCTATTACAATTCTTTGAAGACATCAACAAGCATGTGTACAAGGATGTTCCAGCTGATATAGAGTACTTGGACTTCCAGAAAGACTTTGATAAGGTCTCACACCAAAGCTGGTTAAGAAAAGTAAGCAGTGATAGAATAAAAGAGAAGGTCTTCTCATGGATCATTAACTGGCTGAAAGATAGGAAGCAAGGGGTAGGAATACACGGTCAGTTTTCACAATGGAGAAAGGTGAATAATGTGCTCCTCCAAGGATTTGTACTTTTACCTGTTTTGTTTAGAGTTTTCATAACTGATCTGGAAAAGGACATAGACAGTGAGGTTGCATAGTTAAGTCCAAAACTAACTGTGAAGAGTTACAAGGGGATCTTACAAAATTGGGTGACGGCGCGACAAAATGGCAGATGAAATTCAGTGTTGATAAGTGTAAAGTAATGTACATTGGAAAATATAATGCCAACTATACATACAAAATGGTGGGGTCTAAATTAGTTGTTACCACTCAAGAAAGATCTTGGAGTCATCATGGATAGTTCTCTGAAAACATCTACTCAATGTGCAGTGGCAGCCAAAAAAGCTAACGATATTAGGAGCCATTAGGAAAGGAATAGATAATTAGAGAAAATATCTTAATAGCTCTCTATAAATTGCTGGTATGCCCATACTTTGAATACTGCATGCAGTTCTGGTCATCCCATCTCAAAAAAGATATATTAGAATTGGAAAAGTTACAGAGAAAGATAACAAAAATGATTAGAGGTATGGAATAGCTTCCATACAAGGAGAGCTTTAAAAGACTGGGACTGTTCATCTTTGAAAAGAGATGACTATGGGGAGATTGGATAGTGGTCTATAAAATCATGACTGGAATGGAGAAAGTGAATAGGGAAGTATTATTTACCTTTTCACATGACACAAGAACTAGGGGTTCTTTGAAATTAATACTCAGCAGGTTTAAAACAAACCTAAGGAGGTACTTCTTCACACAATGCACAATCTCCCTATGGAACTTGTTGCCAGGGGATGTTGTAAAGGCTAAAAGCACAAATGGTTTCAAAAAAGAATTAACTAAGTTCATGGAGGATAGGTCCAATAATAGCTATTATCCAAGATGGTCAGGGACACAACCCCATCCTCCCTAAATCTGTGACTGCCAGAAGCTGGGACTGGATGACAGGGGATGGATTACTCAATAACTGCCCTGTTCTGTTCATTTTGTCTGAAGCACCTGGCACAGGCCAGTGTCGGAAGACAGGATAGTCAGCTAGATGGACCCAGGGCCGGCCCACTACATTTTGGCACCTGAGGCGGGGAGCTCAAATGATGCCCCCATGCCCCCTTGCTTGGGCCAAAATTTTGAAAGGTCTCAATTCTGCCTTCTTTCTGTTCTACTCTTCTTATGGTACTGCTCTGCTACCTACCTCAATAAAGGAGAACTAGTAACTTAAAATGCTTTGTTCAAAAATTTTAAGTAACACTTAACTTTCAGACACCTGAACAGCAAATGTAACTTTTCTTGTCTGCATAGTAAACACTGGCATTTTTATCTGTTTGAATAATCAAAGTGGTGCTTTCCATGCCTTCTTGGTTGCAAAGATCTGAACTGCTTCCTGCTGAAGGTCCACAGTCTGGGCCAACTCATGCTCTATTGAGATGGTTGCAAGCCCGACCAGCCTCTCCTGTGTCATTGTGGAGCGTAGATGTGTTTTTATTAACTTCAGCTTGGAGAAGCTGAATTCTCCACTGGCAACTGTTACAGGAAGTGTTAGAAGTATGCGCAGAGCAACAAAAGCATTTGGAAAGAGGGTGGTCATCTTATTTGTGCACATATATTCAGGGCTGGCTCTACTGTTTTTGCCACCCCAAGCAGCGCGCTGAATTGCCGTCACGGACGGCGGGGGCAGTCCGTGTGCCGTTAGGGCAGCACACAGGTTTCAGCGGCGGCGGCAATTCGGCGGCAGCTTCTGTCTTCATCTGGAAGATGGAAGCCGCCAAATTGCTGCCATGGACAGCTGAACATAGAATCTACCGCCGAATTGCCGCCGCCACAGAAATGCGCGTGCCACCCTGACGGCACATGGACTGCCCCCGCCGTCCACGGCGGCAATTCGGCGCCCTGCTTGGGGCAGCAAAAACACACGCACTGCCACCCCTTGCAGATTGCCTCCACAAGCACCTGCTTGGAATGCTGGTGCCTGGAGCCGGCCCTGCATATATTCCAGAACAGCCTTTGGAGTTGATCCTGCTGAAATGTATCTTGAAAGGGCTTTCAGTTCATCACGTAAATCACTCACATCAATATCACGCATGTGATCATGTGTCAACACTGTCTCTAGTTCCCTGCATTGCTGGTGTAGGTCTTCTTCAGGTATAGTGAGGAGTTTTGGAATATCATACAACATCTCAAATATACTGCTGTGTTCCTTGAGCTGCATGAAACGTTCTTCAACTGACTGTATTGCACAATCTAGCACCTGGTTAAAGAATTCAACTTTGAATTGTTGTTTGGGGTCTCTTATGGGATTATCCCATGCCTCATAATCAAAATGTCTTCTTCTTCAGTGTCTCCTGTATTCTTGAATGGGTGGGAAAATAGCTTCAGTGTGAAGTTCTTCTGCCAACTTCTGTGCACTCTTCAGAACATTTTGAAATCCCTCATCTGAATGGTAAGACTGTAGGTATGACTTTGCTTTGTCCAGTTGTTCCATTGCTCCAGATATATCAAGGTCAATACCTTGGAGTCATAGACTCATAGACTTTAAGGTCAGAAGGGACCATTATGATCATCTAGTCTGACCTCCTGCACAATGCAGGCCACAGAATCTCACCCACCCACTCCTGTAACAACCCCCTAACCTAAGCAGCAGGAAACAGAAAGCTCTCTGAGAAGCTGGTGTTAATCAGTCCAGGCTCCTGGGGGTGCTAGAGAGGTACATAAGAGGCTCCTCCTCCTTTCACTCCCTGCAGCTCCTGCTACTTTCTGTTATTCCCTCTCACCTTTTCTCCTGCCTGCTTGTTATGTCTCTTGTGCCTTCCTTCCTCCAGCACAGCACTCCACCACCTCTGTGCATCTAGAGCAGAGAGAATACATATGCACCAACAGCAGACACAATTTTCTACACTCTGGGTCCTAATGGCGTCCCCCCTCCCCCACACACAGTCTGGCACCTGAGGCGGCCGCCTCAGTTCGCCTCATGGTAAGGCCAGCCCTGGATGGGCCATTGGTCTGACCCAGTATGGCCATTTGTATTTCTTATGTTCTTATCAGAAGTTGCTGAAACAATTCAGGACATTCTTGACTATTTGTTTTTATAATTATTGTCATAAAAACTATTTAAACTAGTTCATGGAAGTACTGTGTTTTAATTTCTTTGCAGAGATGGGGGGGCAGGTAGTGTCTAACATTTTGTGGGCACTATTGAAAAACTACACTTTTTTGTAACAATTTCCATTGTAGTACTCATTTTCAGGACTGCCAAGAAAAATAGTCTAAATTTCTAAAAGAAGCCCAAAGATTTTTTGTGGATTGTCCAAGAAGTTGGGTGCTCTCATATACCAGGGGCTCTTGAGGACACTCAACACTTTGGAGGATCAGTCCCTTAAAGAGAAGTGAAACAATACAGATTGTCAACTCCTGAGCCTCAAATTTGGATAATTCTATTCCAAGCAAGTTCACTAGGTGATGAAAGGAAGAATTAACTGTAGTTTGTGACCGATTCTCACTCAAATGCAAATTCTTCAATCCTCAACTTGAAAGACAATCTTCAAAATGTATCATCAGAAGACCACCATTTGGTTTAAGCAGTCTTGCTTTTAAACAACATTTATCAACAACACAATGTTTACAAGAAGTGAGATCTGTTAAATGCATTAATCATACTAAATAGAAAACAATTGGATTATTACTGCTTTTTAGAGAACATGTCCCTTTTGGTTGTGTTTTGTGGTTCCAGTAAATGGCAAAATTGCCATTATCTTCCTCTGGGTAATAAGTGTTGGTTTTATTTTACAGGTTCTCCACATAGACCAAGCCCTTTGGCTGACTTTTTATAGTTCAAACTTTATTGCTGACTGTATGCTTCTGCAGTGAAGAACTTCTTACAGTTGCTGAATAGAATAGTAAATTATAAACTACCAAGCATCAGTACAGAAGAAAACTTTAATGTAGCAGAGATCTAACAAATACGCCAGCAACTAAATCTTCTCTAAGACATCAGTGGTCTAATCTGTTTGCTCCTTTGTGAGCTGAAGGCAGATCTCAATCGGGGTTTATATATTTCAACCCTGCTGTGGCCATGCCATATCAAAGGTTCCAAAAGAAAGCCATAAAGGCTTGTGTGGATTGTAAAGTTTGCTCTAAAAGTGGCATCAGTGAGGTGGCAGCCTCTAGAAATGATTATATGATATCTGTGTTGTTCACTAGCCAGAAGTTCAGCTGTCCCTGGGGACTCCTTGTGCTAGATGTATTCAAAGCAAGGGATTCATTTGACTGTTCATTATATTCACAGTTTATGTTGTTGGAATTCTTTCTTTTTTCTCTTTTTAAGTTTTTGTGATCATGGAAATGAATGGTTAACAACCTGGAAGTGCAGGGGGGAGGGGATGGGGGTCCACGGTTTTGCCACCTTCAGGGTTCAAACTGAGAACAAAAGTAGGAAAACTACTTTCATTTTGCAAGGCAGATCTGATCTAGGAAGAAGTCAATGTGACTACTCACATGCTCAGTGTTAAGCATGTGCTTAGGTACTGAATCATGGATATAGACCATCTCTTGTCTCTGGATCTGATTCAAGCATCATTCAACTCAACAGAAAAACTTTCACTGAACTCAATGGACTTTGAATCAAAACTCCTATCAAGGCTGGTTTCCCATTTTGGGCCCAATTCAGGAAAGCATTTAAGTACCGGTATGTGCTTAATCCATCCGATTTCAGGAAGGCACATAAACACATGCTGACGTGTCCTGCCTGAATAGAGATACTTTTCCTATGTTAGAGCCAAATCCTCAATCATCAGCAGAAGTCCTCAATCATCTTCAATGAGATAGGATTTAACATCTGGTGTTTTTCAAGTCTAGCTTTAAATAATGTCCCAAGTTATGGGACTTCAGTCACTTTCAATCACTGCTTTATAGCTCTAATAGACTGCACTGTTCGGGTGTTTTTCTTGATATCTAGTTTAAATTTCCTTTCCTTTCCCATCTTTGTTAGTTATTTTTGTATTATTATTAGAGACTGATAGAATGCAATAAAAATGAATGCATACGATTTTCTAGTGTGAATAATTTTTTTCAGTTAATAAACACAAAGAGGCAAAATAATGAGCCACCTTTAATTCATTTATCCAGGTCCATATTTGAAATAATCTATAGACTTTTGGTTATCCATGAATATCATCAATATTATCTATCATTTGTATTATGGTAGCATCTGCAGGCCCCAAGCAAGACTGGACCACATTCTGCTGGGCACTTTACAAACACATACTAAGAGACCTGTTCTGCCCTACAAAACTTACAATCTATTCATGTGACTACACTTTTAGCAGTTTTATATTTTTATAAATTGGCTCATCAAAAGCTAGTCACATTTACAACAGCATTTATGCAAGAGTAAATGTTACAGTGTCATATTTCATTAAGGAAATTATATGGATTAGCAGCAATAAAGAGATTAGCTGTTATTCAACAGTATCTATTAGTTAGTGTTTAGCATATGGTAATCCATAAGGCAATGGCACCAAAGGGGTTGTTTAAATTGAATCAAGACACCGGGGAGTCTAGGTCATTGCTTAGTTCTAATGATGCTGTTCTAAATAAAGCTTCACTATGTAAAGCACCTATTTTAATTAAGGCTTCCTAAAAAGATTATCCATTGGACAGAAATGACTGATCATTTTGTATATGATGAAAGAACATCTCTTTAGGGTGAATTCCATGTCATATTTATTCAAAGGAGAAGTAGAATTAAAGGCCTATTTGTATGAAATTCTGGTATAATTACACACACTGCAGCATTAAAGTCAGGAATAAACTTTTTGAGAACTTAGGCTGCGATTCCGCAATGAACTCTACACAAGCGTAGGGATCTTTCATGGTCTTTTTTCATTTAGGTCCCTCTCCTTCACACAATTCACTTTAAGCATGTGAGTAGTTTCATTGATTTCATATACTAAGAAACTGCACCATCTAATCAGGACACTCCCTACACTAACACAGGAACAAATCAACACACCCTTAGAGCCCCGACTGGGGTTATTCTATTTACTACCCAAGATCCACAAACCTGGAAATCCTGGATGCCCCATCATCTCTGGAATTTGTACTCTCACTGAAGGACTATCCGGATATGTGGACTCTCTACTCAGACCCTATGCCACTAGCACTCCCAGCTATCTCCGTGACACCACTGATTTCCTGAGAAAACTACAATGCATTGGTGATCTCCCAGAAAACACCATCCTAGCCACCATGGATGTGGAGGTTCTCTACACAAACATCCACACACAGATGGAATACAAGTTGTCAGGAACAGTATCCCTGATGATGACACAGCACAACTTGTTGCTGAGCTCTGTGACTTTATCCTCACGCAGAATTATTTCAATTTTGGTGACAGTATATACCTCCAGACCAGTGGCACCGCCATGGGCACCCGCATGGCCCCACAATATGACAACATTTTTATGGCTGACCTGGAACAAAGCTTCCTCAGCTCTTATCTACTCACACCTCTTCTCTACCTATGCTACATTGACGACATCTTCATCATCTGGACCCATGGGAAGGAAACTCTGGAAGAATTCCACTACGATTTCAACAGCTTCCACCCCACCATCAACCTCAGCCTGGACCAATCTACACAGGAGGTCTACTTCCTAGACACCACCGTACAAATAAGTGATGGTCATGTAAACACCACCCTATACCGAAAACCCACCAACCGCTATGCCTACCTTCATGCCTCCAGCTTCCACCCTGGACACACCACATGATCCATCATCTACAGCCAAGCGCTGAGGTACAACCACATTTGCTCCAACCCTTCAGACAGAGACCAACACCTACAAGATCTTCACCAAGCATTCTCAAAACTATGATACCCGCATGAGGAAATAAGGAAACAAATCAACAGAGCCAGACGTGTACCCAGAAGCCTCCTGCTACAAGACAAGCCCAAGAAAGAAACCAACAGAACTCCACTGGCCATCACCTACAGCCCTCAGCTTAAACCTCTCCAACACATCATCATTGATCTACAACCCATCCTGGACAATGATCCCTCGCTTTCACAGATGTTGGGAGGCAGGCCAGTCCTCACCCACAGACAACCCGCCAACCTTAAACATATTCTCACCAGCAACCACACACCGCACCATAACAACACTTACTCAGGAACCAATCCATGCAACAAACCTTGATGCCAACTCTGCCCACATTTCTACACCAGCAACACCATCACAGGACCTAACCAGATCAGCTACAACATCACCAGTTCATTCACCTGCACGTCCACCAATGTTATATACGCCATCATGTGCCAGCGATGCCCCTCTGCTATGTACATTGGCCAAACTGGACAGTCCCTACATAAAAAGATAAATGGACACAAGTCAGATATTAGGAATGGCAATATACAAAAACCTGCAGGAGAACACTTCAACCTCCCTGGCCACACAATAGCAGATGTAAAGGTAGCCATTTTATAGCAAAAAAACTTCAGGACCAGACTTCAATGAGCTGAGCTCCAGTTCATTTGCAAATTTGACACCATCAGCTCAGGATTAAACAAAGACTGTGAATGGCTAGCCAACTACAAAAGCAGTTTCTCCTCCCTTGGTATTCACACCTCAACTGCTAGAAGAGGGCCTCACCCTCCCTGATTGAACTAACCTCGTTATCTCCAGACTGATTCTTGCCTGCATATTTATACCTGCCTCTGGAAATTTCCATTACATGCGTTTGACGAAGTGGGCATTCACCCATGAAAGCTTATGCTCCAATACATCTGTTAGTCTTTAAGGTGCCACAGGACTCTTTGTTGCTTTTTACAGATCCAGACTAACACGGCTACCCCTCTGAAATTGATTTCAGTGGGTCTGCTCCCGACCTTGAAGTTAAGCAAATGCATAAGTGTTTTCAGGATTGGGGCCATACTGTATATCATATACCAATGACACAATACTGCAAACATGAACCTGGGTAACTGCTACGCATAGGTGTAGTGTTGTTGTAGCCATGTTGGTCCCAGGATATTAAACAGACGAGGAGGGTGAAGGTAATATCTTTTATTGGACCAACTTCTGTTGGAGAAAGAGACAAGCTTTCGAGCGTCACAGAAGAACACCTGAAGAAGAGCTGTGTAGCTCAAAAGTTTGTCTATTTCACGAACAGAAGTTGGACAAATAAAAGATATTACCCTCACCCACCTTGCCACTCCCAGGAGTAGTCCATTGAAGTTAGTGGGATTTCTAGCATGAGTATAATTACTCTTCTGCATAAATGTTCACAGGATTGGTCCCAAAACAGTACCAACTGCCTCAAAGGTGCAGGGATCATCACCTTCTTCCTTTTTATTAGTTTGGACTCCATCCAGTATAAAAGAGTTAAGAAATAATGCTTGGTTGGGCATTGAGCCCCTAGCTAATACTATGAAAGAAATGATCACGTGTATCTAGTTTTAAATCTTTATCGATGTTTCCCCATGTTCTATCCCTAGTTTGGATCAGAGATGCAGAGCAGCTTTACACTAAAGAAAACAAGAAAAGAGAACAAGGAATAAATACAAAAATGTATCAACAGAGGCTCTTTAATGAGCAACTACATTGAAAAAAAACCAGATTAAAAACACAAAGATAGAAGGTTATAGGCACATACTTTCCCCAAAATTGTAATCAAATGATAACTAAATAAATAACTAAATAAAGATGACTGTGAAGTTGAGGGCCATGTGTCTTCCCCCTTTCTATAATATCCTGGGGTGTTACTATCACAATATGAATTAATACAACTCTCACTTCCCAGGGAAATGAAGTCAGTAGTTGATTTCCAGAGATTTCTTTCTTTCTTTCTTTCTTTCTTTCTTTCTTTCTTTCTTTCTTTCTTTCTTTCTTTCTTTCTTTCTTTCTTTCTTTCAACAAACCCATTTCAAATTAGGTATTAGCAGCAACAAAAAGTATCTTCAGGGGCCTGATCCAAAGCCACTGTCATAAGTGAACTACTCACTTTGGGTAGGTCTATACTTACCTCCGGGTCCGGCGGTAAGCAATCGATCTTCTGGGATCGATTTATCGCGTCTTGTCTAGACACAATAAATCGATCCCGGATTGATCCCAGAAGTGCTCACCGTCGACGCCGGTACTCCTGCTCAGCGAGAGGAGTATGCGGCATCGATGGGGGAGCCTGCCTGCCGCGTCTGGACCCACGGTAAGTTCGAACTAAGGTACTTCGACTTCAGCTACGTTATTCACGTAGCTGAAGTTGCATATCTTAGTTCGAAGTGGGGGGTTAGTGTGGACCAGGCCTTTGACTTCAGAGGGCTTTGCATTAGTCCCTAAAATTGCTAATATTTTTTGTGTCAGATGAAAGTATAATCATGCTGATGGGAACTGAAGAGTGGCACACTTTGATAAACTTAACATCAAAACTGCAGGGAAGGAAGTTTTACCGTCTCTTGGAGTTGTAATGTGCTTGGGAAATGATGACAAGTAAGGAAATGAAAATCGGAAGGGGAAACAATTACCAGTGCAAGTCATTCACTGCACAAAGATGGAACATTAGAGGCAAATACATTCCCAAGAACTGCACAGGAGTGAATTTCACTCCAAAATACTGGTTAAAAACACTGCTGGGAAGATGGGACAGGAATTGTGCCTACTGAGGGAACTCCCCTAAGGCTGACAAAGTGGTGTATTGTCCACAACGTGAACCTCTGTACAAAGTATATAATCTGACCCTCTGTGTACTGTCAAATATCTTGTTCTGCGCCCATCCTGGGCCTTTATCATTTTTGCCACATGGGGTGCAGTAAGTCTTTTTCTTTATAGTCCTCAACATATTCTTGAATTCTCTGAATGCTCAGACTGGGAGGGTGGGGGAGTATAAGTGCTAACTGAATTTTTGTCACCATTTTATTTATTTGCATAAGTAAGCTGGGGGTTTATTATTTCACCCTATATTATAAAAATAATGATAAAACATTCAAGTATGTTGCACTGCACTGTAGCATACAGATTTTAAACTAGGTAAACTGGTCTTTTCCAATATAAGGGCCAGATCAACAGCACTTATTCACACAAGGAAGTGCACTGCAGTCAATGGGACTATTTGAGTAAATCAGGGCCACTGGTACAGGACTACATTATCAGCCTTTACAAAATATAGACTTGAAATACAGCAGAATCCCCATTATCTGAGACTTGAAAGACACCAAATACATCTGGCAAATCAGGATTTCTGCTGCTCAGGGGCACAAGTAAGATTGTTAAGAAAGGGTCCATCACAACTGCACTCTGCCTCTCCCCTACCTAGACAGGTACCTGAGAATGCACCCTTCGCTGGAGCATCTGGGAAGTCCTGGTGGGAAAAGGAAGGAACAGCTGGTGGGGGAGTTAAAGTGGAGGGTCTGAGATGTTGAAGACTAATTTGTCAAGAGGATAAAGGAGGAAAGAGATAAGAAGAACTGTGCTAGGTATGGAAGAGGAAAGGTGGGTAGAAAGAGGAATAGAGAGGGGAGAAGCTGAAAAGCCACTCAGGAAGCCAGCTGTTTCCCAGCTGGCTTTGGTATTTAAAATCAAAACCGCTGCAGCACTCCAGGAGCTCTGTAACCCTCCATTTACATATAGCGCAGGGATCTGGGGAAACATCTGCCTGCTCAATCTGCTACTGCTGCCAGCGGTAAAAGGATAAAGGGCATCAAGTCTCTAAGACCCCTCACTAGCATGAAAATCATGTAATAAAAAAACCAATGTATTCAGACAGCGAGAGAAAGCAGATGAGGGTCTGAAGGATTCATTTTCTATATATGGAAAAGTTTAGGACAGAAAACTGCTGTCATGTTAGCCAGCAACCGAGGGACTCCTTAAAAATAAAAAACAACAAAAAAAAACCCCCAACAATCCTGAAAACAGAAGTGAAAACAGACAAGCAGCATCTAGTTGTCTAAAGTTTGAAGGAAAGCAGAACAAAGATTGAATGACTAGTATTGAGAAAGGATGATCTGATCTTTTGGTGGATAATTGTATGGCACAGATCTTAGGTTAGTGATATTACTTTATCTATGGAATCAAGGGAAGAGCATTTCCCCTTTACAACTGCTGTCTCTTTGTAAGTAAAAACATTATCCAAATTCTGCTTTAAAAATTCTCTTTAAAATAACTGTGGTGTTTATCTTTCATTTTTTAAAAAACATAGTGGTGGAACTAACATGTTAGCATTTATTACATCTGGTCAAAAATGTTGGGGTGGGGGAGAGGGATGAAAGTAGAAAAAGTAGACCTTTCACCAGAAACAGAACATTTTCATTTTTTTGGGTCAAAAAGCATTTCGTTTTGGCTCAAATATAAAAATGTTCCAGATTTTGTGTTTTGTTTTGTTTTTGACAAAAACTCACAATTGTCTGCAGAAAACACACACTTTTGGGGAAACCCCCATTTTCCATCCAAACATAGTTCTGACAGAAAATTTTGAACTAGCCCTGGCATTTATTGATTTGTAATATGGGACAAATCCTCCCCTCCTCCACCACCTGTGAGGGCCCAGACATAGCAGAACTTTGCAGTTCAACTGTGCAAGGGGGAAAGAAGCCAATGTAACCCTGCCAAAAGGCTGGAGAAGAGCCTAGCAGAGCCCAGGGGTGTATTTGCCCACTGAGGGAGAGTCAACCCAGCCAAGTCTGACGAGCCCAGCATGGTTTAGCAGTGCATGTAAGATTCGATTTTCAACATCGGCACAACGTACTGTGATGTCTCCTTTTGCCACCTCCTGTTGGAAGAGCAGGGCTCAAGGACAAAGATTGGCTTGTGAATGGAACTTGGAATAGTTTTTCCTCCCAATTTGATCTCCACCTGAGCCATTCTCTGTAGTGCCCCTTTCCCTTCCCTCCACTGGTGCACTCTTATGCAGCTGGATTTGGGAAGCAGAGATGAGATGTGGAGGAGGAAATGGGGCTAGCAATCCCCTGCTCTATCTAACTATCACCTATTACCTCCCATGAAGCTTCTGCTCAGCAGTTCCCAGACCCTGGGGAGAAACGCTGCATCACCCCTGGTTACTATAGCTTGGCAGGGGATTGGAAAGGGGCAATTTAACACTAGAAAAGGTATTTAGGGTTCTAACTTCCATTAAGTGAGGAGCCTAAATGCCTTTGTGGATCTGGGCCTATGCACTTTGTGATGAGGTACCCTGGATGACAGTGATAGGGTTATCGGGAGCAGGAGAGTCCAGTTAGCCCCTTCTGTGGCATCTGGAGGGGAAGACAGCAATTAAGGATTAGACCCAACTCAGGAGAACCTGAGTGCATAGTTCCCATAAAGGAAGGACTGCAGGGCAGTAGGAGAGAGGTAGTTGAAAGTATTTGCTCATTGGGAGAGAAATCACTCAGAGAACTGAAGGAAGGAGCTTGAATTCTAGGGAAAGGGCAGCTGGGGAGAAGATGACTCCTAAAACAGGTATGGAGGAGAGAGAGACTCCCGGAAAGAAGTGCAGATGGACAGTGGCTCAGGTGGAACCAGGCCTCCAGGGAGAAAGCCTCTGGAGGCAGCATTCTGTACTAGAATGATGAAGAACTCTGCAGAGCCTAGGAAAGGGGCAAAAAGTCTTTGGCGGATTGAGGCTGGGAAGGGTGGAAGAGTTTTAATTCCTCTGTGCTGGGTTATTGTTCCTCTGGTAGGAGTCTCAGTGTGACCTGGCCACAGGGCAAGTCAATGCACAGACCACTGAAGTCTGGAGGTGGAGGGTCAGGCAAAGGAGTTGTGTAACCAGGCTGGATGCCTCCTGTAGACACCCCTCCTGGCCTAGAGTCGCACTACAGGCAGCCTGACTCAGTTTTTCCTCTTGAACTATTCAAATAAACTTCACTTCAGGCCTTTTTCTTGTTAAAAACTATCCCTGTTTGGGGACAGGGTTTATTAATATAAAATCAACTGTAAGTAAAATTCAAACCACCAAAACAAAGTTCATTCATAAGTCCACACAACCCAAGGTTTCTCTTTCACCTTCCTGCCTGGAGAGCTTTCCTCACTCTCTGCAGACTCTACCACAACTTCCTAAGGTTCCCCTTCTCTTTCACTGCAAATTCCTGTTCCTTTTATAATGGAATCACCTCTCAGCTGGGCTTCATCCTGTAATTAGGGTTGGCTTAGCTCCAAGCTCTCCAGCCCAGAGGACAAGCCATCCTGTTACAGGTCGCAATGTTGGGTCTCGCTATGAGGAGTTTCTCTGGGACGGTGAGTCTATGACATATCTATTATGAAAAGATGTGATCATTTTTCTGTCCCTGCAAAGTCATCTCACTTTGGACAGAATATATCAGGACAAGATAAGTACCAAGGGCTAAATTCTGTCCTTGGTTAGACCCTTGTTTCCCCAGTGATATTAGGGTGGCACTGATGTAAACTAAAAGAAAAATTCGTCCCTAATCTTTCAATTTGCACCATTAAAATCTCACATACTGCTTTTGTCTTTTTGACATCTAACTACCATTCAAATAAATTCTGCAGAGGAATCATGAGCTGGTTGTAAATTAATGTAAAAATGGACTTTAAAAAGGCTATTCTGGTTTTCAATAATTAAATGGAAGAATCTTTGCACTTATTAGTGGATGTTTACATACTACTATTTTCAGATGATCATACTTAAAAGTCTGGTTTGATATGAAACTAGTACAGCTTGGGCAGTGAAAGCAGATCTGCTTATCTTGGCATAGCAAAATGTCCCCAGCTGGTGGATAGGAACAGAAATGCAGCAGCAAAGGGACAACTTGGGATCTGTATATTATAAAAAAAATGATACAAGTGGCAGTGAAATAAAGATTCTGCTAACAGTTTTCACATATCTTATTGAATGAAATGTATTGTTCTATAATTTATCAACTAGAGGGCACAGATGTGCGACTATAAATATATTATTAAAGCAAATGGATGTATTTAGAAGTAATTGCTCTGTATATTCAAGGGAAACATAGCATGAAGAGTCTGTTAGCATTGGAAAGGGAGTTAGCACTTCGAAATGTTCTCCACTACAGTTAGTCCAATTGATAGGTGTTGTTTAAGTGCCCACTGAAACTCCATAGAGGCTCAGCTGTGCAGCGCTTCTGTTGCCAGAAGGCTCGGGGAGGGAACATACCAAGAAGCTTGCTTTGTCCATCTTCCACCGGTTTTAAGGTGTTTCATACCACATAATTCTGCTTTGGTCCCCCACTATAGCCTTTCAGAAAACCTGAATTCTCTGGTGCAACTGAGAACATCAGACTGCCTTAAAACATATTTTGTGTTCAAGTCCCTAAGGCTTTGCCCACTGCCAAAAAAGGTGTGTGTTTACCACGAGAGAACTAACAGGATAGTCATCTTGCTATAAAATCCTAGTGGAGACAAGCCACTGTAGTTTTTATTGTGAGGTAACGAGGCAAGGTCAACATTCTATCCTCATCCGTGACTGACCTTGTAATAAAACAACAGTGCCTAGTCTCCACTAGAATTTTTCAGTGGGATAGTGCATGGATGTTAGTTATCCCACTTTAAGCTCCCCCACCTTTTTTGCAGTGAAGAAATAACCATAATCACTTACAGTTCAGAACAAATGTCAAAGATTATTTACATCTGTAGATAAGCTTGAAAAAACCCTTTGTACATTTCTGGCAGTAGCCCTGGAAAATGTTCTGCCTCACTTTGTCAGACATTGCATGCAAATGAAAGATCTGGGTGTATCCAATAGGTCTTGATGTGGAAACTCTGCAGTGCAACACTCTCTTTGCACTTGATAAAAGCAGGTTTACTTGATCTTTTTCTGAATTCTCCAGTCCCCATATAGGACAGCAGTAATCTGTGTAGTCTTGCAGTTGGTAGACAGGCTAGTTACAGTCACAGTTCACCTGCTTTTGGATACTTTCCTCATCCACCAAAACATATAAATCCACTAGTAAATTGTTCGTTAGGCCCACCATCAAAAACAAGGAATAATTTAGTCTGCTGTTCAGTGCCTGACTACATATTGTAATAGCGTCTCCTAGACAGAAGTCCATACTTTGGCAGCACTATATTATTTCATTGTTTGGTTTCAGTGATTTTTCAAAAGCCAACCATAGAGTTTTCCTATAAACAACTAGTATAAACTTTTCAAGTTCTTTTTATAACTCCAAATGACAGACTGACCTACACTGTCTGTTAAAATGAAAGTCACATTATGAAAGTAAAATAAATCAAGACCACAAGAAAAAAATAATTTATTATCAACTGGTGAACAAAATCCAAAGGACCAACATTGAATAGTATAATTTCCTTTTCCTTCAACCTTTGTCACTTTACATAATACAAATATTCAAATGTCAGGGAGAGTGGATACAAATTTGCATGGAGCCAGTTCTAGAAAACATCTCTCTTCATTCTTACCCATAGTTCATGGTCTAAAGTCACCAACAGATATCCAAAGACTGTATTGAAAACTTCATATTTCTGTTGCAGTGTCAAAAAATCTCTGTTGGCTTTACTAGAATAAGCAGATGGGCAAAAATCACAGTCAAGTGCATATATATTCTGGCCTGAAGTTTATGAGATCATTAGCTTCTTGAAAATTTACTGGAGAATCAGTACAGGGAAAGTAGAAAAAAAATAAGAGGATTAAAAAATAGCAGCTGATTCTGACTGCTTACAAAGAACACAATCCTCTAAACCAGTGTCTCTGAACCTTTCCAGACTATTGTACCCCTTTTCAGGAGTCCAATTTGTCTTATGTACCCGTAAGTTTCACATCACTTAAAAACTACTTGCTTACAAAATCAGACATAAAAATACAAACCTGTCACAGCACACTATTATTGAAAAATTGCTTACGTTCTCATTGTACCCTATAATTATCAAGTAAATCAATTGGAATATAAATATTGTACTTACATTTCAGTGTACAGTATATGCAGCAGTAGAAATAAGCCGTTGTCCGTATGAAATTTTAGTTTGTACTGACTTTGCTAGAGCTTTTTATGTAACCTGTTGTAAAACTAAGCAAATATCTAGATGAGTTGATGAACCCCTGGAAGATCTCTGCATACTCCCGGAGGTACACGTACCCCTGGTTGAGAACCGCTGCTCTAAAATGGTTCCATTCTGTTTCTGATTTTCAAACCTACTATATGTGAGTGGCGTTCATATTTGTACTAATTATGGTTGAGCTGTTCCTTACTTTTATAGAGCTTAATGTTTAATTGCTTCATCAGATTCAGTCACAACAGTTGCAAACTTGTAAAATGAATATTTGAACAAAAAGGGCAAAAGATATTTGAGTTTTTTCTTCTATCCTGTTACAGTTTCACTTACTGTTCATGTCTTGGAGTTTTAAACAACTTTCCTGACCATTTGTAAGAGCAATTCATGTAATATTAAAGCATGTATTGTATGTGACAGTTGAATTTTTTATAGAGTGATTACCAATGTTTTCTAACAAAAAATCCCTCCTATTGCATTAAAAAAAAGAAAAAAAAAACCCAACCCCCAAAATAAAGCAAAACAAAATTAGTTGCTTCTCTTAGAATCCCAGGTTGGCTCTGTTCTGAGCAGTGCTGAACAACAGCATTGAAGTTGGAGATCTAAGTCTTAACATCCTAAAACTAAATTTTGTCCTTTCAGGTGGAAAAATTAAAAATACCATTGGCTGAAAGAGTGCTGTGTAGACTCTAAAAACTATACTTTGGCCTCCATCCCCACTGGTAATGACACCACAAACACCAGTGCATCACTAAAGGTCCCAGTCCTGCAAAGTGGGTCACACAAATGGACCTCTGACCTGTATAGGGCTCTATACCTGCGGAGGGGTCTGCCCACATGCTTCACACTGCAGAGCCGGAGCCTAAGAGACGTAGATATGTGAGTTTTAATAGAGCTATTGGGCTTGTGAAAATATGTACACTCAAAGCTAAATTTATCTTCTTCTTTTGCAAACAGTTTCTTCTACTGTATTTATTTTAAATATTTATTCAAGCTGTGCATAATATTTCAGTCACTTAAAATAGATTCATCTTCCTATTTGACAATGGTGAATGAGGTTTCCTGCTGCATGCTGGAAAGATGGCCATGACTCTTAAAACAGGTCTCTTTAGTGAGCTGACATGCCAGTTTGGTATTACCGCTAATCTGCATTTGCAGTCATGGAAAAAAAAATAGACTCCTAAATGAAAAAAGAAATATGTCATATTGAAAGGTTTATCCACTCATAATGATTTGTATATTTGGCTCTAAACAAGGACTGCATTAAATAGTACTCATACAAAAATCCCAGTTTCCACACAGTTGTAGCTTGTATGAGGTAATGAAAGATCCCAGATACTGATCTTTCTCTGGTGAACAGGGTGGGGAGTCTTTGGTTACCTGGTACAGACTTCCATTCTGCAACACTGGATGGATTTGATTTTTAATCTAAGCCTCAGTGGGGAACAAATGGGAAACATTTCCAGTGTTGTGACTGCTATTTTATTAATAAATCTGTGTTTTCATTCTGAAGGGAGTCCCCTTGGCCAGTCTTTGAAACCCACTCACTGAATAGCCAGCAGAGCTCAAAAACAAAGTGTGGATTAAAAACAGATGGGCTGACCCTTAAAGAATGAGCACAGCCATCTTTAAAACTGAGATAATCAGTTAGTATTTGATCATCACCTAGAGCACACTTCAGACTGTAATTCCTACGTGGCATAGGGGATAAGATGCACAGATAACTCCATGATTCAGATATTCAACTGTAGTTGTCTTGTCATTTCTTCTTTCTCTCCCCTTTGACAGAAGCTGTAAGAGTGATCTTTCCTTGACAGGCAATGAGGATTTTCTAATCTGAGAACCTTGGTCACAGTACAGTACACAGTAGAGGAAAGCAAGGAACACAGCGCATGGTCAATAAGGGAGCTGTCTTCACACATGACCACACAGTTTCAGTTAAACAGCTAAGCTGAAACTGAGGCATTTTGAGATCAGGAGAGAAGCCTTAGAGGCTTCAGGAGAATGTGCTGGAAGTTTCCAAGGTAGCTAAGAAAAATTAGAGTGAATGGAAACCAGTAAGGGGCTATCACTCAGTGACAAGCCTGACGACCATGCTGCTTGGTTAATGAAGCAGGCCAAGACATTCTGAGCAATGGGGTAGTGTATAACAACCATCTTGTATTGCAGGAGTCCAGGCACTGTGCTGTCAGAGAAGGCTCTGGAGTGGCTGGTTGGCCACTGCCAAATGAAAGAGCTGAACTCTCCAAGTGTGACCAGCTCCTGCTTGGTGTAATTCTCACTCTGCAAGTACAAGAGCATTTTCAGAGCTGAGAGCAGAGCCCCTGGGAAAAGAGTTATCAAATAATTTAATCAATGAATTTTTTTTTACATTTTTTCAAATACATTATTTTACAACTAACTTTGTTCATTATTCACCCAGCTCTTTTAGGGTAAAGAGTACAGAGGAGTCTTAAGAAATATTATTTCCTTCAAGGTTGCCCAGGTTTCACTCAGGTTTAATCAATAACAAAAGCTCTCTTGTTTATGTTTATGGTGGATGAATGTATTTTATCAGTTAATTGTGTGGTTAGTGTTCTGTGTATGAGTCTAGCTGAGCCAGGTGTCTACTTGAAACACACACAAATGAAGACAAAGGAGATGGTTAGTCAGGGTCCATAAGCATTCAAAATCAACATTATATATAATATGGGGTGGCGGGGAGGTGTATATATATCCTAAAAGACTAAGACTTCTCATTCTCATGAAAAGAGAGGGTCAATAATAAGGAAGAACACATCATGCCTGAAAGTTACCTATGCAACCTTATCTCTAGCATGTCTGGACTTTTGAGCTCTTAACTATGACATCTTAGGGCCAGATTCTGATATGTTTCCTCACAATGACTATTCCCTGAGAAGACCCAAGACTACATATACTATTCAACATGAGTAAGGGGATCTGAATCTGGTCCTTGGTATTCTCTTAACACTATTGTTTTAGGCTGAGTTAATGACTTGTTGATCAAGACTGAATTTGGTCCATACAGAAATTTTATATTTGTATTGCAAAAATACTAGGCCCTTTATAGGATGTGGATTAGCTCACCAAACCAGTTACGCAGCTCTGGCATACTGTATGTCCAAAATGTAGATCTTAGCACTATAATCAAAATTTCTAATACCACTCCCAGGAAGCATCCTTGCCTGGCTACTAACTTGGGTGTATTTGTATTGCGGGTCACTAGAGGGATGTCACTGTGGCACTTTTCACAAACATTTGCATTCAATTAAATAGTTTGGATACCCATCATTAAGATACAAGATCAATGCACATCCACCACAGCAACAATTATTAGAAATGGATGCAATCTGCTATTGAATCAAAGGTCTAACAATCGGTTCCAAATCAGAGTCTGAAGAATACCTAGACAAATTGGATTCAGCTTCAATTAGATTCTTCTGCATTTTCTTGAGTACACTTACACCTACATGGCTAGTGTACATTTTACTGGCATCAAGCATTTATAACATCTCTTCAGTTTTTTACATTTACCATTTTTTACAAGTGTTCTTCTCTTGTCAATGGAAAAATAGTTTCATAAACTCATATTTTATTTGAGGGAAAGGCATACCTGTATGTCAGTGGATGAGAAAACTGTGTCCTAAGCCCAATTCACTATTCAAATAGTCATTAACTTTCATTATGAGTGATCATTCATGTTGAGAATTCAATACATTTTTTAAAAAGAGCAGTTTACAGGGTTTATAAATGAGCGAATCAGATCAGGTGAGCTCAAAGATAAAGATCTTTGTACAAATCAAACTGAGATCCAGCCATAATTAGCTTAAAGTACTCTCATGCCTTTAGTGATAGAGGAGACAAATACACTTTCCCAAGGAACTGCTGCAGTTTAGTGGCCAAATTCCCTTGGTAATAGCAGTACCAATTTTATTTCAATAAGGTTGTACCCATTTAACTGAGAGGATAATTTTGCCTTTTATTTACAGAGGGCTAGATTATGATTAGCCCCAAGCACGGCAAAAAGTCTAGCTGTATTATCTCAGGACGAGTTCCAAAAAGGAATCATGTCACCCCATAAGGGTGTGGGGGGAAGGGGAGGGCTGAAATGGAGACAGAGGCCTGGCTTCATCCCCTTCTATCATGGCTGTTGAACCTCGGCTAGCACCAAGGGAGTGCACGCTGCACCCTTCTATAGGCTGTAGCAGCTATTGCTCCTATTTGGGCTCCCCCAATGCATTGTGCCAGCTTCTTTTCTCTGCAGATAGAATGTCTCCATCTGCCGCTGGTATGGTTTCCCCTCTGCTCCCCAGAATGCAGCAGTAGTTAGAGAAGCCACAATAAATCTCTGTGTTATATAGACATGATCATTTGCATTGCATTTTAATCTTTCATAAAAATTATAATTGCACATGACCACAGGCATTCAGGGTCTCTCTCTCTCTCTCTCTCTCTCTCTCTCTCAGTCTCTCTCTTTTTTTTATTGACATGTTTTACACATCCAAAAGATGACAACGCCTTCAGCATAATCACAATGCCTCCCAACACCCTGCTGTGGCACTGCTTCTATACTGACTTAGAGGGAGAGTGCCACCTACTGAAACACCAACACCAAAATCAAAATACAGGCTGCCATGTGTCAGCAGAATTGTCCTCAAATGGAAAACGTTCCCAAATATTAAGTGCAATGTCACGTGACTTGTGGGTCTTTAAGCAGCAGCAGAGTAGAGTTTGGATGAAGTTAGGAGAGCTTCAGGGTTATCTGAGCTTCTTCGGTAACAATTTATGGCAGGCTTGCAAAATTTTTATGAACAGTTATCAGCCCTGGTGCCATTTACTATGATGACGATAATGATAGTAATGGGGAAAATTAATGATATTTTATTTGTCGATCAGTAAAAGTTACTCAACCAAGGAGAGTAAAATTTTGCAAGGCTTATTCACGGTATATTAATGGATATGCATTTTCCTATAGCAGAAGATGCATCCTTTTCACAGTCAACTAAAATTGACTGAGAAATGCAACAAGTGCGAAGCAAGCTGAAAATGATATATTGACTCCAAATCACACTATGCAAAACAGCTGTGGTGATTAGTTTATAGTCCTGTGTTCAGTCACATGGAAAATGATGAAAATTATAGCATTAGTCATTATGAGATTGTGTTCATTTTTGGAGAGTTTGGGCTCAGATACACAGTAGCTTTTGAAATGAATGATTTATACAGCAGTTTAATGCTGTTTAATTGATTAATTTACATTAAATGAATCTTGGTAAGTGAATTTCTTGCAAAAAAAGAGATTACAGTAGACATGGGCAAGTTATTATCCAATGTAACAATGCTCATTTTACTAGACTTATGTAGCAGGAAATGGGAGTCTCTCAACTCTGCTTAATGTAAAAAAATAATTGAAATTTACATGGTGGCAAAAGCCATTATCGCTTCTGTGAAATGGCATAGAAAAGTACTGTGTACAACATATGAATTTATTTCTGATAAAATGTTCCATAACATGGTGACAAGTTGAGAACATTCTGCCACAGCAATGCAAATCAAATAAAGAAATAATCTGAGCTCTCTTTTAAAATGTATTTTTATTGTAAAGTAAATTCAAGGCTTGGGAAAGTCTTTTGCTTATTGACAGAATAGGTAAAACATGGTCAGCATCAGCACAAGCTTCCCAACACTGCCCCACTAACGTACCCTGATTTAAAGGAACTTTGGCCAAGTCTGCTTTCAGATACACTGGTACTAAATAAAGAGTAGAGTCAGATAACAGGCCCATGAGACTGAAAAGGAACCCATGTAGGAGTAAGCCAGAGTCTCCAAGCTACAGGTAGGCCTGTCTTCCTGCCCACCCAGTTCTCAGACAGTGACTAATGCCATTTTTGATGGTGCTATGACAAAGTGGGGATTTTCTGTAATATTGTCATGAATCCTATATGTGCCTCAGTTTCCTTCTGTACTTTGCCTTTCTACCCAGTGAGGGGAAAGGTTTAACATGACTCCTGGAACAACATAGGAGACACAGGTGTGTGTGTCACCTCGCTGTCTGGGTAGAATGAATAGAGTCATTAGGGAACTGGTAGAAACAGGTCCAGATCAACAAGAGGTCCACAGAGACAATGCACGTTCTAATGACTCAACAACTGACACTTCACAGTGAATGTTCTGGCAGTGGTAGGGAAGTGGGGGGTTGGGGTTGGAACTCAGGATGGCCCTGCCGTGAGAACAAAGGATGGAGATGTGACCACCAGGGGATAGAAGCTGTCTGTGCTCTTCTGGGACTGAGGTGTCAGAGAGAGAGAGCCTTAGATAAAACAACGAGGAGTCCTTGTGGCACCTTAGAGACTAACAAATTTATGAGGGGTGGGGAGGGATAGCTCAGTGGTTTGAGCATTAGCCTGCTAAACCCAGTGTTGTGAGTTCAATCCTTGAGGGGGCCTTTTAGGGATCTGGGGCAAAAATCTGTCTGGGGATTGGTCCTGTTTTGAGCAGGGGGTTGGACTAAATGACCTCCTGAGGTCCTTTCCAACCCTGATATTCTATGATTTGGGCATAAGCTTTCATGGGCTAGAACCCCCTTCCAGTCCAAAAAGGTTGAAACAAACCTTGTAGAAACTCCCTTTGCCGATTTTTCTTTCAAAACTAATTTTCATCAAAGCTGACACATTTCTATAAAGTGTTTTGCTTTCAACAAATTGGCATTTTCTGAGAGAAAATGTTCCTGGAAAAATGTCCAATCAGCTCTACCCCCTTCATCAAATGCACAGAGTGGAAAATACAGGAGCAGGTATAAATACATGAAAAGAGCCTTAGCTAGAATCCCCTACAGCTTGGTTGGTGATTTGCTCTGGCTTGACCATAGTGGACTATGTTTGAACCTTTATTTCTTATGCTAACCTAAATATTTCCAATGCTGTGCTCCAGTTGACTAATAAATCCTACCCTGTTTTGAAAAGGCTGTTTGGTACCACTGCAAATACTTGGTGAGGTGCACTGGTCCCTGAAGAGTGTACAAGTCTCTAACCAGGAGTCTATCTCAGCTGGACTCTAGGCAGAGCTCATGGTATGAAACAGGAGTGCTAGAGCCCAGAGGCTCAGCCTAAGCGGGAGTGAGGCTACGGGGCCTACCCTAAAGGAAGAATGGGACTCCTTGGGGAGCCACACTCCAGGGGTTACTCCAAGAGACTGTTAACAGCTGAGCCTAGCACAGATTCTGTAGATCTGTGACAGGTGCTTTATCTGATATGTTCACCTGCTCACTGGAAACTGGAACTGAGACTGATAACTCATTCCATATTTGGAACCAAAAATGGTTCTCACACTCTCTCATTAATACTGACCTGATCTTGATCTAAATACAAAGCAATGACCCCCAGAACAGGCCAGGCAGGAAGGTAAGGGGAAGGAAAACTCTGAAGTTCCTCTCACAGATTTCTCCCTCTTGCAAGAGAAGGGGCTGTGTCATTTAGAGACTGCAGCACTCTCAAACTCTTGATGCACAAAAATCTACAGGGAAGGGAAACCAGAATTGTCATTGTAGCTACTTTGCTAGTCACCTCCCACGTGGCAGCATGGAGCTGCACAGACAGTGGCTGCATCCCTGTATATGCTTATTGTTGGAAGACAATCCAACTCTCTTCATTTAAATACTAGCAATCACCATGAATGATTAAATATCATTATACATCTCTATACTACTCCTCAAAAACTACATTACTCCTAAAGAACTGAACTAGATTTTTGACCACTCTTAAATGAATTATATTACTTTAAGTATATGCAATTTATTTCTTTGGGTGAACAGTAAAGCTCATTTGAAGACAAGTCCTCACTGTTGCAGAAGGTGTTCCGTTTGTTTATTGTTTATAAAGATGTCTCACCATTTTTTTCTTTGAAATCCCTTCAGACATGAAGATGAGGAGGAAAACTGCTGGTTTAGCTCTTAAAAGTGCTGCTCCATCACTACCTGTTTGATGCAGCAACATATAACGCTCTTTGATGTAGCTCCAAATGTGGTTGGGATCATGTAAGCAAAATGGATGTAGCATCAAAGCAGAAAGCTTTCTAGCTCATTTTGTGTATAATAGATCAGCACCATTTAAAGAGAAAGAAGATAGGAAAAATCATATTTTAAAAGAGTGTAGGAGATATTTAGGGTCTGAGTGAGTATTTCATCCTGTTTACTAATGAGACAAAAAGGTTTTGTAATGATCCATTTATAGGAACGAAAACTCTTTTAGTCAGATATCACATGGATGCAAGGACATTTCCTTGTGAATTTGATGTAAAGTTTGAAGAAGACAGAGCAATATTTTGCATTGTTACATAAAGCACAGTATCACAGTATTCACAGAGTTTAGTTCTCCCTCCCTAAGAAGAAAGTGTTAAGTGTTTAGAACCTGAAAGTGAGACTCAGGACTCTGGGGTTATATTCCCAGGTCTGCCACTGACTTGCTGTGTGACCTTGAATGCAAATCACTTAGGCCCAGATCATCAGAAAAATGTAGGTGCCTAACCCTTGTTAAAATCAATAGAGTTAGGCACCTGAATATTTTGTGGCTTGTGGCCTTAATGCCTCTTGGTCTCCTTCTGTAAAACTGGAATAATAAATACATACTATTTCTACGTCAGTGGGGTGTTGTGAGGCTTAGTACCTCTGCATTGGTTTGACAGCCTCAGATGGCAGTGCTATATAAGCACCAAATATTGTTGTTATAACGAGTCACTCATAATGAAACAGTCATGATTTCAACTCTTCTATAGCTGGAACATTCTCTTCAGTCAACCTAGCTAAACAAGCCTTGAAAGACCAACCCCCCTGGCTCCAAAGACCTATTTGGAAGAAAGGCTGGCCTGCCATAGGAGCTCGGCATATATATCATGATTTTGGCCACAAAGTAGAGCCATGTAGAAGGAAGATAGCTTGTATAAATGAATTCCCTGCTATTCATAAATTATAGCCTTTGATAGTTGGGAGTGTCAATCGATTAGTGCAGCTTTTGAGAGTTAATCCACCTCTAGTGGTATGAGTCATTCCCCGTGCGAAGCCAAGGATAGATATAGGGTCATGCTTACATTTTTTATAAGAATTTTTTAAGGATTTCTATAGTGGGAATGGAGCTCCTATAATCCTCCTCTGACACTGCAGTCATTCACGCCTTTGCATTACTTAAGATCAACTGAAGTAAACACAGGATGAAATTACTTTTATTGATAGATCACTTTCTGTTTGAAAGCGTGTAAGGGAAGTTTATATGCATCTCACAAAATAAGACTGGTTTTAAAGGAACAGTTAAGTTGATGCAAAATTATGCAGGCAATAAGTAGTGTGTTTCCTTCATCCAATCATGTAGAATTAAATCAAGGCAGTGTACCAACCATGTTACAATTTCCCCATATTTGAAGGCATGAACATTTGCTTTAAAAGGATAAACCTAGGGGAGAGGGAACAACCAAGAGTCAAGCCATTCATCAAATTTATCATGCATCTTCCCCAAACCACTCATTGAAGGGTTGCACTTTAAAAAATTGCACATACATTATACAGAGGTGTTTGCTGACAGCACTGGTTGTTGGTGAGTGAGTTGGTAGGTGTCCTGTGAATTCACAATGTATGAACACCCGCCCCCACCACTAAGAGATAGATGAGAGTGAGGGGATCGGGGTAGAGCTGATTGGACATTTTTCCAGGAACATTTTCTCCCAGAAAATGCCAATTTGTTGAAAGCAAAACACTTTATAGAAATTTGTCAGCTTTGATGAAAATTAGTTTTGAAAGAAAAATTGGCAAAGGGAGTTTCTATAAGGTTTGTTTCAACCTTTTTGGACTGGAATATTTTGATTTTTTTATTATTTCAAAATGACTTTTTGTTTCACTTTTTAAAAATATATACTAGAAAATAGGAAAAAGTCAGAAGTGGAACAAAACATTTTGACTTTGTTGAAACAAAACATTCTGATTGACACCAAAACTATTGCCAATATGCTGATGAAAACCCACTACTGCTGCTCTACATTTGTACTATTACATCCAGTCATTCTGCTCTAGCAAAGAGAGGATTTTAAAAAATTGAAGCAATATGCAAGATTTGTTTTCCAACAGGCACTGTGTGGTCCAGTGGCATCGTCTGCCACGTGGAGTAGTTTGTACTGTAAGTGGGGAGCCCCAGTGCTGGGTGACGGGTTTGCAACAAAAAAAGAAATCATGTGCACCCTCCTTCTTTGCAGGTGTCATTAAAAATTCCAAACTCAGCTCATTTCCATTGGGGGATTTACAGGGTGTCACTACGTTTTGGGGACAGGTCTGGACTTAGCTTTGGTCTGATTTAGGATTGGTTTATGGTTTAACAACAAAAACATTTAGGGCTCAATAATGGCTTTTAAGCCGCAGCCCTGCATAGGGTATGCTGAGGAGTCATGCACTCCAAGAAGGAGCACCATAGAGATTGTACCTCCCCATGGCCTTTGCAGAGTCCTCATGCTCCTCAGGGAGAGAGGTGGAAGAGGAGAGAGTAGTCCCACTGATCCTTAGAGTGGAGAGAGTACAGGGACTGATTGCTATTATGAGTGACATCCCACATAGCCATGCAAAGGGCAGAATTCTTGTTTGCCCTGCCATGGCTACAGAAGGCTGCTCCAATGTGGGCCTATCTGTTTCATTACAAAACTAAGACATTCAATAATTAGTCCAAGTTTCACATTGTGATTTCAAACTCATTTGAGCCTCAGAGTCAGAGCAAAATTTGTGATGATCACAAATTGATGTCAGAGGGAACTGCATAAATCACTAGAGAGCAAAACCACATAGTTCTCCATGCTCTAGTGAGCTCAGAACAAATACTTTACCATTACATCTGAGACATATATTCATATCTGCCAATTTGTCCGCCAGCATCCTGAAAACTTTGTTATTCAGATTCAGAATGTTTGGATCACTCAAATAATTTAAAGTTGCACTCTAAAATTCTAGTGTAAGTGCTAAGTGAATATGCCATTTTTGTCTGCATGTTTAGTGAGACTTATAAGGTTAAACTCAGTCTACAGCTGCCAAAGATTACTCCCTCAGAGCCGTAAAAATGATAAATCATCCTCTAATGTAAGAATTTTGTTATGGGATTCTAAGCAATTAACGAGGCATTGGAGTCTGTAACTTCCACCAAAGGAAACCCCTTCAAAAGTGACTGTGTCTCAGATTTTAGCAACAGAATGATGGCCCAAACCCCTTCCATTCCTAAAACCTGTGCAATTATTTTTGTTATACTTTTCCACTGGGGTCTGCTGCCTAATGGACATTCTCAGACTTGTTGACCAGCCTTCTCCTCTGACCTAGAAAAGCAGACAGAGGCTGACACTTAATATATATGGTCTGAAATTGATGCTGGGTGCCTGGCTAATCCAATCAGAAGTGTCATTATACCTAGAAAGTTGGTTTAGAAAGCCACGGGCTGATAAATGATTCTTCTGCTTATCCCTGGCTAATTTTGAATTTATGGTATTTGCAAAAAGCTGTTCTAACAGCCTTAGCATCCAATGAACAAATCCTCTCATACAGCAAAATAAGATTTTTTTATAAGTAATGTAACAAAAATTGTGAGTATTTGCTCACATGGCATCATACTTGTGGTTAACAAAGCCCCAATAGTGCTGGTACAGTACAATATTTTCCCTTACAATGGTTGCAGCTTGAATGACAGAAGAAACTAGTGTACTTCAGTCTGTAGTGGACTTTCAGACATGTAGTAATATTATTATTACTTTACCCAGCCTTACATGATGTCTCTGTCCCCCCTCAATGACTGTGTGGCATCTAAAGATTTATGAGTCTGCTATTGGCCATCTTCATATTGTATGTGCAACATGCCTCATGTGGCACATGACCAGGATTCATCGCCAAATTAGGTCCGTTGGTTGGGTCACTAGTTTCCCTGGCCCAGAGCAGGTAGTGACGGGGAGTGTGATGTGAACATTGATCCATACCCTACTATTGACCTTGAGCTAGCAGAGGTGGATCTTTTAGAGCTTCATGCATTTAGATCCAGACTTCCCCGGTACTGATGACTGAAGCAGGGGCACTATGTTCCATTATTATTTACGACTATTGTTGTAGTGCCCACAAACTCCAGTATGAAAATACATGGAATAGTGGAGAGTGACACAAAATTACTGAGTGAGGACACTCTCGGGACTAGATTGTTCTCGACTGCTCTCCATATTCACAAAAGGGAAGGGTGCAAAAGGTGAATCGCATCATTCATCCTTATGTAGAAGCCAGGTGCAATTGCAGTCTGTTCACAGGGCTTGGACCAAGTAAAAATCAGTTTAAGGAGCTCCAAATACTTGCCACTTGGTTTAACAGTGCTCACACAGTTGTTAAATACAACTGAAGTTTTAGAGATTTTTGAAGTTTCTGTAATTTGCTACCCAAGAATGCCCTTAATCTTGATCTAAGGATGTGAAAGACTTTGCAGAGACAACTTAAAAGTCTCTTACAGTAGTGTCTTAGAAATGCCTACAGAAAGCTAGAGTTATTACTATGCATGCTGATGGATTTGCTAAGCTCCAGAACTGTCGGTGTCAGATTTGTGCAGAATGGGAAACCTTGAAACCTTTATGGGCCCTTGGAATCCAAGGCAGCTAATGGTACCAAAAAGGGAACAGGAGTTGTTGGGTTCAAGAAATAAGAGCTCATCTCAAAACCGGTTAGCTTCAACTTAGGTGGTGGATATGGACAGTTATAATGTGCACAGACCACTTTTAGACACATCACTGTTCATGTTATTGTTGTACACAGTTACACAACAAGCTTTAGTTTGCTATCAAAATGAATTTGATCATAAAATGTTTGCATTTATTTTGGAAATATTTTCATATTTTACTATTCAAGTCCCGAAAGAGTATATTCAATTCAAGGTCTTGCTGCTGTCTTTGAAGCAACTGTGAGCTATTTTGGAGATAGCTACTGTCAAGGTTCCTTCCCCACTCTGAACTCTAGGGTACAGATGTGGGGACCTGCATGAGAACCTCTAAGCTTAACTACCAGCTTAGATCTGGTTTTGCTGCCACCACCTAAATTATTTATGAGTTATTTGGGAAACTCTGTCTACCTCCCCCACAGAATATCTCTCCCAAGTATTATAACCCTTCCCTGGGTAGCCTTGAGAGACTTCTCCACCAATTTCCTGGTGAACACTGATCCAAATCCTTGGATCTTAAAACAAGGAAAAATCAATCAGGTTCTTAAAAAGAAGGCTTTTAATTAAAGAAAGGAAGGTAAAACTCATCTCTGTAAAATCAGGATGGAAAATAACTTTACAGGGTAATCAGATTCAAAGAGCCCAGAGGAACCCCCTCTAGCCTTAGGTTCAAAGTTACAGCAAACAGAGGTAAACGCTCTAGCAAAAGGAACATTTACAAGTTGAGAAAACAAAGATAAACCTAACACGCCTCGCCTGGCTGTTACTTACAAGTTTGAAATATGAGAGTCTTGTTCAGAAAGATTTGGAGAGCATGGATTGATGTCTGGTCCTTCTTAGTCCCAAGAGCGAACAACCCCCAAAACAAAGAGCACAAACAAAAGCCTTCCCCCACCAAGATTTGAAAGTATCTTGTCCCCTTATTGGTCCTTTGGGTCAGGTGTCAGCCAGGTTACCTGAGCTTCTTAACCCTTTACAGGTAAAAGGATTTTGGTATCTCTGGCCAGGCGGGATTTTATAGTATTGTACACAGGAGGGCTGCTACCCTTCCCTTTATAGTTATGACACGCCCCCCAAATCACAGATAATGTTGGACAGCCGGTTCCACACTGGCTGTGATTTTTTCCTGGAGCTCTAGGAGAAAACAGAGCTAATAAGACACATGCACCTTTAGACATACTACTGATTATATAAAAACTAACAATATGTCCCACATTCCAAGAACAATTTTTAACCAGTTGATTCTGGGAAACTTTCATGGGAGAGTGTATCAGCCACTTTGTTAGAAGCTCCTGAAATGTCTTGTATTTCAAAATAATCTTGGAGAGCTAAACTCCACCAAAGAAGTTTTTTGTTATTCTCCTTGGCAGTATGAAGCCACTTTAGCGCAGCATGGTCGGTTTGTAGTTGGAAACGCCTTCTCCAAACGTATGGGCATAGCTTTTCCAATGCGTACACAATGGCATAGCATTCCCTTTCGCTGATTGACCAGTGGCTTTCCCCCTCAGATAGTTTCTTGCTGAGAAACACGACAGGAAGGAATTCTTGATCCGGTCCTTCCTGCATTAAAACTGCTCCCACACCACGCTCAGGCATCTGTGGTTACTAGGAACGGTTTGTCAAAGTCTGGGGCCCTTAGCACAGGATCAGACATGAGTGTCGCCTTAAGCTGGTTAATGGCCTTCTGACACTCATCAGTCCACTGAACTGCATTTGGCTGTTTCTTTTTGGTTAGGTCTGTCAGTGGGGCAGCTATTTGGCTGTAGTGTGGTACAAATCGCCTATAATATCTGGCCAAGCCTAAGAAGGATTGGACCTGTTTCTTTGACTTTGGGACAGGCCACTTTTGGATAGCATCCACTTTGGCCTGTAGGGGGTTGATAGTTCCTTGACCCACCTGGTGTCCAAGGTAAGTCACTCTGTTTAGGCCTATTTGACACTTTTTAGTCTTAACAGTTAGTCCTGCCTGCCTTAAGCGCTCAAAGACTTTTTCTAGGTGCTCCAGGTGTTCTGCCCATGAGTCAGAAAAAATGACCACATCATCAAGGTATAAAGGTAGGCAACTGCAGATTCTACCAATCCCTCTAGAAGACCATCTACAAGTCTCTGGAAGGTGGCGGGTACATTTCGCAGCCTGAAAGGAAGCACATTAAATTCATATACCCCTACATGGATGATGAAGGCTGACCTTTCCTTGGTGGCTACCCATCTGTAGCATGTCCTGGATCTCCCATTCTATAGCTGTTTGGGTGTGAGGAGACACCCGGTAGGGTGGGGTTCTAATTGGGTGAGCATTACCTTTGTCAATGGAGTGGTATGCCTGTTCAGTCCATCCTGGGGTGGCTGAGAATATTGGTGCGAAGCTAGTGCACAGCTCCTTGATCTGCTGTCGCTGCATATGTCCCAGGGTCGTGGAGAGGTTCACCTCTTCCACGCCACTGTCACTTTTTCCTTCATAGTAGACACCTTCAGGCCACTCAGCGTCATCTCCTCCCTGGGCTGTAAACTGACAAACCTTTAATTCTCTGGAATAAAAGGGCTTTAGAGAATTAACATGGTACACTTTAGGCTTTAGGGTGGAGGTGGGGGATGCTATGAGATAGTTAACAGCTCCCAGGCACTTTTGGACCTTGAATGGCCCGTCCCTCGACGCTTCCATCTTATGGGCCTGGAGCGCCTTCAAGACCATAACCTGGTCCCCTACTTTGAAGGAACGCTCTCTGGCGTGTTTATCATACCAGGCTTTTTGCTCTTCCTGAGCCTCTTTTAGGTTTTCTCTAGCAAGAGAAACAGTCTCGGTGGGTGTTTTGTAGGTTGCTTACAAAGTCCAGAATGTTAGTTCCTGGAGAAGGCGTAGAACCCTCCCATTGCTGCTTCACCAACTGTAATGGCCCCTTATCCTCACGGCCATACACAAGTTCAAATGGTGAAAATCCTAAACTGGGATGTGGTACAGCCCTGTAGGCAAAAAGCAACTGCTGCAGCACTAGGTCCCAATCATTGCAGTGCTCATTTATGAATTTACGTATCATGGCCCCCAAAGTTCCATTAAACCTCTCCACCAGGCCATTTGTTTGATGGTGGTAAGGGATGGCCACCAAGTGGTTCACCCCATGAGCTTCCAACAGGTTTTTCATGGGCCCTGCCAGGAAATTAGTTCCCGAATCTGTAAGGATGTCGCAGGGCCAACCTACCCTGGCAAAAATGTCAGTTAGTGCCTGGCACACACTTTTAGCCCTGGTGTTGCTTAGAGCTACTGCTTCCGGCCATCGGGTAGCAAGATCCATGAAAGTCAGTATGTACTGCTTTCCTCTGGGTGTCTTCTTTAGGAAAGGACCCAGAATATCCACAGCTACTCGCTGAAATTGGACCTCAATTATGGGAAGTGGCTGGAGAGGGGCTTTAACCTGGTCTTGGGGTTTTCCCACTCTTTGGCACACCTCACAAGACTGGACATAATTAGAAACGTCCTGGCCCATTCCCTCCCAGTGGAAGGACTTCCCCAAATGGTCTTTGGTTCTGTTCACCCTAGAATGGCCACTAGGATGATCATGGGCTAAGCTCAAGAGCTTTACCCGGTACTTAGTTGGAACTACCAACTGTCTCTGAGGATGCTAGTCTTCTTGGTGTTCACCAGAAAGAGTGTCCTTATATAAAAGTTCTTGTTCTACAACAAACCGGGATCGGTTAGAAGAGCTGGGGTGTTCCGTGCCGCTGCCCAAGCTTTCTGAAGGCTGTCATCTGCTTCCTGCTCGGCCTGGAACTGTTCCCTTGATGCTGGAGACATCAGTTCCTCCTTGGATTGTGGACTTGGGCTTGGTCCCTCTGGAAGCGAGGCAGGTGATGGGGTTGTTTCCGTTGACTGTGAACCGCTCTCCGCTGGTGCACTTTGTGGTATTTCAGGCTCTGGCTGATTCTCTTGGGTAGGGTTATCTGCTGCTTCTGCCAGTTCAGGCTCGCTGGTGCCCTCTGGCGTCAGAGTTGTAGGCGGGTTTGCAAGCGCTGGACTCAGTGCTGGCAATGGTTCTGGTGCTGATTGCTTTGCCAGTTCCGGATCTGGGACTGGCTTTGGCTAGGTCTCTGGGATTGGATCCACTACAGCTGTTGCAGTCGTTGGCAGGGGATCTGGTTCCACCACCTCTGTCTGGGTCTCTGGTAACACAGAGGGGCTGGTGTATGGCCTGGTGTACGGCTCAGGAACAGGGATGGGGGTGAAAGCTTGCTTAGCCTGGCTGCGGGTGACCATTCCCACCCTCTTGGCTAGCTTCACATGGTTGGCCAAGTCTTCCCCCTGCAGCATGGAGATGGGATAATTATCATAGACTGCAAAAGTCCACTTTCCCGACCAGCCCTTGTACTGGACAGGCAACTTGGCTGTAGACAAGTTTAAAGAGTTTGACATGAAGGGTTGAATTGTCACCGGGGCTTCTGGGTTGATGAATTTGGGGTCCACTAGGGATTGGTGGATAGCTGATACTTGTGCTCCAGTGTCCCTCCACACGATAACCTTCTTCCTGCCCCCACTCACAGTTTCTCTTCCCTCTAAAGGTACCTGGGAGGCATCTGGGCCTGAAGACCTTGGGTGTGACTCCAGGGTAATGAACTGCAGGGTAATGAACTCCAGGGTTCTTGGGGCAGTTGGCCTTCACATGCCCCAGCTCATTACATTTAAAATATCGCCCAGATGACTGGTCACTGGGGTGAGGTGGTTTGCTGGAGACAGGTGTGGTGGGACGATAAGGTGTCTGGGGTTTTTCTTGGGATGTAGGTGGGGCCTTGGGTTGCCCCCGGTGATAGGGTTTTGTTTCGGGTTGCCCCTTCTGATATTCGCCCCAACTGCTACTAGTTTTTTTCTTTTCTGCCACCTCCACCCATTTGACTCCAATCTCCCCCGCCTCGGTTACAGTTTTGGGCTTCCCATCTAGGATGTACCTTTCTATTTCCTCAGGAACACCCTCTAAGAACTGCTCCATTTTCATTAGGAAAGACAGATCTTCCAGAGATTTAACGCTTGCTCCTGATATCCAGGCATCCCAAATTTTTTTCAGTGTGGTAGACGTGTCGGGAAAATGCCATATCCGGTTTCCACTTTAGGGCTCTGAACCACCGACGGGCATGCTCGGGTGTTAGCCCCATTCTGATTCTGGCCTTGTTTTTAAAAAGTTCATAACTGTTCATGTGTTCCTTAGGCATTTCAGCCGCCACCTCTGCTAAGGGTCCACTGAGCTGTGGCCTCAGCTCTACCGTGTATATGTCTGTAGAGATGCTGTACCGAAGGCAGGCTCTTTCAAAATTTTCTAAGAAGGCCTCAGAATCATCGCCTGCCTTGTAGGTGGGGAATTTTCGAGGATGGGAAGCGGTACCTGGAGAGGGGTTGCTAGGGTTGTCTGGTATATCCTGCTTAGCCCTTACCAACTCCAGTTCATGCTTCCTCTCTCTTTCCCTCTCCTCCATCTCTTTTTCTTTCTGCTCCATAGCTCTCTTGTGGGCAGCCTCCTCTGCCTCCATAGCTTTCTTGTGGGCAGTTTCTTCCCTGGCTTTTTCTGCATTAATTTCTAATTGTTTTAGTTCTATCCATCTCTTATGTTCGTTTTCTTTCTCTGTTGCTTCCAGTCTAGCCAGTTCTAGTTTGTTAGCTGCTTCACTGGTAGTCATTTTCCTGCTTTCTTGTGCTGGGTCACACCCCCTCTGCAGTTCACTGAAACTGGGATGCACTCAGCTCAGGGTTGATAAGTTAACAGAGACTTTCACAGCATTCAGTGCTCAGCCTTTCTAAGCTAGCTATACACGAGAGTTAGAAAGAAAGAAAAAAAAAATTCAGCTTGTAAATTCCTTTTGCTAGCTGTTTGTTCACAGCTTGAAACCTTCCATTAACAAAGACCCTTGTTAAAAAAACTTAACACCTCTGCCTTCAGGCAAAGGGAGATAAGATATGCATCTACCTTCAGCTCTGCTTTCTAAACAGCTACAAAGGAGAAAAAAAATCTCACTGGCTTTTGGTTTAAAATGATCCCACCGCTCTGCCACCATGTCAAGGTTCCTTCCCCACTCTGAACTCTAGGGTACAGATGTGGGGACCTGCATGAGAACCTCTAAGCTTAACTACCAGCTTAGATCTGGTTTTCATGCAGGTCCCCACATCTGTACCCTAGAGTTCAGAGNGTCAAGGTTCCTTCCCCACTCTGAACTCTAGGGTACAGATGTGGGGACCTGCATGAAAACCAGATCTAAGCTGGTAGTTAAGCTTAGAGGTTCTCATGCAGGTCCCCACATCTGTACCCTAGAGTTCAGAGTGGGGAAGGAACCTTGACAGCTACCATATATAATGACTTGCTATTTCAGATCAGAGTACTGACGGCAATGATGAAAATATGGCATTTGGCTGTCACCTGTTTGGAACATATTGCAGAAATGGAGACAGGGAAATTCTGAAGAACAAGACAGAAAAATTTGTGAGCACATTGTATTTCATAATATACTTAATTATCTCTGTGACTCAAGTCGTTCATACTTTTCAAGGAGATGATCTCTTGTTGCTTGAGACTTTGGAAAAATTTGAAAGTGTTATTTTATTATTACTCACTTCCCCAATCTGTGTATCATTTGCAAACTTTACAAATGTAATCCTCTCCCCTTGCTTTCCTGGATTACGCGGGAGCAAGCAATGCTCCGTGGTGAGCCTGATGTTGTTGACAATAAAGGAGATCCAGAGTCATCTATCCACTTCTCTGCTGCAGTCCTTTTACTTATAAAGGAAATTAATTTTTGTGGTGCCTCCAGCTGGCTGGGTCCCGTACACACACACACTGGCATGCTTTGGAAGCCTCCAGGCATAAACCTGTGCAATGGATATAACTCAGAAGTACCAATTATAAACAATATACAAAAAATATACTCTTAGAGTTAACACATGTTTACTTAACAATTTAGAAAAACATGATGTAACAGATTGAGATTAATTAAAATGTCACAACCACTTTAAATCAGGACGCGCTTTGATAAATCAATTAAGAAATGCAGTTTACAGTAGTAAATGACACTTAACCAACTTGCACTTACATTGGCACCTTGTACCCCATCCCTGAGTGTGTACTGCTCTGAATTTCAGAGTTCTAGACACATGCTTGACGATCTAGAAGCTGGGGTCAGCACTCTGTTGATCCAGTGAATCTGTGTGATTCTAGAGTGATTCTAATTTGGGATTATTCTAAAATGCACAACCCCTTTGAAGATGGGAGTTATAACTAGAGGTCAGTAACCCTGGGTCCTGGTTAGACAATAAGCCCACTTTGTCTCTTCTCAGACTCAGGGAAACCCCTTCAAGTCTCTTCGCTATTCCCCTTCCCCTAAAAGCACTTTCCCAGACAACAAAGGTGGTTACTCCCACTGCCTTCACTCCATGCCAGCCTCAGTCAGTTCTGATCACAGCTACAGCCTCTGCCCTGGCTCCAGTGAAGCCCAGCAATAGCCTCCTCGGCTCCCTACTTGGTCCAGGCCCCAGCAGTTTCGCAGCAGCAGCTTCTGGTTTGGACAGAACTTCACAAAGCAATCTACTGTCCCCTGACCCAGATCTCAGCTTCATATGAAATATGGAGCCCACTGCATGCTGCCTCTGCCTGCATAATGAGGCTCTCCTCATCCCCAGGAGCAGAAGTCTCTCTCTTCTCCCAGGCACCATGGGAGCTGTCGTGTACAAGGCTGGATTGCAGCATTCAGGATCTTTCCAACTAGAACAGGGATCAGCAATCCCAATGGGGCTTGCAGGAAGCGATGCGGGCTGAAGGATGTGTTGGCCGCCGCTTCCCGCAGGCCCCATTGGCCTGGAACGGTGAACCGCGGCCAGTGGGAGCTGCGATCAGCCAAACCTGCGGACACTGCAGGTAAACAAACCGTCCCGGCCTGCCAGCAGATTTCCCTGATGGGCCGCATGCCAAAGGTTGCCGATCCCTGAACTAGAACATTACCAGTTAAGTTCAGAGGCCCCTCAAATAGAGGGTGCCTACACAAGTAATGATTTTATGTTTTCTTTCATGTCATAGATAAAGATATTGAACAGCATTACATCAACAGCAGCTCTCTGCTGGACTGCACTAAAAACAATCCCCATTTCACAATGATTCTCCATTTTCAGTATTTTGAGCTCTATCAGTTAGCCAGTTTTTAATCCATTTAATATGTGCTATATTGATTTTGGTTAGTGGTCTTTTTTTTAATAAGAATGCCTAAATGTTGTAAATCAAACACATTGCAGAAGTCTGTCAGTTACCTTCGTCAATCAAATTTATAATCACATCAAAAGATATCCTAGTTTGTCTGACAAGAACTATTTTTCATAAAACCACAAGGTAGACATGCATTGCAATGAACGTCTCCTCCCATAGTGGCTAGGCTGCAGGTGGGTGTGATTTGAGAGAGATGCTGGGGAAATAGAATTGAAGCAAAGTCTTCATGTGGTGGTGCCTGTTGCCAGCTCTAGGAGAGGCAGTTGCTTCTGTGAGGGCTCTGGCTGCATTAAAGTTGGTTAGATTTTTAGACAATGTGGTCTCACTTCATTCCTTCAGATACTTCTCATGCAACAGTATTATTATTAACAATGTATTTATATTTATTAATGAGGATAATAAAGCAAAAGTAAAAATAAAGCAACAAGTTAAACAACTGTCAAATCTTACCGTGCACCCTCAATTCTCCATAAACCCCATGAAAATTATAAGGCTTACTGCTGGTTATTAGCTGAAAACCAATAGCACATGGTGAATAGAAGTGTCTTTTAAAAGTCACTGGCAGCAATATACTGCACGTTGTTACATTCTACATTTTAGACCTATATCATTCTCCTTAGCCATAAAGTATGACCAGTGAAGAGAACCCCAGGTAACTTTCATAAAACAAAGATCTGAATATTAAAAAAATAATAAAATGTATATAGTTTTCTCTGAAATTTGAAAATCCATTTAGTAAAGCCCTTTGGAGCTGAAATGAATTAATTGGTGGCTGACACATATAATTAAAATGTGTGACACACAGGAGTGCTATTAAGAGACTTAATTTTGACATGGGCCACTATCATATTCCTATTATATGACAAGGGACACTATCAATTGACCCTAGTGACTGCTGTTATAACAAGAATCCATAGAATTCCCATTGAGTGAAGAAAGAAATACATGGCATCAAAGATGAGCTTTTCAAATATATTATACTTGCTCTTCATTGGTACACTCCTCCTATGCCCCATTCTTCCATTATCAATCCCATGTGTGCACTTATATGCACAGTATGTTACTTCTACGACATGACATCAAACCAAGATATTTTGTCCTTGCATCTTGCTAAAAAAACCCACAACCATATTGTACTCTGCTCTGGGGAAGCCTCAGCTCGAGTGCTGTGTCCAATTTTGGGAATCACACTTTAAGAAAGATGTGGACAAACTGGAGAAAGTCCAAAGGGAGCAACAGAAGTGATATGAGGTTTAGAAAACATGTCCTATGAGGAAAGATTGAAAGAACTGGGCATGTTCAATCTAAGGGGCAACATGATAACAGTATTCAAATATGTAAAAAGTTGTTATAAAGATGACGGTGATCAATTGTTCTCCCTGTCCACCAAAGGCAGGACAAGAAATAATCAGCTTAGTTTGCATTAAGGGAGATCTAGGTTAGATATTAGAAAAAAAAACCCTTTCTAATTACACCTCTACCCCAATATAGCACGACCCGATATAACACGAATTTGGATATAATGCGGTAAAGCAGTGCTCCAGGGTGTGTGTGTGTGCGCGCGCACTCCGGTGGCTCAAAGCAAGTTCGATATAACGCGGTGTGATCGGCGTTGGCCCACCTACCCGCTAGGGGGCGGTAGGGAGCTATGAGGTCACTGGCCGGCCTGGGTCACGCCTCCGTCAGCGGGGAATTAGCGGCGGGGCGGCCGCCAGCCAGAGTTTGTAGCGCGCCCCTCAGGCAGGGGAGCGCCGGCAAAGGTCAGTAGCGCGCCCCTCAGGCAGGGGAGCGCCGGCAAAGGTCAGTAGCGCGCCCCTCAGGCAGGGGAGCGCCGGCTAAGGTCAGTAGCGCGCCCCTCAGGCAGGGGAGCGCCGGCTAAGGTCCCGGCGTGGCTCTGCCGGGTAGGGGAGCGCAGGCCCACCCTACACCACTGCGCTCCAGCCCAGGGCCCTGACAGTGGCAGAACGAGGGTCCCACCACTGGGTCAGCGGGGTCGTCCCGCTACATAGACTCACCGCTGTGCAGCTCTGTCCCTGGGCTACTTCCTACCCGATTGCTCGCCCGAATCCCTCTGGTCCCGTGAGTGCGTCGGGGTAGTCTGCTGCTGGCAGCTCCGGCTCCCCCTCAGGCTCAGGCTCCTCCAGTTCCTCTGGATACTCGGCTGCTGGCAGCGCCCGCTCCCCCTCCGACTCCTCCAGTTCCTCTGGGTACCCGGCAGCGGGCAGTCCTGGCAGTCCGTCAGTCCAGGTGAGGTTTCCACAGGTCCAGGGCCTCCCCTGGTGTGGCAGCAGGCTCTGAAGGGAGCAGCCCACAGTCTGTGTCTGCCTCCCTCCCTGGTGCTGCCCTAACTGAGCTAAGGGCCCCGCCCTTTATACTTCCTGTTCCACCCCTCCCCTTCCGGGGGGTGGAGCGAGCTTGGGCTGGCCCCGCCCACTCAGGCTGAGGGAAAGGCACTTTACCCTCAGGTTCGGAGGGAAGCCACCCTGGCTCCCTACACGCGGTTTCACATATAACGTGGTAAGATTTTTTGGCTCCTGAGGACAGTGTTATATTGAGGTAGAGGTGTATACGGATAGTTAACAATGGAAAAGTTTACATAGGGAGGTTGTGGCATCCCTATAATTAGAGGCTATTAAGAACAGGTTTGACAAACACCTGTCAGCATGGTCTAGGTGTACTTGGTCCTGCTTCAGGACCAAGTGTACCGAGCACTGCAATAATCTGAAAAACTAAAAAGGATGAGCTGAAATCTTTGATTTTTAAATGGGTGTAATTATTAAACAAGTGCTAGGACAGTACATCATCTTCTGGTGTGCTGAGACATAGGGGGCAATTCTGCCATGAGCTGGATTGTAGGAGTGAAACTCAGGACAGATCTTGGCCCATGCTGTTCTGTCAATGCCTATTTTTTTTTTTAAAAAAGTGTTTTAGTCTATTGCTTACAGTACCATAAGATCTTTTGGCAAGATACTTCATCAATTTTTTTGTATTACTTTTCTCTCTTCTGTTTTATTTTCTTGCTATATAGCTTGGCTGGTATTTATAAAAGAGCAATCTGGTGTCTGCATAACATGATGAATCATGCAATTCTGCATCCTAAAAAGTGACGTACCTTGTTCCAGTCTAGTTTGCAAGATAGCAAATTAAAAATATTTACCCTATTCTGCATAAAGCACCACAATTTTAATTAAAACAACATTCTGAAGATCTTTACTCATATATAAATGATAAGAACATTTATCTGGAACTGAACTGACAATTAACACTAGCATTTTATTAGAAGTTCTGCGTGTTATAAGGCTGCCACACAGTTATATAAACAAGAACAGATGCGGTACTTTTCCAGCATATGGAAAAGGGGAGTGCCACGAATTACTGAAAACAGAAAATCTGAATCTACTGTCATTAAAGGCTTTGATGGCCATAAATTCACAGTAAAAGAGGCAAACTTTAGATTCAGTATTCACTCCATTAACCACCCCAAATGCAGTTCTATTCCTGTACACCAAGGAATGATGATCCAAACAACAGCTAAAATACTGTGAAATGAACAGTCTATTTTCTGAAATATGTGAAGTAGAAAATATATATTTCATTAATAGAAAGTATAGATGGTTCCAAATTGGAGCTTTGGATTCAAACACTAAAGAAGTCTGGATCTAGATCCAGATATGAATGTCATAACTCAGGCTTCTCCTTGTAATGGGCCATACTACAACATGCCCATACTTTGGGGAAGGTCAGAATCTCATCCCAAACCAAACTACCTATATGAGGCACCTTTAATATCCTTTAGCTGTTCCTCTAGTGCATCTTGATTTTGGGGGGAGGAGAAAAGGGAACCAGACCATAGCAATGTTATATGGCACTCACCTGAATAATCAAAGCTGAAACATAAATAGCACTAAAGCTGTATCTTTATTATTATTATTATTATTATTATTGGTACCGTTGGTTTAAAATAAGAAGATGAGGAATACTGATGTACCAAGTCTGGGATGTTTTATTTGTACTGCAGCTGGTTTAATGGCAAAATCAGAAATAGGTTTGACAAAAATCACCAAACACACACACAATAAACAAAGAGCAACCCATAGACATCAGGCTTACTGTTATGCCATGCTGTACCTCATTTCCTACGACTGCTACCTGAAATCCCTGCTCCTGTGGCTCTTACAGTCTTTAATAACTCTCCTATGTATCACAGCCATCTTCTACTGGAATAACTATTGGCACAGACAGCCCCACCCATTACACAGGTGCTCTAGTGCAGTGTTCATCAACCTTTTCGATACCAGGGACTGGCTTGCTGCCTTCCTAAACAGAGAGATCTCAGAGGCCTGGGCCAGTCCACAGACTGGTAATTGAGAACCACTGCTCTAGTGCTGTCTTCGGGACAATCTTTGAGCCAAGCAGCACCACGCTGAGACTGAAGCACAATTCACATTCACACAGGAGAAGGGAAAACTCATTGCTTTGGGGAAGGCTGTTCTGCACTATTCCTGCTTCATACTGTCCCTCCGCACCAAGTAGTGACCAGTCATACAATTTGGGCACTGTGCCTTAAGGACATGCAGATACTTCCCTTTGTGTGCCAGGCTAGTTTCACTAACTGGTTTCTAGGAGAGTGAGGCCATGACCCCAATTTCTCTCTGAGTGCACAGAGGGAGCAGTTCCTGAGCATTGCAGAATATAGGCACCACAGCTGTGTCCAGAGGCAGCACAGAGCACAAGGACAGAGGCTCGCTGTAGACTCCCCGCCCTTTTTCAACAGCAAAACAAGTGGGCACAATCTGGACCTTTACAATGATGACGCCACAGTGACCAGGATGTAGCTGGAGCAAGAATGATACGTAATTTAACTTTCTCTGAACCCACCAGTGATGGAGCTTTGTTCCTTTGCTAACATAAAACATTAAACACCACACGCTTGATGTCATCATTTTGCCAACAATTTTTTTTAAAAAATCCAAACAATATTCTGGAAAAACTCTGACTGCTGGAGAGCTTCCACCGAATAGACAGAGCTACCACTTACCACATAATGTGTTCCTGCCAGCCAGCATGCTGCGTTCCTCCCAGGGGTAACGGAGTGACATGGCTCTGTGTAAGTACTGTGCTAACCTGAAACAAGCCAATAACTGAATAAATGGCACTGACAAAACAAATTGTAAAAAATATGCTCTGGTGCCTCCCTGGTCATTTTAAAATAAAGTATAGTATGTTCAAAAGTTACTGTAGGATGATAGGCCTTAATCAGAGGGTGATGACAATTCTCAATTTGCAGCCTATGTTTGTCTCCAGGTGATTTCATGCGAGGAGCCTTTTCTTAGGCTTTGGCTGCATCTTCAGGAGAGGTTTGCTTCCTCTACCTCCCCAGTCTCCATTAAGATTAAATCTGCCTGATAATATTTATAGAGTTTAAGGCCAGGAGAGATCACCAGATCATCTAGTTTGATCACAGGCCAGCAACACCACCCAACATCCGCACGCTAAACCTACTAAACAAAATTAGACCAAAGTATTATAGTTTACAGAAGACTAGTCTATTATGTGCCATAGAGGTGCCTAGGGCTCCAGCCACCTCAAGGTGCCTTTCCCCCATGCTTACGTATAGACAAGGGCACAGACTAGAATCTTGAGTCTGAATCCCTTCCAAATTTGGTAGTTGGGATAAAATGGAACCCAAATTGGAGTCACCCTGGTTTTGCAAAACCAAAATCAGAATGATGAGGTTTTGCAAAAAAGAAAAACACCAGGAGCAGCAACAGCTTTCCTTTGCTCACTACAAAGATGGTCAGAACCACAACCTTTTATCCAGACTGCTTACTCAAATTTTAATAATCTCAGTAAAATTGAACTTGGATCTGAGCCATCCTACTTTTGTTTTTGCAGAACCAAACCCCAACTGATTAAGTTTTGCAAAAACAAACTTAACATCCTCTGCCTATCTCTTCTCCTAAAGTTGAAGAGAAATTCTGCTTCTCTCAACTGACTCTAGCTGAACTGTAGTGGCACGGTTTCCTTCCTCCATGCGATGTGGCTTTCAATTGATAACTCTATAATCACTTCTCATGATGAGTCTTTTTCTTTCCCTCTAGACTGGCTGAAGTGATATGATCCTCTAGCCCTCGACACTGCCTGAGTGTTATTGGATTAGTAAAGGGCAGGATGAGCTATTAGGCATTAGCTGAACTTCAGAGTGAATCAGTAGCTATTTCATGAAGTTCAAGAATGGAAAGAATGAAGATGAATCATACACTTTTTGACCTGCAAGAATCCCAAAGTAATGTGAGATCACAGAACAATAGGCGCCATCTGTAAAACTTTAATCCTCTTTATTAGTCTCTGCAGAACAATTAAACTTGTTGCTTTACCCTTGCAGGGATGATTTGATTGCTGCTGCCCAGGTTGTTCCTGTTTTCTTGATGAATCAAAGCTTTCAGCCTCCAGTGCTATTAACACAGCACCTCTCACAGAATGATCAGAACAGCCATACTGGGTCAGACCATTGATCCATCTAGTCTAGTATCCTGTCTTCCGACAAGGCCAATACCAGGTGCTTCAGAGGGAATAAACAGAATGGGCAATCATCAAGTGATCTATCCCGTCATCCACTCCCAGCTTCTGGCAAACAGAGGCTAGGGATACTCAGAGCATGGGATGGATCCCTGCCTATCCTGGCAACTAGCCATGGATGGACCTATCCTCCATGAACTTATCTAGTTCTTTTTTTTAACCCTGTTACAGTTTTGGCCTTTACAACATCCCCTTTAAACAATACAAACAGCATGATCACTTTAAATCTGAAATAGTTAAAATATTCATTTAGGCTCAATTCTGCCATCTTTATTCAACCTGAGGAAGCCAATCATTCACAAAGGTGCTACTCAGTGAAAAGAAGGGTGGCAGAAATCAGTGGTTGCTTGAGTGCCTATTGCTATAGTATGTGGGCTTATGACAGAAGTTAAATAAAATTAGGTCAAGTGCTGACAGATAATATAAAAAGCCCACTCCCTATGCCACTCCTGGCAATCATATAGCACTCATGCGGGGTCTATAGTCAAAATACTTGATTAAAAGCATGTGTCGTGTATTCCTTTACAGTTTGTCACAGGTAGGGTGAGAAAAAAAATCACAGGGCAATGTCAAATTTAGGAAATGAGACTGAAGACGACTGTGCCCTAGTATCTGCTGCAGTGTGTATGGTGACTTCTGTCTTACATTTTACAGAGAATTGAAAGAGACAGAGTTTACCTGGAACGTTTTGGTCCATGTCTTGAGGATAAATGGCAGCAAGTTCTGCTGCTCATCTGCAAGCGTCATTGACACCAAACACACCCAGTTTAAACCGGGCTCCAAAATGTTCATACAGAACATTGTTCATTGTAGGCCTTCAGTTGGCGATGCAGGTTTCCAGGGAGGGCAGTAAATTAACAGGAGGACTTAGATCTAGGTCTATATTCTGCATCTGGATGTTAGTCAGTTTGAACCAATCAAGCAGAGTGTTCCAAAAATGTACCAGGAAAACTGTCTCCAATTGTTTCATTTTCTTCTGAAGAGAAGCTGCATTTAAATGAGTGTCAGGAGCCTGATTTGTTTCTTTTGACAGCTCTTCCAAGGCTTGTTGAATACTGTTTTATTGTTGACACAATGCCATGATAGAATTGGCACAACTACACCAGCATGTATCTGACAGACTCTGAAAGTCAGCAATCTCTGATTAGTGTCAGTGTTTACATTGTGGAAAATAGTTTTCCAACAGTATGTTGATGCAGAGCAGAAAGCATAGTGGCAGCATAACCTCGCCACCTCCTCCCCCCCCTAACCCCCTCCCCCGAGGGACTGCATTTGAACACTGCTGACTTCAAGTAAATTCAGGGAATGTGCCTTGCAGGGATCATACTGTATTAGCGGGTTTTCCTTAGATGGGCTTGCCGACCATAGCATTAACCAGACATATTGCTGTTATTATCATACAATTGTCTACAGCAGAAAGGCACATCCAAACCTAGGTTATTTATCACAGCCAGCACAAGTTCAGCCAGGTTTACATCTATGTGGTCTTCAAGGGATTGAAACTTGATGAATTGCTCAGCTATTTGCCCTTCTGAATTGAGACATCGGAGGATGAATATGAGCTGGTCTACAGGTGCTACCTCTGTAGTTGAATCAACAATTACAGAGTAACATTTGGCTTGCTGTAATTCTCCTGTTATGGCATTTTAAATTGACTTTCTCATCAATTCAATGAATTTGTCATATATAGTTGAGGAGAGGTAGGAGGGCTTTCCTCTTCTGCCCAAATTTAGCCAGGTGGTTAGGCAGAAATGGATCAAACTGATTTTAGCTCCAAAATCCCCAAATAATACCCTAGCATTCCATGCTGGCCGAGGAAGCCAAGTCCATGAGCACTCAGAAACTTTACCGCTGCCACCCCCTGCTGAAGAACACCTCTGCAGTACTGAAGTAAACTGGCCTGCCAGATCAGCATCAACCTTATCCCTACCACATGATTTTGGATGTGTTTTACATGCAGTTTCAGTGTTCTGTGCCCCTCTCTTGCTCAGAGTCACTCACAATGTTTCCAATCACTAAATCCTCCTGTAAAAGCCCATGAACTACTGGAGAAAAGTTGACATGTAAAGGAGTAAACATTTCCAGTCGACGGAGAGAATAAATAAGCCAATCTCATGCAACTACTTCAGAACTGTGCGACAAAATAAAAATAAATTATTTAAAAATATTTTTTCCTCTTCCCTGCAACTACCTGTGCAGAAGTCGGGAAGTTTTCTACATCCGTGTTTCTATACACAGCTGAACCTTTAGCAACCCCAAACTGCCTCTCCTTTTCAATTAATTTTCTCCACCATGCAGGATGTGTAAAAACAGCGTACCTTTTCTTCTTGTGCAGCTTTCAATATAGTAATACGCTGCTGTATTTCTACGGCCTTTCCTTCTGCTTGCAAGTTTTCAACATAATCAGCTCCCACCAGGCGCGTTGCTCCCTGTCTTTTTTTTTTCCAATCCCTTGTAGATACTTTTCTGTATTTTTTGTTTGTTTGGTTTTTTTAAAAAAAAACCACACTAAGCTGCAGAGTTCTTTCAATAATAGCTACTTCATTTAAACTTCCACCCTTCTATTTAGCATACTCGCTTGAGTAGCAGTGGTTAGTACACAGATCCATGATTCACAAATTAGCATATCAGGAACAGTTAGTCTTTACCAGTGTGAGCAACCGCACAGTGGTGTGTACATTAATTTACATAGTCACATTGTAGTTCAAGCACACTTGTGTTCATCAAAAAACATTCCAGTAATGTCAAAACCACTCAAACCATTTTCAAGGGAGGGAGTGTCAAGTGTTACTAAATAAAACTGTAGACTTGTAAACAGTATTTCCTGCTCTTACAGTGGAGCATACAGGCTACATATATGTTTTATGGCCCCATTAATAAATAAAATGACATATGTAAGATCATAATTAAGGGGCCCTGTAGGCCTGTCCATTAATATGGCCCTGTTTGTACTGTACTTGAAACACCAGAAAAACCACTTGGACCATTACAGGGAGCAGGATGCAGTCTATGGGAGCCTCCACTGACAAGTCCCTGCCTTGGATCCATCCAGGGCCTACTAAATCAATGGAACAGTTCACATTGATTTCAATGGGTCCAACTGAGCAAGTCTAGCAACTATCAGGAAAAGCATCTCAGATAATCTGAGGAGCTGCTCTTTTCTTTCTAAAGCTCTTCAAACTGTTGTGCTAGGAAGAAGCAGCAATTTCTTCTCTTTAGGAAGCCTCTACTGTCCCAGGAGATAATGCTGGCCCATCTCTCCACTGATGCTGTACATGCCTACCTGAGACAGGGATGTCTACCTGGGAATATTTAGAAATAGCAAAGCCTCTTCAACCCCCCCCCACCATGTACAATTTAAACATAGATAGATAAACTGTTAAAAGAACACGAAGGTTGCAACGTCAAGCACTCAAAAGTTAGGCAGTGCCAGAATTAAGTTAGGAAATGCGCAGAATGGACAGCACTCACTTCGTGAACAGCTAGTCAATATTTTGTTTTCTCTTTCATTGAACAATGTGCAGCCCGAGGTTTTATTTATTGCACTCTATTCCAATCCTGCTCTGAAGACAGAATTATTAATTTCCACATGGGCTTGTCTATGGAGCTCATCACTATAATATCGGAGTGCTTCACAGACATGAGTGAATTTATTTTCACAACACTCCTGTGAGAGGAGGGGCTAAAATTTTTCCCATTTTACAGATGAGTTGCTGAGGCACAGTGAAATTAATGTAAAAAATACCCACTACTTATGGGTGCCCAATCTGATGAACCCTGAATTGATTTTTTGGAATACTTTGCACTATATAGCACTTTATATGTTCAAACCACAGCTCCCATTGATTTCAGTTGCAGCACTTCTGCAAATCAGAATGCAGAGTCTCATGTCAGGTACCCAGAAAATGAGGAACATGGAAACCTTTTCACTATTCACAGGAGGTCACTAATTAAGCAACTTCTCTAGCATTACATAGGATATCTATGGCAGAGGCTGGGATAGATTCCAAATTCTCCAGGGCATCATTCAACTGTCTTAACTATGAGACCATCTTTTCTCTTCCTACAACCCCATCTTATTCATTGCACACCCTCCAACTTTTAAAACAAATGAAGCAGTCTTTCTTCAAGCCTGATTCATCGCCAGACTAGCTCAATCATGTGCACTGGATGATGTAGGGATCTTTGGAAAAAATAGTATGAGTATGTATCATAATGCATATGTGCAAGGGGGGCTGAATTAAGGTTGCATAGGCATCCTTAATACGGGTATCTCTAAGGTTTAAGTGCTTGACTTTGAAACCTCAAGAATGTTCTTTTCACAGAGTTTGTTTTTGTGTAACTTGTTGTTTAAAAAGCAAAACTGAAAACAGAAATTCCATCATGTGGCATCATATTGACACCCACATGGGTCATCAACAGGTTTGATGCCATTGGAGCAGTGCCCAGATGTCTGCCATTTGTGCTAACTGAATAACCAATAGCAGGTTGTTATTCTCTATATGGACCAGCAGTAGAGGGTGATGAGACCCTTTGCCGGTAGTTTTGACAGATATTTGCTAACTGCAAAGAGGGGAATGTTCTTGAGTGAGTAGACTCTTTTGTCTATTCCCCCCAGCTTAACCCCTTCTGCCTTATCCCCTACAACCTGTCCCTGTCCCAGTTCTGTCTCTTCCACACCTCTGGATACCCTGCCCTCCCATTGTCCTTACCTATCTAGTCAATGTCTCCATTCTTAAGGCTTCTCATCTCAGTCCCAGGCTCCTTGCCCAGCAAGTCCTAGTCTCACCCCTCTGAATTCACTGTCTCAGTCTTCTACCCACTCCCAGTCTCCTTGCCCAGCTAGCCAATTTCTCCCTTCCTGGCTTCTCATCTGATCTCTCTCTTTCTCTCTCTCTCTCTCTCTCTCTCTCTCACACACACACACATCCCCTCCTGCCCAAGATCCCCATTCCATTCCCAGTCTGCCTTCCCAGGCTCCTCATCAAATCTAAGTGTGTCGTCCCTCCCTGCTCCCCCAAATCATTGTCCCTGTTCAGTGCCCAGACACAGACCAGGTCCAGCCTGGTCTACAGCATCCCAGGGATGCAATTACAGGGAAAGTACTTCTCAGGCTTAGGATGGAGCACATCCAGGACAGATAGAATTTAGCTGTGATGCACTAGCAAGTCTGTACTGAGCATGAAGTGCATTTTTTTAGACTTCTTCAAGTAACTTCTCCAATGTGGAGATTGTCAAGCAGCACATTCCATCTTTCACCATCATGACAGTGTTGTAAAACTTCCACTCTCTTTTAGATAACAGTCCATCTGGTGGTATCTATGATGGAACTGGATCTTTTTCTTCCTCTTCCTGGTTTGCCTGTGATCTTGCCTGATAGATGATTGCTGGAAGCAAGTCGCTCTGCAATTGGCGAGCTATGTGTCTACAAAGAGGTTATTCTTTTACCTTGGCTCTCAAGTAATTGTGCTCTTTTTAAATTCATCCTTCCCCTCACCTCTTTGTTTGTAGTTTTGGTTATCCAGCTAATTGTTAACAGTCTTCTATAACTCCAAAACTTGAATGCTCCAAATATTCTTTCAGTGTCTTTTGAAGTGTCCAGCTCTCCGAAGAGCAGACCACATGTAGCACTTCAGCAATCTAGTGCTGCTGTGCAGTTTTAAACTTTTGACAACATAGAAGTCTTTGGAAGTTGTTGAACATAATTTTTGCAAACTGTATCCTTCTCTTGATTTCTTGGTCACATCTTCCATCTGATGTTTAAATTAGATTCCCTAAATAGGGGGAACCTGTTTACTTGTTCCACCACTCAGCCATCAAGGTATAGCTGTTGCCTTCCTTGTGTGTAGCTGTGTTTTCTTATGACACTTTGTCTTCCTAACATTGACAGCCATTCTGTATTTCTTGCTCATCGCTGTGAACAATGTCAGCATGTTCTGAAGTTCTTCTCTAGTCAAAGAGATGCAAAATAGGTCATTGGTGTATCTTTCATTATTGATGAATTAGCCATTGATCTGCATATTCTGGTTGGTGTCTTCTAAACTGTGCCTCATTATACTATCTACATATATGTTAAATAGTTGTAGAGATACAATGCAACTTTGATGTACACCTTCCTCAATGCTGCAATGCTCAGATAGTTCATAGTTTCTTATGATTGCTGTTTTCTGTCCCCAATGCAGGCTTTTTAAATTAATTGTGTATCTCAAGAGTCAATATTACATTTTTCAAGAACATGTATCATCATGTCATGTTGGATTTTATCCAATGCCATCTCATAATCTACAAAGCACATATAAGTTTCCCTTTGCACTTCTTTGCACTTCTATCATGTGCTTGCATACAATCCTGAGGGAAAAGAGTGCCTCCCTCCTGCCTACTCAGGCCAAATTCTTGTCTCAAGATGTTGATGTATTTGTGTGCCAACAATTTTTAACAAAAACTAATCAGCCTTATAGTTTCATGTTGTTCACATTCTCTAGCATGTGGCCTCCTAAAGTCCTCCAGAAGTTCTTGTGTGTATATCTGATTTTAAAATTTTAGCAGATAAGTTTTTGAATCTTCATTCAGAGTTTATAGCATTTCAATCACAATACCATCCTGCCCAGATGCTTCTCCTTGCTTTATTCTTTAGTGCTCTTTCTAGTTTCTACATTGTTATAATGTGTGCTTTTCCATCTTGTAATGTTTATATCTTCCAATGTTTCAGAATTGTCAAAAGTTCCTTCATGTATTCAGGTCCATCTTTCCAGGATATTGTTTTTTCATCATACACTCTGCAATTCTTAGTTTTCATGTAGCTAATTCCTCTTCTAGTCTTCTTTATCTCATCATTCTCTGAATGGTGCAATGAACCATTATGATTGTTTCTGGTTTCGTATTCTTTGATTTCATGACATCTTTCTCCTAGCCATGTTTCTTTTGCCTCTTTGCATGCTTTTTGAGTTTGTGTAACTTTCAGTATTCTGCTCTTCTCCTATTTTGACTTTCTCTTCAAACTTATAACTTGGCCAAATATTGTGTGGATTTTCATGAGGACAGCAAAAATTACACCTCTGACACAAAGGCCTCCCATGCCAAATTTCAAGCCCCTCCTCCAAAGAATCTTTCAGAAGATGGTGGCCGGAATTTATCATGGGCTAAACTGTGCATTTTCCCTAGCCACCTTTTCTGAAAAAGACTAAACTGTTTTGACTGAAAGTTTCCAAAAATATCCAGCCTGAGACAGATATCTATCATGAAAATCTGAGCTAGTTAAAGTTTTTCAAATTTATATGCAACTATAAACAGGGTCTTGTAATGGGAAGTATTGGGCAACCTTAATAATAAGCCTAGAATTAAGATTAACATAAATATTGGTCACCTTGTGCTCCAGGGTTATTTAAAAAAAAATCAGAACTACATATTGGCCTCAATTCAGCAAACATTTAAACACCTGCTAAGTCTATCTCTACTCAGAAAAACACTTAAACATGTGCTTAAAATTTAGCACATACTTGCAACAGAATTTTGTGAGAGGATAACGGTCTCCTATAACTATGACATTTATTAAAATGGAAAAGAAAACGTTGAGTCAAAGCTACAGAAAGATTTATTTTCAAATAAGGAGCGAATGTACCTGTGACAATTTTCTCTTGCACCAATTTCCTTTCTATTAAAATCAAAAGAATGAGGAAGAGTTTATTATGTTATTTGAGGGATGTTGGCGCACTGGAGTGATGGATGCTCTTGGAACAATTTCTGACCTGCTGTAGTCTATCTTAGAGGAACAAGTTCCTGTCTCTTCATCCACATAGAAAGCAAACTGGTCCATGAAATATTAATACATATGCACTTTTATTAATAAGCTCATTTCAAACAGCTTGAAGGGCTTTTGTTTTAACCTTTACCATGGAATAAGGATCAGCCATCCAGCAACTTGATTAGCTAGCACAGATTCCATCTGATATAATACCATTATATTTGAAAAAACACAAAATTCAGCCCCCAAAATAAAATAGATACTAAACTACCAAAATGACAAGGCCTTATAAGCATATTACAAATGTTTTGTTTTATGTATTGCTTATTAGTGTGGGAGCACCTGAGGTTAACAGAGAAGTGGTATGTAGCTTCCACATACTCTATTCTGGGTCGATAAGGAAAGGCGAAACAATCATAAGAGAAAAGAGGCAATTGACTTATTGTATCAATGCATTCATTAGGACAACAGTCTTTGGGCAAGCTAGGATGGGTGACCAGATGTCCTGATAATACCAAGACTGTCCAGATATTAAGGGCTTATATATACAACTATGCCCCTCCACCTCCAAAAAAGTGTCCTGAATTTTCACACTTTCTTTCTTGTTACCTAGGGCAAGCTTTTCTTTTGAAGTTTATATTTCAACTACTAACTGGTCTCCTTCAGGGAATTCTGGTTGTAGTTTTCATTAATTGGCATCATCTTGCAGAAAGTGTGATTGGTAAATAAATATAAAATGAACACGCACAGAACTCCCTGAAGATGACTTCTCATTCAAAATGCACTTGAAAAAAGAGAGGCTGTCATGAAAGCATTAAAAGAAAAATTGATCCTGAATAGTGGAATGACTCCTTAGCTTTATCAGATTATTAAAATATAGGGCAATTGTGAAGCTCCTTAGCATTTTCTTGGTCAGCCTTTACTAATGCCTGGTGTTCTGTGCTTGAAAATCACAATCACATTTAAAAAACAAAACCACCTCACCTTAAAAAAGTATGGATTGTAGGAATGGACTATAAGGTGGATAGAAAACTGGGTAGATTGTCGGGCTAAACAGGTAGTGATAAACAGCTCAATGTCTAGTTGGCAGCCGGTATCAAGCAGAGTGCCCCAGGGGTCGGTCCTTGGGCCGGTTTTGTTCAACATCTTTATTAATGACCTGGATGAAGGGATGGATTGCTCCCTCAGCAAGTTCTCAGATGACACTAAAATGGGGGGAGAGGTAGATAAGCTGGAGGGTAGGGATAGGGTCCACAGTGACCTAGACAAATTGGAAGATTGGGCCAAAAGAAGTCTGATGAGGTTCAACAAGGAAAAGTGCAGAGTCCTGCATTTAGGACGGAAGAATCCTATGCACCGCTAGGGGCTGGGGACCGACTGGCTAAGCAGCAGTTCTGCAGAAAAGGACCTGGGGATTACAGTGAATGAGAAGCTGGATATGAGTCAGCAGTGAGCCCTTGTTGCCAAGAAGGCTAATGGCATATTGGGCTGCATTAGTAGAACCATTGCAAGCAAATCGAGGGAAGTGATTATTCCCCTCTAGTCGGCACTGGTGAGGCCACAGCTGGAGTATATTATCCAGAAAGGATGTAAACAAATTGGAGAGAGTCCAGCGGAGGGCAACAAAAATGATCAGAGGGCTGGGGCACATGACTTATGAGGAGAGGCTGAGGGAACTGGGATTGTTTAGTTTGCAGAAGAGAAGAGAGAGGGGGGATTTGATAGTAGCCTTCAACTACCTGAAGGGGGGGTTCCAAAGAGGATGGAGCTAGGCTATTCTCAGTGGTGGCAGATGACAGAACAAGGAGCAATGGTCTCAAGTTGCAGTGGGGGAGGTCCAGGTTGGATATTAGGAAACACTGTTTCACTAGGAGGGTGGTGAAGCACTGGAATGGGTTACCCAGGGAAGTGGTGGAATCCGTAGAGGTTTTAAGGCCCTGGTACAGGTCGGCCCAAGTTCTATAAACCAATAGAGGTTGTATCCATATATACTAGGGCTTAGTTAGATATGATGTGATGCTGGGAAGCTGGATGCCTTGATGTAAACTTGATAGATAATCTTTAAAATATTTTACATGAATTGTCAAAAAGGTGACTGTGTAAAATTGCACTGTGGAGTTCCGTATCCATTGTATCTCATTCATTTCCATACCTGTATCAAATGTATTGAGTTTTCAACTCCCACAAACTCACCCTGGGCTCTGATTATGAAGCTGGATTCTTGCCATTTTGTACATCATTGACACTGACAGAACTACTGCAGGCCAAATTCTGTCCCCAGTTACATGTGTGCATCCCAACTGTTTTCAGATTTAGTCATCAATAATACCAACTCAGCACAAACTCATGCAAGGATAACAGGGTTTCCCAGGCATCACTGAGAAAATAATCATTACTGATTTCTAATGAGGGAGACATTGTCTGAACAATTTGAATGTGTCCAAGAGAGATATTTTTGTTTCATCTGAGGTGGGGATGTAGTTTTTATGAGGCTTGGGAAAGATACTGTACTAGTAAGTTCTCCCCACTGCCCCATAGACACTTGACTTGTAACAATACACTTCCCAACCTGCCAACACACACTGAACTCATAATGCTGTAGGATTGTGGTGGGCTTGGCACCAAACCGCCCCTTTGTGGCAGGGGTGCAATGGGGTGTCAGGACCTTGCCACTCACAAGTTCATCTGTCTACCCTTCTGCAGGCGGCCAGTTGTTTAATGGCCTCCCTCCACACCATCACCCCTTGGTCGGGGTAGTGAGGCCTAGCAACTGGAGTTCATGTAACTCGCCCCCAAGCATCAGGGTAGCGTGGCCCAATGGCCAGGGTCCATATAACTCGCCCCCACACGTGGCCGCAGTGCGGCCCAATGTCCAGAGTCCATGCAATCTCCCTCACAAGCGGGGTAGTGTGGCCTAGCGGCCAGAGTCCATAGGATTCCCATGGTTCGGAGGGGGGAGGGGTTAGGGGGACCCAGGCCCGCCCTCTCCACCGGGTCCCGACCCAGGGCCCTGGTAGTGGCAGGTTCCCCTTGCCACCAGCTCAGCGGGGATCTGCCCGCAACACGCTGAGCTCCTATGCGGTTCTCACGCCGTTTGCCTCTATAGTTTCTCTGGGTCACTTCCTACTGTAAATGCCAGGTTCTCCACTTTGGGGGGTCCTCTGGTCTGTTCTCCTCCTGTGACATCCTCCGTCTGGGTATCAGGGTGCGTCCCGGCTTGGCTGGCCTCCGGATCCTGGTGCGCAGGCTCTTCCTCTTCAGGAGCTAGCAGCGTGCCTCCTTCTCCTCCAGTGGTCAGCCCAGACTGAGCAGCTTTGCTGGCTTTTATACCTGTTCTCCCGTTGGAGCATGCACAGCAGAGCTTCCAGGACATGGCTCCCTCTGCTAGGAAAGAAGGGTTAACCCCTGCAGTACCTGTGCGGGGCCACTCTGCCCCATCACAAGGATTCATTCCTTTAGGGCAGGGGTTCCCAAACTTGGTTCACAGCTTGTTCAGGGTAAGCCCCTGGCAGGCCACGAGATGCTTTGTTTACCTGAGCATCCGCAGGTATAGCCCCTCGCAGCTCCCAGTGGCTGTGCTTCACCATTCCCGGCCAATGGGAGCTGCGGGAAGCAGTGGCCCGGCCCGCACCACTTCCCTTAGCTCCCATTGGCCAGGAACAGCAAACCACGGCCACTGGGAGCTGCGAACAGCCATATCTGTGGACTTTCAGGTAAACAAAGCATCTCACAGCCTACCGGGGCTTACCCTGAACAAGCCGCAAACCAAGTTTGGGAACCCCTGGTCTAGCATAAGGACTGTTTTGACAGAACAAAAAGGCATCACATACCCCTGTGAACAGAGCAGATGTTTTGAGGTGTATACAGCTCAGTCTCCCAGTCTGGTAAAAAGAAATCTTTTGCAGGTGGCTGCATCTTCTCCAGGCTGCAGCATCTGGTTTGGTGTGACCTAGTAGCCTTTCCCCTGAATCTCTCTCCTGTGGTTCTCTACCAGTGTAACCGCACTGTTTCCCTGATGCTCAGAAAGCATGATAGCTTGGAATCCCCAAAGCAGACACATTCTGACTTCAGCTCTGTGGTAGACTCTACAGAGCAAATCCCCAGGGAGCACCAGACTGCTGTTGAGACTGGAGAGCTACAGCTGTAAGGCCCTGTGAGCTGGTGCCTCAATGCAACAGCACCTCCTTTGGCCTGGTAGAGCATCACACCACAGTTCACTACATCTGACAGGGCGATCAGTTAGCAACTCTTGCCCGGGTATCTATGGTAGTCTCATTCTGGACTATGGGCTAGTCTCAGTCCCATCGGGATGCGTGAGGTTTTTTCCTTATACTTGGCAGGATCAGCTGGTCCTGATGCTCAGGAGGTCTGGAAACCCCTTTAGTTTGTAGGTCTCTCTGGGGTCAGTAAGGGAACCCAGACCCAACCACTTCACTGGGTTGCAGCTCAGGGCCTTAAACCAGGCAGGGAAAATCAGGTCTCAACAACTCCTCCTGTTGTGCCCTGAGCTCCTTCCTACCTCCCTTGGTTTCTGAAGGCTTCTCCAGGTCATAGATCCAGTTATCCTGTCTCTGGGCGCAGTCTCTGAACGGCTTCTCAGCAGCTTGCTGGCAGGAGTTTCCTTCACCAACCTACTTGCTCTTCTGGAAGCTGCCATTGCCCTCTGCTTCCCAGCTCTTTATTTTCCCAGCTGCTGTGAGGCTACCAATCAGCACTGGCCAGAAGTATCTGCATTCATTTGGCTGCCAGGTCAGCGTGGGGTATAAGCACCCCATGACAAGCCCAGAACAAAGCCAGTAGCAGTAGGTTGAGAATGAGGGAAGCCAGCATCCTGGGATGATCTGGAAAGAGCAAAAGATCCCTCCAGACCTGTTGTGTGTGTTAAGCTACATGAAACATTCCCTTTTCCCATAACTCACTGCTCGAACTCATCTGCAACTCTAATTGGCAGACCAGGTTCAAGAACTGACCCCACATTCCCTACATGACAGCTAGGAGCTTCATGTGCATCTAGGCCATCAAGTCAGCTGTAAAACTACAAGCTTTAAAACTCCAATTACTGACCAGATGTTTCTTTGAATAATACCTCTGTGCTGCTGTTTAGCTTTTGCATTTTATTTGATCAGCTTAATCTGGAGCATTCTGAACTCTTCATTTCTCCTTTTTATAAGAAATGGCTGTTAAAATTCAGCACAGTTGTAAGTGCTTTTGGGAGCCCTGGCCATGCCAATGCTAATGGCAGGATGCAGAGCTGTAGGGTACTAGCAAGCCTGTCAAAACGGTGCTTTTACGTGTTATAAAGTTCCCAGGAATATGGGCCACATCCTCAGCTGATGTAATCCTCTGAAGTCAATGGAGCTATGCTGATTCATACAAGCTGATGATCTGGCCCTCTATGTATAAGGCGTTAATTACATCCCAATGTTCTGGTAACATTAGTAATTCATTCAAGTATGTCTCTTGGGATTTATGATGGCACCAGAATCCCTTGATAAACTTACATTCTCATGAGTGCATAGCTGGATAAGGAATAAGATAAATTACCTACACATTTCTGGATCGTGGCATGAATTTGTCAGTGTTCTAACACAGGGAGCTAAGCCTGTTTTAGTAATTTTAGCCACTTGAGAAGAGCAGTAATAACCCTGAAATATACTGAGTGGAATGTCTGAGTAACATCATCATTTTAAAGGGGAAATATTTCTAATAAAACAATATGTATATTCACATTGCACTTTAAAACACAAGTTTGAAGACAAAGCACTAGCCTGAATTATCCTCTCTTTTCATAATAATCAGTCCATGTTAAACTGGACATTTTCAAAACAATTGCTGAATTCTGCTCTTGAATCTACATGGCAAAAATTCAGAGTTAAGTGATCCACCATCTGGGTCTAAGAGTAGAATTCACCTTCAGTAACAATGTTGGTGCCCAAATATTTAAGTAAAGATCCAGATTGTTTCACAATCTGAATATTCCTTTCACCTCCATTTTATCGGAAAGTAGGAACATGATCAATTCCTACCACTTTTGTTGGATACATTAAGGTTGGCAAATACAGAAGAATCTCTGTCATATGCAGTGAGATGACAGAAAGCAGCTAGTACCTCCTAATATATGGATCGTCTACTTGCTGTAACCAGTAATTCTACTGCAATTGGATCACTGGATTTCATTTGAGGACCTCAAGACCTCTCCAGAAGGTCTGAATTGATATCTGATTGTTTTTAAGTCTTTGGCCACTGCCTTTGTGTACAGGAAATTTGCCATTCAATAAACCTTGGGCCAAAGTTCTTTTTCTAACACACAAATCTTAGGAGCAGAAAGAAAAGAGATTTGCTGTGTGTTCTTAATGTCTTTTGCTATATACATTATAACATGGAAACATGTCATATTAAAAGCTTCACTGATGTGAAAGTGGAACTCCCACCCCCATCCCCTCTCTAATACATTGGTTAGTATTTTAGACCCTGGTCCTCCAACAGGGTCCACATAGATCTTGAACCTATATTGGATCCAATTAAAGTCAATGAGATTCTGCATGAGCTTCCGAGCTGTTGCATGGATCCCTTGTTAAAATCAGGACCTTAATGAGCCAGTATAGTAACTCTACATTTATAGTAAAATGAAGATGGGTCTATAAGATCTACAGTTTCTCATCCTTCTCTGATTTTAAAATAAGATCGGTTAAAACTGTTTTAAGGTTTGAGCCACATCTTCTGTATGGCTTCATTATATTATGACAATACAAAGAAATAATAACAGAGATGGGCTTGTTAACTCATAACATTTCATGAGGAATTCTGAGTGATGCCCACATATTCTAAGTCGTATTAGCTTATATCAATGTGATTCTGTGTTTTAACACTTTCATAATGGGACAATCCATTTCTTTTTTCTTTTTGACGTCTCATTAGGGAAATTATTTGAAAATGCACAATCCTTTCCCTATTCCCCATGTCAGAAAAAAAAATGAAAGGACTTCATATTTTTATACACACATACACAGAGCTCAAGAAAACCCAGATTTGTCTCTCCTTTTATTGAGGTCATGTTTTAAATGTTATTTCTTCCTGAGAAACCTAGTTGTCAGCTTGCTCAATAGATCACCCTTTTCATAGAATTCCCCTTTGTCTTTATTCATAATTTGTGGTTGAAATTAATTCACATCTTTTGCCCTGTTCAAGTCTCCAAAGACCTTTTGTGCACTGTCAATCTTTCCCAGGGTTTTCCCTGCTTTCAGTACAGTGAGAGTTCTATGTAAGTGTCTCTGGGGCTGTGTCACCCTCAAAATGCCTTATATAATCTCCCAATATTGCAGTGCCACAAATGCAGCTGCACTCATGGTACCCATGGTGGGAGCTCTAGCATAGATTAGGACCAGGCTTTTTTAGATAACTCTTAAGCCACACTCTCCTTAAGTCACACTGAAGTAGGAGAAAACCCTGGAAATGGATGATATTATAAAAAGCTTTGTGGTGATTTGAACAAGGAAAGAAGTGAGCTTAGATCTATCAAACAGATCTTAGGAAGATGAGGATAAAGGGAAGGTCAATGGCCAGGGGGATGTGTTAAACGAGCTCTTAGCTTGATTTCTTAGGAAGAAATAAACAGTCATATTTCCATCATAAGAGGTCCTACAAGAGAAACACATCCCTTCCCTCCTCCTCCTCCCCGCCCCCCCCCCAGTACATTCAGGGAAGAACTCCTCTAGGAAATTTCCTCTGTTTAGGTCCCTTCTGTAAGTTTTACTTATTATTTACATTACTATAGTACCCAGGAAGCCCGACCAATGATTAGGCCTGTCATGGGGTGAGCCTTTCGAGCACATCCTTTGTGGCCCTAGTGGTACACTCTCCACCCCTCCTCAGGTTCTTTCAATCAATCCCCACACTGAGGTTGGCTCTAGATTGTGCCTCCCTTCGTGGGGTCTGATTTATTATGTTTTTTTTTTTTTTACGAAGGGTGACTCTGCAGTGAAAGGTAAGGAGCTGGGGATGGTAGAGTGATATTTGCTTAGAACTGTCCGGAGGCCACATTCCAATGCCAAACAGTTGGGTGAGGAAAAAAACACTTTTCAAAATATGGAAATGAAATTTTCAATAGACTTATGTTTTTTCCCCCATCCACCTACCCACAAATGAACACATGTGTGAGCACTCTGTCACCAGAAAGGTCCCAGTCCTGCAAAGCACACTGTACCTCATTATGTTAATTGTGTTACACAGGAGATCAGACTAAATGAATATAATGGTCCCTTCTGGACTAAAATTATACGAATCTTAAATCTATGAATGAACTTCTTGTGAAATCCTGAATGGCCTCAATCCCATCAATTTAAGTAGGAACTGAGAGTATTCAGAACCTCTTCAGAGGAGGTGCCCAGCACCCTTCTGGATTGGGATCACTGACTTCAGTGGGTGCTTTGAAAATTAGGCCAGGAATACTCAGCGCCAACTCAATTCTACGGGGAGTGCCAAGCACACTTCTGGACTAATTACTGATCAGGAAGACACACACATCTGAATATTGATTCGGACTTTAACACAATCAAATCGGGAGTTGATCAAGAAGGGTGAATGCTAGCCGATGAAACAGGGCTGATTAAGCCTCAAAAAGAACAGCAATAGTTATCAGAGAAACAAAATAGGTCTGATATGAAAAGAAGTTCACAGGTTTGTGAATTGAGGACTATTCAGGTGTAGCCATCACAGGCAGAGGTTTCAAACAAAGATGCCTAATTTGCACCCAGAAATTATACCTATGCAAATGCTGTCCATTTTACGGGTGCAGTTATCAGAATTGTTTTGCAAGTAGATTACTTTGTTTCAAATATGCAAAAGTATACTCTGTGTGTACATTTACCGGTTTGTGTACAATTTAGGCCCCAGCATTTGAAAACTTAGCCTACGTCATACATACACAGGCCAGGAGACAGATTTTAAATGAATCTACAGGATGCAGGGGTAAATGTTATTCATCACAGCTAAGAAAATATCTTTTTTTCAGTAACTACATTACAGACCAGATACAATAAAGTCTGTGAACAGAAGCCTTCCATTCGTTGAAAGTCCTAAACTTTGTTTTCAAAGCGTGGGATGATTTGTGTGGGCTTCTGCAGCACAGGCTCAGGACAGAGGAATTTTATTAAAGTCCCTACACTACAGTACTTATCGTTATATTCTGTCCAGTTTCCTTTCAGCTCCACAAATGGCTGCTTGCAAAATGACCTGAAAAATGTCTATTTTCTTTGCATGACATTTAAATGGAGCAGGTTATTACTTGTGTTGCAGCTCACCAATTCCTCTTAAGAGAGAAAGCAAATGGCATGAGTTTACCTTTCCCAGTATTCTGCTAGAAACTAGCTATTACTTGCTCAGTGACTGTAACTCCCTTATCGGAAACAATAAGAGATTATTGTTGGTTTCTCCAAATGGGAGTACTTTTTAGGGTACATCTGCAAAGCTGGTTGGTTACCAAACCTAATGGCAGCTGAAAAGGGAAAAAAATATATTTCTTTTAACTGTAGACAACCAGCCACATATACTCACATTGAGATGAACACAGAACATACCCAGATTAATAATGTTGCATGCACTTTCAGTGTCTTTAATCATATTTTGACCATTGCTAATGTAATCTCTACTCAGCAATGTACCTTCCTGCTTTCTAAGTGGGTAGAGCGAAAGGTCCCCAATTAATACTTGCTAGAAGTAACACTTTTTAGTTACAAGTCACTAAAGCATTTACCTGTTTTTCAGATTTATCTTCCATGTAGGCTTTCAGTTTGTCAATTTTAGATGTGAAACCTTTGACTGTAGATTAAGTGAGTAATAAGCATTAGAATATGTCTAGTAAATACTGAATATACATACAAGATTTTGATGTTAAAAGTTCAAAAAAATTGAAACTGAATGGCAACCTGTTAACATAGAATCCTAATAATATAAAGGTTATTAAATGTTTGAAGAGATTAAAACACCTAAATGACTGCTATTGCCTTTATAGCCTTGTCTGTATATTAGTATATAGCACCACTGCCATTAAAATGTACAGACTGAGAAACTGAATTCCCTGCCCCATACAGCTTATGGTACAAATGAATACATTACCAATAATGTACAATTAGTGGCACGTGGATGCCAGTGCAGGTAGGTTTAGTGGATTTCATGGGATATTGGAAATAACCTGCAGCCTAAGAGGAAGGGTGTAAAATGCTCAGAGGGTAAAATTGATCCCCAATCAAGGAGCTTCATCCAGAATGCACAAATGTATTCTTTATTCTTTATTTCCAGTAGAGATGAGCCTGAAACACAGAGTATGGATCTGGATCTGCAAAAGCAAAATAAAGCTTACATTGAAGATTTCCCGAGAGTATGATTGCAGCTCATTCCTCAAGCAGAAGAATTTTGCCACTTTGTTTAATGGGTCATCTTAATCTAATAAATGTTTTGCTAAAATTATTATATAAAGCTCTGTAATTTTTTTTTACAAGAAAACTGATTCATGGGCCAATCATTGTACCTGGAGAAATAAACCTCAGATGAGCAATGAGAAATCTACAGTTTCCAGTCAGAATTGGAGGCAGAAGTGTTCATTTTTAATCACCTTTTTGAAACAGAATTTCCATATTCACTCAATGTCCCTAACTCCATGAAACAAGAAATCAAACTGTACAACAACTTGAGCTATACACAATCTTTGTAATCACAAAGAAGCAATTCAACTCACAGCAGGACTGTAAGCTATAAAACATCACATCGCAATTATATACACACAGAGAGAATGTCTCATCACAAGAATAAGCCTTTAACATAGCATGAGAAGCATACTGTAAATTCCTCAGATATGCTCTGATTATTATAGGAGCCAGCAGCTATAAATACGCATTTTCTTCTGAAGTAAAGGCATGGGATTGAGACACTCACTGGGATATATAAATTCTTAACATATAAGAAGGTGATCCTGTTACCCAGGGTTTTCTGAACCCAAAGCAGTGGTAACTTAATCTGTTTCTCTCCAAGTGGTGTCAGGAATAAATCAATGGGGACAGAGCTCCTCTGTCTGATAAATGATTGATACAAACCAGAGTGCTTTTACCTAAAACTACTTTTTATTAGGGCTCAAGCATACACACATATCTGCTATAGCACAGGGGTTCTCAAACTTTTCTATTGGTGACCTCTTTTACACAGCAAGCCTCTGAGTGCGACCCCCCCTTATTAATTAAAAACACATTTTTTTATGTTTAACACTATTATAAGTGCTGTAGGTGAGGCGGGGTTTGTGGGTGGAGGCTGACAGCTCACAATCCTCCATGTAATAACCTCGTGGCCCCTGAGGGGTCATGACTCCCAGTTTGAGAACCCCTGCTATAGCAATAGGTTCAGAGCACCCCAAACAGTTACCCGAAATCTGAGATGGTTTCACGTGATCAACAGCCTTATCTTGATCCTGGATGTCTAATTCTACTTTTTTCTTGGACACAGATATAAGATTATCTTCCATAACAAAGACTAGGTGAGGTAATATCTTTTATTGGATCCACTTCTATTGATGGAAGGGACAAGCTTTTGGCTTCACAGAGCTCTTCCTCAGGTCTGGAGAAGATAACCAGAGTGTTACAGCTAAATACAAGATGAAACGGATTATTAAGCATAAGGGGTTCACACATGTTGTAGGAGACAACTTACAATGAAGTGGACACTGAGCATGTTTGCAGTTATAGAACAAAGGAGTGTGGAGGAAAAATGGACTAAGGCCTAAACTTTGGTCAAGTGAACTGTATATATGGTCAGGTGAACTGTAGGTGTGGCCTGGAGGAAGGAGAAAAGGAGCGGGGGTGTAAAAGGAGAAGGGTAGACAGAAATCATAAAAGCAGAACTAACTGTAGAAATTATAAAAGTAGAATTAACTTTTGTAACAGACTATGATTAATAGATGTCAGGTGATAGAGCAAGAAACTGCAAAGGGCAAACTAAGAATAACAGGAAAGCTTGCTATGCTATATTCCCTTTTATGGATATTGTATTCCAAATATGGCAATAATGTTGATAAGAAAGTATGTATTACTAATTGTGGTTTTATCCTATATAAGCTCCCGTATTTTATCTGTCGGGGGGGTTCGGCTGCCTTGGCTGACTCCCCCATGCGTGCATGTTTGATTGATCAATAAAGGAGCCTCAGGCTGTCTGATCCAAAATCAACCATGTGGTCAATTTTCCACAACACGAGGGTTAGACGGCAGCAGGATGTGTTACAAATTGTTGTAATGGGCCATAAAACAAATCTCTCTGTTAAGTCCATGATATTTAGTGTCCAACAGAGTTATGAATTTAAGCTCCCAAACAAGTCTTTTGAAGGTGTTGTGCAGGTTTCATTTGAGGGCGAGTACTGGGAGGTCTGATATGGAGTGATCGGTTCCTGAGAAGGGTTTGCCCATGGGTGATAAAGTGATTTGTCTTTTATCTTTTTTCTAGCGAGTTAGTTCAAGAGCATAGTGATTGTCTAATTTTACCCACGTCGTTGTTGGGGCATTTGATGCACTGGATGAGGTACATCACAAATTGTGATAATATATGTTGGACCTTTGGATCTTGAAAGGTGTATTGTGGGTGGCATTTATCATCATAGCAATGGAGATATGTCTGCAGGTTTTGTATCTGTTATTCTGCCTGAGTCTGGTGCCATTTTTAGTTGGTGTGTGCTGATCTGTGGGGAGCTTGCTTCTGACAATTAGCTTGGAGAGGTTGGAAGATTGTTGGAAGCCCACTCTGAACTTTAGGGTACAGATGTGGGGGCCTGCATGAAAACTTCTAAGCTTAACTACCAGCTTAGATCTGGTCCACTGCCACCACTCCCAATGTGCTAATTCCCTTCCCTCGGTAGCCTTGAGAGACTCTTCACCAATTCCCTGGTGAGTACAGATCCAAACCCCTTGGATCTTAAAACAAGGAGAAATTAACCGTTCCCCCTCCTTTCTCCCACCAACTCCTGGTGGATCAAGATCCAACCCCCTTGGATCTAAAAACAAGGAAAAATCAATCAGGTTCTTAAAAAGAAGGCTTTTAATTAAAGAAAAAGGTAAAAATCATCTCTGTAAAATCAGGATGGAAAATAACTTTACAGGGTAATCAAACTTAAAGAGCCCAAAGGAACCCCCTCTAGCCTTAGGTTCAAAGTTACAGCAAACAGAGGTAAACACCCTAGTAAAAGGTACATTTATAAGTTGAGAAAACAAAGATAAAACTAACACGCCTTGCCTGGCTGTTTACTTACAAGTTTGAAATATGAGAGACTTGTTCAGAAAGGTTTGGAGAGCATGGATTGATGTCTGGTCCCTATCAGTCCCAAGAGCGAACAACCCCCAAAAACAAAGAGCACAAACAAAAACCTTCCCCCCACCAAGATTTGAAAGTATCTTGTCCCCTTATTGGTCCTTTGGGTCAGGTGTCAGCCAGGTTACCTGAGCTTCTTAACCCTTTACAGGTAAAAGGATTTTGGAGTCTCTGGCCAGGAGGGATTTTATAATATTGTACACAGGAGGGCTGTTACCCTTCCCTTTATAGTTATGACAGAAGGCCCTGAAGATGGATTCAGGAAAGATTTCTCTCAGGATTGGGTCCCCCATCAAGTATGGATGGTAACTGTTGATGATACCCCATATGGCTCCAGTGTGGAGTAGTAAGTGACAACTAGGGGTGTGTGATTGGTGGGATTTTCTTTTTCCTGTTTTGAAGCAGGTTTTCTTATGGTATTTGGGTGGCCCATTCCATGATGCAATCTACTTCTCTGGTGGAGTGTCCTTGTTTGGTGAAGGCAGAGTGAAGTGTGTTATGGTATGTATCTCTGTAGACAAGCCGGAGTCAGTACCATAGCCAGAGTCCAGGTGCAACCCAGGGGTTGAAGCAGGGTGCTCAGAGTCCAGGGACAAGCTAAGTCAGTATTGTGGCCAGGTCCAGATACAGGCCAAAGGTCAAAGGTGGATAGTAAGAGTCTGAGTGGCCAGGGAGGGTCAGGAAGCAGAGGTTGCAGTCATATGCCTGAGGGTTGAGTCACTGCAGGCTCTGTGGGGAGGATAAGTCAGTGCAGCTGAGTTGTTGCTGCATGCCCGACTCACCTGAGCACCATTGGAGGGGCACCAATTGAATTTACTGGGTGGACGCAAGCTCTGCCCATATCTAAAGCCCCTCCCACAGCCTAAGGGGAGAAGCCACTGGACCCAGACTCAGGTGAATGCGGGGGACAACAAATGAGAGAATAGGGACGAGAGTGGGGATTGCAGGGTCAAAAGCAGGAGGCAGAGGGGCACACCAAGCAGATAACGCCAGACAGTGACCACTGTTCCTTGAAGGCATCCAGTGAGCCAGTGGACATGGTCCAGAAGAACTCTGCCTGGAGACATGACTTCAGGGAGGAGCAGAAATAGGCCCCACAGTCGCAGAGCACCTCCCTGTCCAGCTTACTCCTGGTATGGTGGATGGCCACTTAGGCCAGTGCCAGGAGCAGGTTGAAAAGGAGATCTGTAACTTCATGGGGCCATGGATGGGGTGAGTATAGATCAGAAGGTGCAGGGAAAAGTGCAGCCAGAACCTAAAAAGAAGGTTTTGGAGCAGCCAGAAAAGGGGCTGCAGTCTGGTGTGCTTGATGTAAATGTGTGCCAGGGTCTCCCTCTCACCGCAAAAGGAGCAAGTATCAGGGAAGGGGTGAACCATGTCCTGGCATGTGTTCCTGGGGGAAGAGATTGTAGTTTCTCTTGAAGTTGTTTGGGGAAAGGTTTGACAATATCCTTAAATTCCTGTGTGAATTGTGATATGGGTCTTCTCTGAGTTCTTTATAGTAGATGGGGTCAGAGAATTGTTGGTTGGTGTTGTTGACATAGTCATCACGATTGAGGACTACAATGGTGCCCCCTTTATCTGCTAGTTTGATCACTATCTTGCGGTTGAATGTCGGGGATTGTATAACTATCCTCTCAGTGGTGGAGAGATTGTGGTTGATATACACGCAAAAAATTCTGTTACTCGCATACTCCAGGGGCACCCCCCCTTTACCCAGTTCCTAGAGCTCAAGGCATAACCCTTTTAATTTAGGCACCCACCCTTACCCTGTTCCTAGGGCTCAGGGTGTAACCTTACTCTCTAGGGCACCAACCTTTACCCTGTTCCTAGGGCTCAAAGTGTAACCCTCTTAATATAGGCACCCACTCTTACCTTTCTGTGCGCTCAGGGCATAACCTTACACTCTGTGGGTTTGCGGAATCTTTCACCAGTTAAAGAACCTTACACAGTAATATCCTACTTAACCTCTATTTATTAACAATCACCAAAACAGAATGCACACAAAACATACAATGCTCACCACTTCCAATAAGGCAGATGAACTTTTCTTGATGGCCAGTCAGGATCAGGTCAGCTGGCGAACTCCAGCTTCTGCATGTTGTCATTAGCAGAGTGTTGAGGTCTGGTAGCTCTGATCTTGGGCTGAGTCCTGGAGTTGGCTCCAAAGAACTTCCTTTTGGGCCCCAGTTTATATAGTTAAACTTGAGTCCTGCTTAGCTATACCATAACCAATCATTTTACTAAACAATTTTCTTTTATTTTTCATAGGAAAGCATAATCCCAATCCTTTAATTTCAACAGTAAGGTCACTTACACCAAAGATCACAAAATATCCAGGTTGCTCTCAGTCCTAAGAGACCAGTCACTTACCATAGGTCAATTTGTACCTCAGATCTCACACCAAAGACAATGCTTGTAGCCAATGCCATAGTAAACTAACTAAAGATTTATTAAGTAGGAAAAAGAAATGATAATGTTATTTACAGGTTAAGCAGGCAACATATGCTGACATATTAGTTACAGTCTATGGTTCCAAAAGGTGACAGAGATGTAGTAATCTGTCAGCACTGATTGTCTTTTAGGGCTAGCCCAGGTTGACCCTGGGGAGCTCTGCTTTTGTTTCCTAGATCCTGCCCTGTGAGAGCCCAAACAGCAAAGAGATGAAGAATTTTCACATCAGGTGTCTTTCCTTCCTTCCAAAAGAATTCAAGTTTGTGGGATGAGCTTCCTTGCACCTTTATGGGTGTCAGAGGGCCATTAGCCCAATCTTTGTATCATGATGCTTCACAGTGGCGCACTTAGTTTTAATCATCCTCTTGATGGATAGGGAACTGCTCCTCCTGCCTGAGTTGACAAATTCAGATCAGGCATTTTTACAATTATACAGCAAAACGTACACATTACCTTATAGCATGGGTGTAGCGGGGCGGCCTGGCTTCCAGGCGCCCCAGGAAGCGATGAGCCAGAAAAGCCGCCAGAGTGGGCGGAGCCACCGCGGCCTATCCCCGCCCCCCGGAAGTCAAGGGGCGGGACAGGAAGTATAAAGGCCNGGGCGGCCTGGCTTTCAGGCGCCCCAGGAAGGGACGAGCCCCACCCCGGAACTACTACAATGGGATGAAGACATTACAATTAAGATTAATGCATGCAGCAACTTACAAGCATTTTATAGAGTCTAAACACTAAACACATCCTTACACATCTAACACCTATCTTGAACAATACTTACAAACAGGTGAGCTGATCTGGTTTCCAGCTATAAATTTGTCAGAGGTCAGCTGATACCTATAGCCTTGGCAAGAGCTTGCACCTGATCCACCAGCATCAATCTGCATCACTTACAATATCTAAAACTCTGAACTGACATCTGGTATATAGTAGGTGCAAAGACACTGGAATCAATGGACTTTACACCAACAGTGGATTTAATCTAATCTTGACATATCTTACTTTTGTTGTTGTTTTGTTTGCTAGACAGTGGTGATGGTATTATATTCTTTAAATTGCAGTGTGAATAGAACAGTTGATCAGCTTTACTAGGACCTTTTTGCATAGCATTGTTAATAATATATACAATGTTTCACACAGAAATTGCCATTATACTTGTAAGACCTACTTGACATTCTGAAGAGTAGCCTGATCATACAAGTACAACCAAGCATGCTTATGTTTCTGTGGGTCTAATATTCATGTCTCTAATCATAGTCTATCTGCATTGCATTTTTGACTGGTAATCAAATGCATTAATGAAAAAAATGGGGAAATTAAGGAAACTAGTAGAGGTTCTATGACAAAAGATAAAAAGAAGAAATGGAGTGTATGAAGAATGGAAGATCTTAAGAGATTTGGAGGCAAAGGAAGAAGCAATTTGGACCCTGAAAGAAAACCATGAAGAACAGGGCCAGCTCCAGGGTTTTGGCCGCCCCAAGCTGCCAAAAAAAAAAAAAAAAAGCCACAATTGCGATCTGCGGCGGCAATTCGGCGGGAGGTCCTTTGCTCCGAGCGGGAGTGAGGGACCATCCGCCAAATTGCCGCTGAATAGCTGGACGTACCGCCCCTCTCCGGAGCGGCCACCCCAAGCACCTGCTTGCCAGGCTGGTGCCTGGAGCCGGCCCTGATGAAGAACCAACAGAGTCACTGTGTTGAAGCAAAAAATACATATAGGAACTGGAAAGAGGAGTACTGCTAGGACATAAATGTAAGGGCAAAAATTTTCTAAATCACCTAAATTACTTAGAAGCCTAGGTCCCAGTGATTATCAATGGGAGAAAATGAGCCTTACTAATGATAAAAAAATTGTAAGGTCTTTGGGCCAGGAACTATAATTTAGTATGTGATTGAATGGTTCCTAGCACAAAGGCCCCAGCCTGGTCAGCCTCCAGGTGCCACAGCAATATAAATGTTAAATAATAATAATCATTATATATAAGAATCAGTTCATACTTTGAAAGATATGCTATGCTAAAGGAAAGTGAAACGCCTTTGATATTGTAAATTCAAAATCTGTAATCTTGGAGCTTGCCACAACTATGGCAGTGAGGGAGTTAAATATTTATTTGGAAGGACATACATAAAATATCATGTCATCACTCTATGATGACAAATTTTAATTTTTAAAACCTTTTCTTTGTTTTAATTTACTAGATGCATCTCATTTTGCTAGAAAAGTAAAAGAATCAAGATGTGAAAATGCTCACCTTATCAGTAAACTGCAAATTCATCTTTATTAAATCTATCAATGAGATCTCTGGTACTTTTAAAACTAATTGTAAATGACTAGGAAATAATTTGATTCTAAATAAAATGTTTATGCAGCAGCATTTGCTTAGTAAGTGGTTATTTGCAACGTACTATTTAGCCCTATTACTGTCACTTCCTCTGTTCCCACTGGCTGCAGTGACACCTGCTGGAGGAGAATGTGATCTTATCAGACTTAGAGAGTCTCCCACTTTGTTGACATTAGCAACAGGCTGCAGCATATGAAGACTTTTCACAGAGATGTATCCAAGAGTTGAGCAGAAATGTTGTGATAATTGAACATGTGAACCACAGGTTGATAAAGTTTCAGTAACCATATCACTGGCCACCCACAAACAATATTTTAGACTCAAGCAAGTAGCAGATCTGAAACACAATAAATGGATTATTTTAAAAAAATGTTTTTATAAAGATTGTTTATTATTTTTCATTTCACGCATTCCAGTACGACACATCTCAGCCATTTGCATTAGTCAATGAGTCATAGCTCTTACTTCCATCTCATTTTATTGATTTTCCCCAATGTACACCAGAGAAATTTGATATAATTTGAATATTGCTGCACCAAATCTCTTATATTAAAGCAAAATAAATAGTAGCAAGATACAAAATCAAAAGCAAGTGATTAAAGAAGCATTGGATAGTCAGGTAACAAAGTATTTTTAATCCATGTATACACAAATAAATGAATCCATAAAATAAATATCTAGTGATATCTGAAATTAATATTATTTTTATGGCTGGAGTAAGTGTGCACACCTAGATATATTCTCTGAAGAAGTAACTGAGGAAAATGTGAGGAAAAACACTTAGAAAGAAATGGAAAAAGATGGCCCAGCACAGATGTATCTTTACAAGAGCATATCAGCCACCCAGTTTTCAAGTACCAAAGCTGTAGAGTATATTACTTCCTATTTGAATGCATGACAACACAAAAATCTACTATCTAAGCAGCAGCACTACTGTCATGTATAACATTGTTTGCACCACTTTGAAGTCCAAATCCTTTTCACCTGCATCATGTGTGAATGGTCCCATTAAGGTCAATGTGACTTCTCACATAGGGTTAGATGAATTTGTCCCTTAATGGGTAGAAAGTATTCCAAGTGAATAGCCACATAATAATAGCCTACAAAAGTCATGTTGTTCTCAGCTCAGATACATCCATTTTACTCCATTGAAGCTGATGGAGCTGTTCTGATTTACACCAACTGAGGATCTGATCCTACGAGAGAGACGGGGAATAGTTTACATGGAGGAGGATGCTATAGACAAATCTGTGAAGAAACACACAGAATGGTTTATATATTTCAGTCTATTAATAAAATGGGGCAAGAGCTGCAAAAATCAAAATCAACATGTGGCACTTGGATAGTCAATGCTACTGAGATTGCTATTTTGATATTCATTAGGCTCTGCTGCTTAAAGCGATCCCGATGCAGGACAAGTCACTGGAGAACTGACACAAAGTGAATATGGCAAACGGAAATTGAAAAATGTTTGATTGTTAAAATTAATGTGGAATGATAGGCATTTCAAATACATCAGCTTACTACTTCACCTGCTCTATCCCTTTATCAAATTTCATCACACAATAATATGAAAGACGTGCTGCTGTCATGGCACCAGTATTCATGAAAAGTATGAGAAGAACTGGGTTTTTGAAAGCCTTGATGTAATTAACCTTGAGAAGATGAATGTATCAGTGAAATGCTGTGAATCTAGATATTGCAAAATATACACATTCTGTGCTTTATATATATACCGTGATAATCCTTTTATTGGCATGAGGCCAGATATTTACTAGCACCAGGATAGTTCTAACCAAATGAAGAAAGCCTAAGAGCTAGTTGTGTAGTGAAATGAAACCAGATGGACTAGATCTAGACATTGCCCCGATATACCTGTTTCAAAGCATGTGAGATCCTTCCAGAAATTTCATCTAGGAGTGACTTTCATTCCCAGGAAAATCCAGACCTTTACTGGGAGCAGCAACTAGCAGCTAGTTCAAGAAGGATTAGGCCAATTCAGCCACTGGGAAATGCACATTGTAAGTGTCATGCTGACCCCTGATAGAAAGTAATGCATCAGTAACAGGTAACATGGGCCGGATCCTCAGCTGGTGTAAATCAGTATAGAGCTACACTGATTTACACCAGCTAAGGATTTGATTCCATGGTTGAATTTCCTTACTTACAAAATGCATCACTAAGAAAGGGACTTATATTAACAATGTTCCCAATCATTGTGATGCTTGTAAAGATATACTGAAAGTAATTTTAGGAAAATCTCATTTTGAAACAAAAATCTATAAGGATTGTTAATGTGCTCGACTAAACTAGGGTATAGTTTGTAGACTAGAAGCACGTGGCAGCTACCTCACATTTGGTTTGTAACTTCTGCAAGGTAAACTGGTTGGGAACACAGAAGTTGATAACCTACACAAAACATCTATCCAGATCTGAGCTCTAAAGCTGTGAATCTTGGAGATGAAGTGATTTTTACGTAGTTCTATTGCGTTGCTTTCCATAAAAGTAGCCAATAAGCTTTTTCATCGTATCCTAGGAAAATAAACCCTTTGAGTAAGAGTATGACCTGGCTTACAGGTTTGCAAACTCTGTTGAAGCTCATGGAGTTACTTGGGATTTAAAACAGTCAAAATGAAGTAGGAATCTTGCCCTTTAACTTTTGAGGCCCTGATCATGAACTATTTCCTGAACATTTCTTATGAATCCTAATTTCATGTAAGTTACACATAAACATAATTCCCAGTTGATCAGCATTTTGAACTCTGGAACCAATGTAGGGGTGTAAGAAGAAGGCTTAAATCTATCTTCTTAGTCAATAGATTCTGAAGCAAGTGCAAAATATAGAATGACTTTGTGCATACACTGTAACCAAAAATGACTATGGTGTAAAGCTTACATGAAATTTTAGATTAAGTAAATTCAAGTAACAAAAATATACACTTCAAAACATGAAATTATTCATTTGTTTTGGGTCTCCTCTATATGTATAAACAAATGTTGATAGGAAATACCCATAACTCGCTTATAATAGATTATGGCCTATTACCCACATTTCAGAGTGTCCAAGTTGGAAACTATAAACAAAATTATTATAGGTGAAGATATACTTAGTCACTTAAATGAAATACCAAGACAAATATAGTCTTTGTTGTGAAACTTAGTAGTTAATAGGCTCCAAGTTTTCAAACACTTAACTTTATGCATGTGAACATGCCCTGATCCCACAGTGAGCTTTGCATGGGCGGATCTCTGTGCATGAGCAGATCTCTGTGCACACACAGAAACATATTGACCTTAGCTTGTAAACTTTTTAGGACAGGAACCAAGTTTTCAAATATATTTGTACAGCACCAAGCACAAACAAAGATTCTGGGTATTAGCATAATAGAAGTATTAAATAATAATATTGTTAAAAATGTGGTGTCTGTACATTTTCCTTCTAAGCACTGCAGAATGAGCAATGAGATTTTTGTTTTGCTTTGTTTAAAAAAAGTAGTAAAACAAAATATTCCAGGGATCTCACTCTTATTCAGGTAACATTTTACCACCCATTTATCCCACACCCCAACTCACCTTACCTCTTCCAAGCAAAAGATGACTAATAGACTAGAAAAGTCCTACATCACTCACATGATTGACTAGCATGCCAACAGTTTCCACACACGTTTCTTAAGTACAAACAAATTACAGCTTTCTCGAGTCCTTCCTCCAGTCACAAAGAAGAAATCTTTGCACTTAATATATATATTTGTTGCTGAGGCAGGGACACCAGGGCTGGAGGCTCTATTACATTTATACGTCTCTGATCTAGCAAAGCACTTAACTGCACATTGACCTTTAAGCACGAGTAGTCCCAATGATGGATCAGGGCCAGAGAACTCAACATCTTGCAGGATCAAGCTTCAAGGGTGCGTGGTGCTTTACAGATTAATGAAAGGCAGACCCCTGCCCCTAAGAGCTCACACTAGAATAACGAAGACAGAGATGACATCAGATGAGGGTGAGGTTTGCATTGCATAAGATAGTGATGTTATATGTGTCAATTTTTAATCATAGAATCATAGACTTTTGTTTTTGTTAGGCTTGGTTTGATACTTTATAGATTTTTTAAAATGCATTTGATTAAACTGGCAAGCTAGTTGAAAAAGTGTGCTAAGATTAGGATATTTTGAAGGAGGAGAGGGAAGCTGAATGGCAGAGATTTGCTCAGTCCTGGAGGGTAGCAGCATGGAGGAAAGTGCAGAGATGCTTGTGGGAGAAGGAAACAAAAGAGGTCCAGTTAGTTGATACAGAGTGGGCAGGGGAGTTTGGGGAAGTGAATGATGAGATGTAGATGGGGCAAAGGTTTCTACAGATCTGAAGGTGTGGATAAGGTGTTGCAGTGACAGATAGCCAACCTGATATACCATGTGCCTTGAACTATTACTAGGTTGGGGAGTAGTGAAGCATCAGCATGGTGAAACACCTCAGCCAATGTGCATTTTACTATTTAACTTCTTCAGACTTAAATCTCTTTTTGAGTCAGGGAGTCCTTCTTGTAATGAAAAATAGACTTCAGCTGCAAGATCTGTCACTATTTTTACCACCCTGAACACATCTAAAAATTGTAGTGGAAAGCAAGAAATTTTGCACATTTTGTGACTTCGGCAATTTTGCCCTATTCTGTGGATGATCTTCAGGGTTCTGCAACAGCTCAAATAATGTAGCTGTCCTGTGCAATTTACAGAGATTTGGAATTAATCAACCTGTTTCTCTGCCCTCAATTACTCAATTAATCAGTCTGTAGTCTGGGTTGGAGAAGCTTAGGAAAAGAAGAACAAGTAAAATCAAGCAAGCACTTCCATTTTTGAAGCCACCATTTATATATTATTTTAATTAAAAAAAAGAGCAGCTCAACATATATGCCACACATCAGACAGTGAACCATATGCAGTTGCCATCAAATATAAACTCGTATCCTATCACTTATCAAGGGCAAAGCAGCAAAGGAAATTACGAATCCCAAACGTGCTAAAGAAATGCTACAGCAGGTAATATTTATGAAATCAAATAACTAGAGGAAAAGACCATGAAGAAATGGCCCGTTTTCAGCATGGAAAGAGGTTGATAGCATTCAAAATATTTTTCAACAAACTGGAAGATACAGTGACAGCAAGGTGAGAAAACTTGCTGATGGCACATAAATACGTAAGGATTAGTCAAGGTTAGGGAGGATTGGGAAGAACTCCAAAAAAACCTAACACAATTAGATGAAATGGTACCATTTGGTACAATGGTAGGTTGAATTCAACATAAATGAGTGGCAAGTTAATGATACTGGAAGGAACAATTTAAATAGTTTAAGATGCAGGCGCTTGTAAAATCACTCTTTGACTCTGTGACACTGTATTCATTTTCTCTGTTAATGCTACAAAGTATGGATCCTGCAGTTCTCATGCCAGAAGAGCTCACTTCTGTGGGATACGTATTCTGAGGACAATATGAAGTTTGCAATCTGTATTTATATAATATACATATTATTTCCTATTTTAATAATAATATCTTAAATTATTCAAACCGAGATCATTTAACACCTCCCCTCCCAAATTTACCTTTCTCCCTTTGCATTTCATTCAGCTTGGCCAAAGACAATAGTCTTGTCAGTTTCACCTTCTGGCTCTCCTATACTAGTACAACATTGATTGGGTTGCACATACATCAGGTGACTGTTTTAAACTAGGGCTGTTGATTAATCGCAGTTAGCTCATGCGATTAACTCAAAAAATTTAACTGCGATTAAAAAAATTAATCACAATTAATCACTCTGTTAAACAATAGAATACCAATAGACATTTAATAAATATTTTGGATGTTTTTTTACTTTTTCAAATATATTGATTTCTATTACAACATAGAATACAAAGTGTACAGTGCTCATTTCATATTATTATTTTTTATTACAAATATTTGCACTGTAAAAATTATAAACAAAAGAAATAGTATTTTTCAATTCGCTTCATACAAGTACTGTAGTTCAATCTCTTTATTGTGAAAGTGTAACTTACAAATGTAGATTTTTTTTTACATAACTGCACTCAAAAACAAAACAATGCAAAACATTAGAGCCTACAAGTCCACTTAGTCCTACTTCTTGTTCAGCCAATCGCTAAGACAAACAAGTTTGTTTACATTTACAGGAGATACTGCTGACTTCTTCTTAGTTACAATGTCACCTGAAAGTGAGAACAGGCATTCGCTAGCACTTTTGTAGACAGCGTTGCAAGGTATTTACGTGCCAGATATGCTAAACATTCATATGCCCCTTCATGCTTCGGCCACCATTCCAGAGGACATGCTTCCATGCTGATGATGTTTGTTAAAAAAATAATGTGTTAATTAAATTTGTGACTGAACTCCTTGGGGGAGAATTGTATGTCTCCTGTTCTGTTTTACCCACATTCTGCCATATATTTCACAGTCTTGGGTGATGACCCCAGCACATGTTCATTTTAAGAATACTTTCACAGCAGATTTGACAAAACGCAAAGAAGATACCAATGTGAGATTTCTAAGGATAAATACAGCACTCGACCCAAGGTTTAAGAATCTGAAGTGCCTTCCAAAATCTGAGAGGGATGATGTGTGGCGAATGCTTTCAAATGTCTTAAAGGAGCAACACTCCAATGTGGAAACTACAGAACCTGACCCACCAAAAAAGAAAATCAACCTTCTGCTGGTGGCATCTGAATCAGATGATGAAAATGAACATGTGTTGGTCTGCTCTACTTTGGATCATTATTGAGCAGAAACCATCATCAGCAATGGACACATATCTTGAAGAGACATATGAATATTTACCACATCTGGCATGTAAATATCTTGTGACACCGGCTACAACAATGCCATGCGAACACCTGTTCTCACTTTCAGGTGACATTATAAACAAGATGTGGGCAGCATTATCTCCTGCAAATGTAAACAAACTTGTTTGTCTGAGCAATTGGCTGAAGTAGGACTGAGTGGACTTGTAGGTTCTAAAGTTTTATATGGTTTTATTTTTGAATGCAGTTATTTTTTGTACATAATTCTACATTTGTAAATTCAACTTTCATGATAAAGAGATTGCACTACAGTACTTTTATTAGGTTAATTGACATATACTATTTCTTTTGTTTTTTACAGTGCAAATATTTGTAATAAAAATAAATATAAAGTGAGCACTGTACATTTTGTATTCTGTGTTGTAATTGAAATCAATATATTTGAAAATGTAGAAAACATCCAAAAATATTTACATAAATGGTATTCTATTATTGTTTAACAGTGCGATTAATTGCAATTACTTTTTTTAATTGTGTGATTAATCACGATTAATTTTTTTAATCGCTTGACAGCCCTATTTTAAACCACACCAAAAAAACACAAGTTTGTTTGGAATTCCAAAAAAAATAATCATGCAAATATTTTTACTGATGCTAAGTATTTTCTAACATTGCTTTTTACCATGCTTATATTTTTTGGGGTGGTTCATCACTGTGTTAGTCTATTAATTTTAGCGGAGTTACACTTGATTTACAGTGGTGTTGCCAACATCAGAAACATACCGTTAAGCTACAGTGACCTGACAGAGTCCCTTTAACTTCATCAATCTTTTCTTTTAAAACCTCTTGTTCCTGTAATAGATCCCCTTCTTAGCATTCACTTTTTAACAGCTCTTATTTCAGAAAAACCTCAGAGGGTTTCAAATTCAATAACCAACAGTAAGTGGCAAAATGACTTGCTCTCACGCAAACCATAGCTGAGTCACTGCAGGTTGTTAACAGTGGCAGCACTCCCTATGCTGAAGGTCTTTACAGTCATCAATTTTTCTGGATTATGCTGACAGTTAGGACAGCTTTTGCTTTTGTCTAACGCACGCTGTACAATAACCTAGGCGTTCACATCTTGCTGAGGGGTAACCAGGGAAAGAGGAAATGATTCTGAGTTTTCGGAGTGTTTCTTCAGTGCCTCATTTTTTAGTATATAGAGTGTTTTTGAGGACGTCTCGTGAACAGCAGGCACTTCAGCACAAGTGCTTGTTTTGAAGATAGCACCTTCCTGCTGTGACACAGTTTTTGAAGTGTTGCACACAGATTAAGTAAGGACACTATTTTAGTAACTTCAAAAGGTATATTTTGAACCTTATGCTTTAGCACCACACTTTACCATTACCACTAATGGAAGTTTCCCTGTTCATTCTCCACACACAATGGGTCCATCTGTGCCCTCCAAATGGTCAGGGGAGACATGGAGAAGATTCTCTGTGTATGGCTCTCCCACAGTCCATGTGAAAGGGAAGCTCAATTGGTCTTCACACCATAGACTCCATGAGAAGCCTCAGCGCTGGCCACCCCACTATGGACCCTTCAGAGGCCTCTTCACATTGTCTGGAGTCTATGTTGTGGAAGGGGGATGAGGCTGGGTTAGCAATGGGTAGAGGAATGGGTGAGATGGGGCCAGGACTCTAAAGTCTGCATATCATTCCCCTCTTGCTTTTCACAAATTAGTCAGAAGAGATAATACATCTGAAGGCAGTGGAGGCTGGGGGAGTCCCCGACAATGTGGATCCAATGGAGCTACATGGGCTGGATAGAGGCAGAGTTCCTCTGCATGAATGGCCTTGATCTCCCATGGACCTTCAGATTTGGGGGAAGGCCCCAGAGCCTTTTCCTGTGCAAACCCTCTCTTTGTAACAGGACAATATGAGGGATTGTCCAGAAGATTTCCTCTCTCCGATTTATCTGTCTGTCTTAGGGATTTGTATTGGTGCCCATCAAGGCAGCATCTGAGTGCCTGATCTGATCCTCTCCAGGAGATGATATAGGCCAAAGAGTTGAAGTTTACCCCAAAATCTTGACTTTTATATCACTAACAAACTAAAGTCATTCCATCACCTTACATTCCAGAAGGAGGACCAATTTCTGAGGGCCTTACACAGCTTTTCCTCGGTCTTTCCTTACATAGGCAATTAAAATCAATGGAAGTTATCTGCCATTAAGCATTTTCTATCCCTACGGTAGCGTCCCCAAGGCTGTCATCCCCTTGCAGGCCATTCTGCTGTCTAGCCTTGCAAGTAGGAATGGAATGCTTTCATTCTTTTAAAATATTTGTATAAGTTATGACTGACAAGAGGAGAAGACTGTACTGCTGTATAGGATATTTCCAGTGTAAATGAGCATGACTACAGGCTGGAGAATTGGTATTGAGGTATGAAATCTTTCATGTCTTGATCACAGTTCAAATCTGACCTAGATTAGTTGAGGCAGAAGTTAGGTGAAATGTGGGAGATAAATTGATGTTCTTAATAAACAATTGGCCGCATCATTAAAACCAGCACTGACACTCATTGTCACCCTTCCATTCAATCTGGTTGGAACAACTAAGGACTAAATGACTATGGAAACTGAACAAATCCTCTGACACCTAAAGATGGTCCCTCCAAGTGAAGGGAAGCTATGCTTACAGCTCGATGAACAGTTTTTATCAAAACTTTTTTAGATGCAAAATTCCTTTTTGATCAAACGGAAAATTTATTGCAAACATTTTCCTTTGAATTGAGTTACTTGAGAGAGTTCATTGAAAATTTGAAAACAAAAAAACATTTTTTTTCATTTGTTGACAACTGAAAGTCACATTTTTGCATTTGCTGACAACCAAAAAATTAGCTTTCCTAGTGCTCTCTCTCTTTCTTTCTGATCCCAGAGAAGCTTCACAGAATTCCAGAACACCTGTGGGGAGTTTAACAGTGGAGTGAGCAGAGATGACTTTCAGAGAAGAATAAGATTACAATTGCAGAGAGATAATGAGGGCATAAAATTAAACTTAGAAAAACATTTAGAATGTTTGTCTGAAAGTTTAATTTCCTCATTCTTATCCCCTACACGTTTTCAGTCTTCTACACAGTGAACTCTGCAGAAAAACACCCCATTATGAAACATGCCTAAGTCACTTAGTCCTCCAGCAACAGTACTTCATTCAAAAACAACTGACAGAATGTAGAAATAATGCAAAAATATTCTTGTTAATTCCACCAAATATATTCACTCTTTTTTTCCTCCCCAAACACATCCCTAAGTCAAAGCCACAGTCAAATTAATGGATGTATTTTTAGATCTGCTGAACAATGGAAGAAAATTAAGAATATTTATTTTGAAAAAATGTGCAAAATACATATATATTCACACGTATCCATAACTCTATAAGCTAGACAACTAAGTAGAGCATATTCATCCATTTTTCTTAAAACACTAAATTAATTGAATAAATCTGAGTATGATTTAGTCAAGTTTGTTATTTAAAGTTGGAGTAGGCCCTCAAGGGCCTAAGAAAGAAAAGAAAGCAACATTATATATTATATTTTTAAATTATACATGAAAAGAATGCTAAGGCTGCAAATTAAAGCTCTCTGTGGCAGAGGCAAGGAAAGACTAATGCTGGGGCCATACAATGAATGTGGAGAATAAAAAGTAATACTGAATAACCTATTCACTGGATGAGGTGGGGGGGTCCTATGGAAAAAATAATATGTGATTATGTCATTAAAGACTGTCTGATAAGGCATACGCACAAGAGGGCTGAACTTACGTTGCCACGGCAACCCTAATTCTAGCATTTCCTAACTTCTGAGTGCTTGACTTTAAAACCAAAATAATATTATTTTAATGTCATTTTTAAGGTAATTTCCAATGTTTAAAAAACTAAAACAAAATGAAATAAAACAGAAATTACATAATGTGGAACTATTTTGACCCCCAACTTGATTTACTAGCAAGGCTCAGACCTTTAGATCGACAGCACAAACCTCTATCACTCTATTAACTAAAGGAATAACTGGTAACAGTAGTAGGCTGTTATTTTTTATTTTGACCAATCAGGGCAAGGGAGGGGGAAGAAAGACATCCTTTGCCAGTGGGTTTCATAGCTATTTGCTGACAGCAGGGAAATGCAAACACTCATGACTATTGCATTCAGTTCCAGTAGGGTAATGTGTTCTAGTGGTTCTAGCTAGCCTTCTTCCCAGAACTCACAGTCGGTCTCTGTACTCCTTTGTTTTTGTCCACCATACCCCTTGGCTTCTGTCCCTACCACCCCTTTCCTCCTATCCTCTCCCTGGCTCTTGTCACCCTCCTGCTCTGTTCCCCCCAGTTCTGTGGTTCCTGCAATCCGCTCTCTCCCCATTATACCCATGTCTCTTTTTTTACACCTCTGCATTTCTGTCAAGTTCTTCCCTCCTTTCCTCCATGCTGCCTGTGTGTCAGAAGGGGGAGCATTGGAAGTTCAGGAAAGACAGTCTTCTTACTCTGGCAGAACAGACATCAGTGGCCCTCGGCAGCCAGGACCAACAACTCTAGGGAAAATCCTGCTCTGCCCTTGCAGCCTGGGATATAGCTAGCTTGCTTATTCAGAGCGTGTGTGGTCTGGTTAGCGCATACAAGCTGTGAGGGGCATGGAGCATTCTCAGTCCAGATGCAATCTTTGGAGAATTTAGCTCCCGAACTCTAACAAGCCTCGACAGAGCACTTGAGAACTGAGCTTTATCCAAACTTAGCATGTCCCTGACACCAGGGCAGAAACCCTGTCCAATAGCAAGTCCCTGCTCCAAAGCCTACTCAATTCAATAACTAAACTTTCCAAAAAATTCATCTTGAGACAGACACCTGGCATGGAAAAATTCCCCAGAGTTTAATTTTGGCAAAGTTATACTGAAAATAGGGTCTTATAATGGGAAGTGTCAGGCAATCTTAAGGATTGCGGACGCCACCTATAACTTCCTACCTACCGGGGCAAAGTGCACTGCAGGGGTACTGGAACAATTTTTATAGAGGGGATGCTGAGAGCCAATGAATCAAACTGTAAACCCTATATGTAATGGAAACCACTTCAAGCCAGGGGGTGCAGCAGCATGCCCCGCATCCATAGTTCCAGCACCTATGGTGCACTGAGATACCTTGAGTGAGAAATGCAAAACTAAACTCTTATCTAGCTGTTAGAATAGCAATGCAAAGTAAAATGCCAAATACACTGGTTTTTATAAATATATCACATAGTTTAGTTTGTAAAAAACACATCTGCTAAGAATACCACTAAAATTGTCCAGGCTTTTCCTTTGCTGTTTCAAAAGGAATTTTGAACATGTAACATACTTTCATCAAAGAGAAGAAAGGGGGGGAAAGCACAGAACAAAGGGCGAAATGTACTGTAAATGGACAAAGAAGAGCAATCTGCAGCTGGATATTCAACTGTGCAAAGAAAAGAAAAGCCCTGAAGTGGGTCCTTCCTTTATCTGAAACTGGTCTACTTCATAGAGCTTTTATGCAAGCCCAGTCATGTACTTGGTAATAATTGTGCACAAATACTGAACTGGTACGAAATGGCCTGCCATTCAACTCAAACAGCCAAATCCCATGCAGCAAGTCATACTTGGTAATCATTTTTTTTCCGTTAGGAATACTGGAAATAAATAATACTTTTTGTAAGTCTTCTGTGTGATAACATCTCAGGGTGATGAAGCAACAAAATAATGACTATTGGCTTGATTCTGTTCCAACTGAAGTCCATGTCCAAACTCAGGGCTTGTCTTCACTACCCGCCTGGATCGGCGGGTAGAAATCGATCTCTCGGGGATTGAATTATCGCGTCTCATCGGGACGCGACAATCGATCCCTGAATCGATTCGCATACTCCACCAGCCCAGGTAGGAGTAAGCGCCGTCGACGGGGGAGCCGCGGTGGTCGATTTGCCGCCGTCCTCGCAGCAGGGTAAGTCGGATTGGATACATCAAATTCAGCTACGTTATTCGCGTAGCTGAATTTGCATATCTTAAATCGACCCTCCCCCCATGTAGACCTAGCCTCACATTTAACTTAATCAGGATCAGGATTGGATATTGACTGTACAAATTTAATTCACAGTTAACATAGGACAATCTCTAAATTCCAATGTTTGAAGAAAAAAGTTACATATTTTATTTTCATTACTAGCTCTTGACTAAGTTGGGTCAAGCTGGGTGAACTTGTATTTTGGCTCTCCTGGCCCCCCGCTGCTTCCTCTGGTCCCCCATCCATTCCCACATCGCCCCGGCCAAATTGCATCTCCCACCCCATTGATCTGAGCTTCCTTGGAATATGTACTATTAAAACAACAATACACTTCTACCCCGATATAACGCTGTCCTCGGGAGCCAAAAAATCTTACCACGTTATAGGTGAAACCGCGTTATATCAAACTTGCTTTGATCCACCGGAGTGCTCAGCCCCGCCCCGCCCGGAGCACTGCTTTACTGTGTTATATCTGAATTCGTGTTATATATCGGGTCGCGTTGTATGAGGGTAGAGGTATATTTTGTAAAATGTGAAAATCACTCACTATCCCCACTCTTGACATTATGCCAAACATCTTAGCTCTGGCAGAGATAAATTTACAACTGTGTTGTTCTTACATTGTTCACACACACACACTCTCTCTCTCTCTCTCTCTCTCTCTCTCTCTAAAATACACACACGAAAACCTTTAATGTATTTCAAAGCTCTTTGTAATTAATGGTAAGAATCCCACTGTCTTGGTGATCTTTGGGTCAGGCTCCTGTGCTCATGGGAATTCTCCCCTCCTGTGCCCTTTACCACAGTTGGTTTGGTCCAACTTTGCATCCTGGGTCATCATCTATTAGTAGTAATAGTTGTAGTACTGTAGAATCTCTGCACACTTAAGTCAGGAAATCAGTTATGGTTCTGTGTTTTCACCAGCTCACCAAATATTTGATAAGGCATGTCCTATCATTATAAGATTTTCCAATCCACTTTATTGTCCATCCATTTGATGGGATAATATCAAATACACTCTTGTGCCCCAGAATATCCCGTTTAATTTTTCCACTCTCCTCAGTTTTTTCCTCTATCCAGTAGCATATGGAAAGAAAGGAATAGCAGAAATTATTATGCCTTTGGGTCAAAATTTTCAATTAGGCCCCAATATCTATTTTTAGATAGCTAAATAAAAGTCAGGGCCGGCCTTATGGGTGGGCATCATGGTTGGGGGTATGTGTGCTGTGATCAAGACACAAGGAATGGGACAGGCCGGGGGTGTGAGGCTGTAGAAGGAAGCTCAGATCAATGGGGTGGGAGATGCAATTTGGCCGGGGCGATGTGGGAATGGATGGGGGACCAGAGGAAGCAGCGGGGGGCCAGGAGAGCCAAAATACAAGTTCACCCAGGACGCCATTTTCCCTAAGGCTGGCTCTGAGAAAGTAGCCTTATTTTCAGAGGTTCTAAAGTCCCACAAGACCCACTAGATGTCTCTGGGAGCTACAGGTGCTCAGTGGCTCAGACAGTTACAGCATTGTAGTTTGAGAATTTTTATTTCAGTCCATTGGACTGAAGGTTAAAGTATTATTATTGGACATGTCATTTTTCCTGCAAGCTTCCTGCCAGCCACAGAAATACACTCATGGTGATGGTCCAAAAGATATCCTCCCTGTCCAGAAAACATTACCTAGTGCAGTCCATGAAAGAGTACATTTCTTCCAGTCCTCCTCCCAAAAGAGGTCCTAGAAAACAGAGGTTTGCCAATATTCTGATTTTTGTATGGTATCATCATTTGAAGTAAATAAGGTTTTACAGTAGCACAATAAAATTCAATACAACTTGCAAATTTATACAGTGGCATTCCTTCAGGCAAAAATATCTCTTTGGGCTCAAGCAGCTTGATAATAGCTATTACACAAGAAACAGATAAATCATATACATTATGTCTTTAGTCCAGACTTCCAAATGTGTCTGCATTCTGAATCCCATCTTGCAAAGAAATCCAGACCTGATAAGCATTTTAGCAAAAAGACCAGACTCACCCATTTTAAAAGAAAACCTCTCATTTTGCTTTGCTCTGTAATCTGTAAATTTAACAAAGTAAGGAGAATGTCATCAATGATTTATGGCATACATTTGACAATAAAATGAATTTAAAGTGCCAAGTTTCAGTTTATTGCAAGTCACGGACCTGTTGCCGTAGTGTGACATAAATGTGATATCCACTATGTGGGCTTTCTTTGACACATCCGACATACCACTTAGCATCCGATGCTCCTGCAGGGCTATGCAAATAGCAACAACAATAAAGTATGGGAGCCATAAATAATACATTATAAACTCATTTCCAAGCTCTTTACATTTTGGTTTATAATTATTTATTATGTACAATTATTTAATAGCTATCACTCACAGTGTTTTGCACAAGCTGAAATCAACACTGGGGATGTGCAAAAGATGTGGAAAAATAGTCCCTGAGCCAGCAAGGAGATGCAAGCAGGCAGTATTCAGTGGAGCTTCATGGATCATATGAGGTCTCCCTGCATGCCAGGTCAGGATTTCCATTTGATTTTTACAATTACACAAATATTAGCTTCTGCTCATGCAAAATGATGTGGTTGGAATTCACCCCTGTGCTGAGGGAACAGCACAAATACTGTGAATCACTGAAGTCATATTATACTCTCCAAATAGGGCTGAAGTACGTCTTAAGTGGTACATAGCCTTTGCACTGGCTCTCTGAACAAAACTGAAATTCTCTCTGAATGTGTAAAATTGCAGGTGCAAACATAAAGGCACATTATAACCACTTTGAAAATCTGGTCTTTGTTAAAGTCCTGTAAGGCAGGACACAATCTGGTTTACTGTTTCTTACACTGGGTTCTACTTCCTATTCACCTAATGTCAACAAACATGCCACTTTTTTTAATGCAACATGGCCATGACAAGCAACAAACTGAGAAATGCTTTTCATTTTAAAAACGTACTTTAAAATCCATTTCACAATAAGTACTTCTTACTTTTCTCAAATTTCAATTTGCTGAACTAAGCAAAAAAGGTGGAGTTTTCCTTTAAGTAAAAATTTCAGACTCATTAAACTTGCTGGTATCTGAAAGCATTCAACATATTTGGCACCCTCTGCTCAGAGAAAATCCAGCACTTGAATAGAAAGGATGTTGCAGCCCAAGACTGAAATGCACTGGCAGAGCTGCTTTGGGATGGGAAGTTTCCAGTGTGCTTGCTACTCAATACATGGCTATAGCTAAAAAGAATTGTTAAAAGAGCAGCAATTCTGTATCCCTTCTACGTCCAATTTGATTTTGGGAAAAAAATGTTCAAAAGTATAATACTAATGTATTTATAAGACTTGATTAACAACAAAGAGCTTCACATGGAAAGAAGTACTGGGGAGTGGATAGGGGCTCAAAGCCATGGAACACTTATACACAATAGGAATAGGAAGAATGTTAGAGTAAATGTGTTTCCACTGGCAGCTCCAGTGATATCTTAAAATCTGGAAGATGTGGGGCCAGATGCTTCACTGCACTGCAGCCCTTAAATGGCAGAAGGAGGATCAACCTTGTGTAAATGTGATTTTTCAGACCCACAGAACTGTAGCAGGCAAAAAGAGGTGTGGCAGGACAAATGTGACATGGTGGTTGCCCCTCAGATGCCCAGCTGGGATGGCCATACCCAGGGCCGGCTCCAGGGTTTTGGCCGCCCCAAGCAGCCAAACAAACAAAAAAAACAAAAACAAAAAACAAAACAAAACAAAAAAAAAAAGCTGTGATGGCAATCGCGATCTGCAGCCCCAATTCCGCGGAAGGTCCTTCGCTCTGAGTAGGAGTGATGGACCGTCTGCCGAATTGCCGCGGAACAGCTGGACTTGCCGCCCCTCTCTGGAGTGGCCGCCCCAAGCACTTGCTTGGTAAGCTGGTGCCTGGAGCCGGCCCTGGCCATACCAAGAGAGGCACCATTATCAGGGGAGTGCAAAGGAGAGTTTTAGGTCATCATCATACAAACATATCCCTTGTGACTTTTGCTCTGTGCTCTTCAGCCCTAGCTGAATATCTGGCCCTAATGATTACATTTGGTTCGTGTTAACAATTTGGCTGGCGATATTTAAATAGGCAGCTGTTATCGGAAAACAAAGGGAAAAGATATTGTGTCAGTAATGTTATTGGAATTAAGTGTACGTGTGTGTGTGTGTGTGTGTGTGTGTGTGTGTGTGTGTATGCTTGAGTGGTGTGAAGAGAGGTGGAAGGAAAATAATATTCCATTGCGGGAGTGGGGGGAAGGTGAATCCTTAAGTTAATTGTATCAACATCTTCAAATGTATCTTTCTCCTGTATTGCTCATCCTCTTTTTCCCTTATCTCATCCAGTGTTTGTCCACATTCCACATGATGCCTCATGTGTCTTGTCATCTCATCTTAGATAATAAATTCTTTGGGACAAGGACATTTATTTTTGTTCTCTTTAAAATGCTATGAACGTTTATGGACCAAAAGAAATAATAGACAGCCAGGAGGAAACTTACTCCTACAAAAAAGTTAAATAAAAAAATCATAGCAGATTTCCTAATCGTAATCACTTTGCTCCCAGGAGTGATGTCTTTTTATTATGGTAGTGCCTACAGACCCCAGCTGAGATCAGCACCCCATGTGTTACGTGCTGTACATACGCATAATAAGTGACAGTCCCTGTGCCACAGAGTTTAGAGTCTAAATAGTCAAGACAGACAAAGGATTGGAGGGGCATCAGAGGCACAGGGGGGTGAAGTGATCTGTCTGAAGTCGCACAGTTGATCAGTTGCCGACCTGGGAATAGAAACTAGATCTCCTGAGTCTCCATCTACTGCTCTTTCCACTAGACCACACTGCCTGTCAATACTGAAAAAAAGCCAAATATAAAAAAGAGAGCTGAAATATAGAAAAAATCATCTGCAGTCAGACCTGACTTAAGATGAAAAAAGAAAGTCAAAGTAAACACAGGATTACTTCCAGTTTAATTCTTGTTTAGCAATGGGTTCACCTCAGTTATTATAGATAGACCCATAACCCACAATCTGAATACCCCCAAGTTACCAGGAAATTCAGAACCTCCAGCTCTGAATGACATAGTTGGCCCAGATGAGAACACCTCTGACCTTCACTGAAGTTCCAATCCAGATACAAGCTTTGTGACTCAGACCCATCTTCATTAGCAATATTAACATGCAGTCAAAGAGGCAGTTACCAACTTGATAACAACTGAAGTGGATTCCATCAAAGTCCACCTCAGCCAAGAGTCCAAAGAAAGTCCAAAGAAAAGTCCAAAGAAAGATAATAATAGTACCTGCACAATACAATCAACAGTATCTACCGATGACCTAGTTATAAAACAATTACACTGAAAAGGGAAAATAATTACAATCCATACACATAGATTTCTAAAGTGTATTTGGGATAACAATAACAAATCAGTGCTCTTGAATAAAGGCTGTTAAAACCTTTTCCAGCTATTCTGCATTACTATATTATTATGATGATGTATTATATGTGGACCAATGGGGTTATAGTGAAGATACCAAAGAAAGGAACTCACAGTGATTGTAATAACTGGTGTGGTATCACACTTTTATCTGTGCCAAGCAAAGTATTGTGTAAGATCATAGTCCAGTATATATCAGAAGCATTTGATAGCATTCTCAGAAAAGAGTAAGCTGGTTTTCGGAAAGTGCGTGGATGCACAGACCAGATCTTCACTCTAGGAAACATAATAGAACAGTGCTTAGAATGGCAACGGCAATGCTACATAAATTTCATAGACTTTGAGAAGGCTTTTGATAGCATTCACAGGACCAGGCTATGGTGCATTTTGTGGGCATATGGTATAATCAACGTCATCAAAAGCTTCTATTTCAACTTTACATGCAGTGTTGATCACAATGAGCTCAGTTTTGAAGTCAGAACAGGAGTACATCAGGGGTGTGTCGGGTCTGCAATCCTCTTCAATACTGCTATCGACTGGGTAATGCGGCATACAACAGAAGACATGTCAAGAGGCATTAAATGGACACTCTTCTCATCCCTTGAAGACCTGGACTCTGCAGATGATGTCGCTCTCCTATCACATACCCAACACCATATACAAGAAAAAACAACTGCTGGGAAATGAGAAAGTATGACATGTCCAAACTGTCTTCATTCCATACAACCTGCCTCAGAAAAATCCTCTGTATCTTTTGGCCCAGAACAATCTCAAACCAAGACCTATTGACACAGTGCAGCCAAGAGGATCTGAGCATCATCATTGCCAGGAGGCATTGGAGATGGATTGGCCATGTGCTTCGGATGGAAACTGATTCCATCACCAGAGTAGCAATAAGATGGACACATGAAGGCAAGTGAAAATGAGGCTGTCCGAAAACAACATGGCGAAGAGCTGTGGAAGCCGAGCTGAAAAACCTGGGGCACAGCTGGGGAACCACTGAAAGACTTGCCAGAAACAGGCAGGAGTGGAGGAGCTTCGTCACTGCCTTAAACACCAGAGGCATAATAGGAACATGATGATGATGATGACAACACTCTTATTTACAAAACCAGTACATAATTTCTCAATGATAACATAGACACATGGGGCTAGGTCCACAAAAGGGACTTTAAGCCCTACCATCTAATGGAATTCCCAACCTTGAGTTAGCCCAGACTTCCTATACGATGTCTGGGGAGAGCTGAGTGCCTAAAAATGGAATTCACAGAAGCCAGCACACTGAGCAGAGAGACTCCTAAGCTAGCCAGTAGAAAATGCCAAGGCAAAGACTGTGGCCTAAGCCCCAGCTCTCAAAGGGAGTTAGGTGCCTAACTCTGGACTGGAGGGAAGCATCTATCTGCACTCAGGATTCTCAGCTGTGAACCTTGGATTGGAGTTAGGTGCCTAAACCAGGTCAGATCTTTCTCAAGAAATACTGAGGAGATGGTGCTGCCCCTGACCCCATAAACAATAGCCTAGTGGTTAGGCACTCACCTGGTAGGTCGGAGACCTGGGTTGAAGTCCCTTCTCTGTCAGATTCAGAGCAGAGACTTGAACCGAGGCCTCTCACGAGTCCCCTAATCAATGGGGTGTAAAGTCATTCTCATTGGCCCAATGACTACATAAGTATTCCATACACAGTGTATGAATATCCTCCTATGACCAGGGCAGTTCAAGTCCTTGTTCTGAATCAGGTAAAGGAGGGATTTTAATCCAGATCTCCCACCTCCTGGATAAGTGTTGTTATCACTGGACTATTGAGTGTGAGAGGGAGCACTACTTCCTCTTCCTTGCTGTCTTCTGTGTGGGTTAGGTGTGCCAAGAGCATCTCTACTAGATCAGGCCCCACTGGAGGATGGCAAGGAAGTGCCTAGTTTGTGAATCCTGCCAGGGTTAAGGAAGTGTCAAGACTTACGTCTTGTCTACATGAAGCAGCAATGTGCACTATGGGGGTGTGATTTCTAAAGTGCATTAATGTGTTGCACACTAACTGGTCCATGTAGACCCTGCTGGCATGAACTAAAAGTCAAAGGGCACTATGGAGCTTTTAGTTCATGCCAGCAGGGTCTACATGGACCAGTTAGTGTGCAACACATTAATGCACTTTAGAAATCACACCCCCATAGTGCACTTTGCTGCTCCCTGTAGATAAACCCTTAGGTGGCTTTGCATATGCCCAGCAGCAGAAACTGAGATGCCTAGGGGACTTTACCTATGGAAATGCAAGCACCTAGGGACTGTAGGCACCTACAGGGTTAGGTTGCAGCTAAGCAATGGTTTTGTGAATGCCTTTGGTGGCTAATGTTAGTCGTAGGTAACTCATGGGGCAGTTAGGTGCCTAAATCCCCCTTGTGAATCTAGCATATAGCAGATACAGTATTATCTAAGTTATTGAAATTAAAGATTTTAGCTGAAATTCATCCTTCCTCTGAGAGCCTGGACAAAGCCAATGCACCACTTACGTCTCACCTAAACTATATTTTGAGAGTATAAATGAGATTTAAATTGTGCTCACGCCTTAAGCTGGGTCCTATACAGGGGCAAATTTCACCCGTACAAAATTATGCCAATGTCTTTAGGTGCCAGCATAGACTATTGAATTGGTTTTGGAGTCCAGGGAACTCTAACTTTCCCACATTAGAAATACATTATAAATTGAATTAACACAAAGCTTATGTTAATGTGACCTCACAAGTATATTTAGTTTATGGAATGTACCTGCCAGAAGTCTTTCTAAATTTCAACATGCTCTTGGCATAGTTTCTAAAGATGGTGTGTGTAGTATATTATACTTAATTTATATAGGTATATTTTATAAATCATTAAGTAATTTCTAGCAGCTGCTCATGTATTTGGTTCTGCTGAAAAGCTCAACTTTTTTTTTCTTTTTATGCCTGGTTAGATTTCTGTCTGGAATTCATTCACACCCACACACAGGCTTAGAGTGGGCTTGGAGTATTAGCCTTCTGCAGCATAGCTGGAAAATACCTACTGAGCCTGAATGAATCAGAATATATCTGTTTGAAAACTTTCCCCATTGTTGAATTTTCATTATCTTGTCTACCTTCCCTTTCCTCCCCCTTAAGGAACAAGGGAAGACACCAATATTTTTAATTGTATTTTTGCCACCAATATTTTTAATTACCTAGTGCTTTTCCAATTAAAAATATATAGCTGTTTATGAAATGATAAATTATTCTAATATAGATGGAAAAATTAATAAAGCATGAATAGTCATAACAGGGAAATTCACCCTAGGGAACGCATTCATTTACTGTGTATCCTTTGAAGACATAAAGCAATTAATTTTCATATTTTTAATCATTTCCATTTCCAATTTCCTATTTATGGTATCAAAAATATTTGTCTTTAAACAAAGTATTTATCTATGAGAACCATTTTTCTCTTTCTGCTTAGACAGCCCCACCCCCACTCCCACCACAAATCTCTGTTGGGATCCACTAGCAAATTCCTAGATATGAAATGAAGAATGAATGTTGTATTCAATTAAAACTGCAGAGGGAATTTAGGTAAGGTGAATGTAATTACCCATGTTAGTACTACATTAAGAAACTGATTGAAATAAATCTATCATTATATGAGGCAATCTGTGCATCATTCTAATGATATAGTTGACGTTGGATGACCACATAAGCCTTGCATTTTCCATTTCTAAAGAAGAGGGTAGCATCAAATTAATCCATGAAGTTTGAAATGGGAAAACTTAAAACAAAACACAAGCTTCTTGGGAGACTTGATGACTCCTAGGATTAGTAATGAAATGCAGAGACTTTCAAGACTAGGTTGCTGCTTCAAATCCAGATCATGTTAGTAATTGATTTTACCCTGCATACCCAGGCTATACCATTTCTTTTTCCATAGCATTTCTAAGCAATTCACCATTTTCTTTCTGTCCAGGCAGCCATAGTACTTGTCCTGGTCTTCACCATCTTCCATGTTCCTTATTCTAACTTCTTCCTCTCAGCTTCTCTAATACCTATCTCATCTCCATTTGGTTCATACAAAATGGTGCTCCTAAGATCTTCTTTGTACATCTCTCTGATCACATCACTCCTCTCTTTAAATCCTTCCGCTAGCTCTTCCTGTTTCATTGCATCAAGTTTAAGCTTCTTGCCCTTCACCACTCTGCCTGTCTGCACTTGCTTCTCTATATTTGCCTCTTATTGTGTAGCCTCCCTCCTTTTCTGTGCTCTACTAACAGTGCTAGTCTGTCTGTCCATTTGCTTCACGTCCAAGCATCTCTGTGCCTTCTTCCATACTGCATTCCTTTATGCATGGAATGCACTCCCTGAATTGCCCCATCAGGTCACTACCTTCTCTTTATAACCCTGTGCACCTCTGCTGTGAAACTTAAAGAAATCATCCAATTAATGATGTCCAGGATGAATGGCTCCCATACTGGCAGAGTGGCTGAGACTGAAGTACTCTCACACCTAGGGCTCCCTCCAGGTCAGAGCTAAAACATATTTGCGGGCAGTATGAGGAAGCCTACATTACTGTTGCTTGTTCTATAACTATTCTTTTCATTACCAGAGTTTTCAGTCCAGCCACTTTTAGAGTATACATTTAATATTACAAAGGCATCAATCCCACTTTGATATAGTGCTTTTAATTCTTCACATGAAAGGCACTATGGGCCTAATCCAACTCCCATTGAAGTTAACATCAATTTTCCCATCGTTTTCAGTGGCAGCTGGATTTGGTCTCATATAAATTCCAATTGTTATAATTAACTTTAGACAAAATATCAAAAATAAATATCGTGCGATGGTGTAAAAAACAGTAGAGCTGATAACACAACCTTATCTTTCACTAACAAGCTATAGAAAGACAATATATACCAACATTTTCTTTTAGGTGTATTTTCTTGATAACAGGGGGAACTCACCAAAATCTTTCAGCTAAGATTTGACTTTTTAGATCTTCCATTTATGAAACAATGACAACAACACAAAACAACTGTGGCTTAGTTATCTATTCTGCCCAAGGGGGCAAGGTGCATTGTCAGGACCCCAGTGTTGTTAATAAAAGTGAATAAAACTAGTTATCATGCAAGAGTTAATAAATAAATCATGAAACTCTGTTATGGACGTGATTCAGCAGCATCCCTTACTCTTGCTGAGTAGTACTTATTCATGCATGTCATCCCTTAGAATTCAAGGGGTGTACATGTGTAAGTGCTAGTCAATGTGAATAAGGGTTGCAGAATTGTGCTGTGTGTGAGCTAATGGCTAACTGGGATAGAAGTTTACTCAGAAAATCTTGGAAGAGGTATTTCCAGACGATGGTGTGACAGATGTATTTCAGCAGATGTACAATATTCCATGAGAAAAAAGTGAAAGATAAAATAGGATTAAAAAGAAACCTTGAAAATGCAATATAATGATATGGACCCACCAGCAAGGTCACATGTCCCTGATGAGAAACCCAGCTCTTAATCCCCAGCTACTATGAAAGCACTATGCCCAAACCCTGCATGAGGAACTATGACTAATATGTTGTCTACCTATCCCTCTCTAGCTGCTGAAAAGGAGAGAAGGCAATATTACTGTCTTTCCATCCTCCCTAGAACCTCCTGGTTACTGGGGATAGAGAGAACCCTATCCAGCTTTCTAGTTATTATGCAGAAAAGTGATGCCTTGCTATTCTACACATTCTTCGGCCTCTGGTATTGAGTATTTTGTGGGTTCCTCTGCCATAAATACTTCCATTGCTTGCCACTGCATCCTGTCATAGCTTTCCTAAGAGCAACAGCAGTGTGAAAGTGACAGGACTCCTGCTGTGCCAATCCGTGCGGTTCTAAACTGTAGCATTGCAACTAATGAAAGTCTTCCCAAATTTAGCTCTGCTTCTGTTTGGTGAAGGTGTGAGCAGTGATGGCAACCCTAGATGTTCTCTTTGCAGTGGCATGAAGACAGCACTTTGAAAGGTGAATCTTCAAAACCACCAGGGCTAGAAACCATTTACTTTAAAAAGTGGAAACTTTCATCCTGAAGAAACTGATGTTTTAACTCTAGCTCACTGTTCCCCATGTATCTCCCTCTCATTAGGGAAAGTTTTCTATCCCTGAATATAAAAGTTATCAAGAGATCTATTTAAAAACAGCTATCGAAGTCCTTTAGCTCTGTCAGATGGAAGCTTCTATTTGCAGGGAGACAGAAGTGTGTTAGCGTTCTCAGCCGGCTTGCCCCTCCTCCTCTTTGTAGCAGGTTAACAAAATTTGTTTGCTTCCTTTCTTCATCCGCTGGTAGGAGGTCATAGTACCTACTGTCTGCACTGGGATATTTGGAAGTTGGAGAAAATAAGATTTAAAAAAATGATTTGATCTTATTTCAAATCAAAACATTGATTTTCCATGTCCTGGAGAGGTTGATAGGAATATTCCCTAGTACCACTAACAACGGCAGGTTATATCATTTTTGTAACTATTCATGCACTGTACATAATGGGGACATGGCACCTTCTTTTCATTCTCTCCCACCCACCTACTGGCTTATGTAGCTGAGCCTTCAGTGTTCGGCACTCAGTCCTATGAAATCATGACGCAGAACTGGGTGAATAATGGAAAAATGTTCATTGAATAATTTTATGGTGGGGAAAAAAATCACTGAATTTGCAACCATTAGCAGATCAGCTCCAAGAAGGCTACCTCATCCGATCTCCACCAGGGCTGAATTACAACTGTCCAAGGTCTCTTCAGGTGGGGCTGAGATGTTCTTCCTTCCTAGCCTACTACTTTGTCCGCAGCCAGGAGCAAGGAGGCCTGAGCCCAGCAGGGAGCCCTGTGTGTGGTCTGGGGCTCCTGCCACCGCGGCTCTGATGAGAGTGGCAGGAGGGACCTCCACAAGTGACCCTCTGCTGGGTTGGTGGGCTTTTTTGACTCTCTCTCTCTCACACACACACACATATAGTCGGAGCCCTCTGGTGGGGGGAGGAGGGGGTGCCAGGCAGCTCCTCCCTTCTCACCCCCCATCCCACACACCCCGGGCTTTCTGTTTACGGGAAAGGGGCCACGGTTGGGACCCGGCCCCCTTTCCTTGGCCACCCCAACGGGATTCTGCTCCTGCTGCCTGCCCAGGGTGCTGGGGCCAGAGCTGGCTCCAGGCACCAGCTTACCAAGCAAGTGCTTGGGGCGGCCACTCCAGAGAGGGGCTGCACGTCCAGCTGTTCCGGGGCAATTAGGCAGACAGTCCATCACTCCTGCTCAGAGCGAAGGACCTTCTACCGAATTGCAAATTGCGGCTGCAGATCGCGATTGCCATCGCAGCTTTTTTTTTGGTTTGTTTTGTTTTTTGGTTTTGTTTTTGTTTGTTTGTTTGTTTGTTTGTTTGGCTACTTGGGGCGGCCAAAACCCTGGAGCCAGCCCTGGGGCCACCGCGGAAACCCAGCCCCAGCTGCACACCCAGAGCCGGGGCTTGGCTCGCACCCGGTCCCGGGGCTGATGCGGTTCCCCGCGCCCGCCCCTCTGCCGCCGAGCCCCCACCCCCTACGTGACGCGGATCGCTCCGCTCCTGCTCCATCCCGCCGCGCTGCACCGCCGCTCAGAGCGCGGCCTCTTTAAAGCCGGGGCTGAGCCGGTCCTGTCTTCTTCCCCGGCGGGGACCAGCTCGGAGCGGAGCCAGCAGAGGCTGCCCCTCCGCCGCCTACCATCCCCTCGGCCACCTCCTGCTCGCACGCGCTGCCGAGCCCCGGTGGCCAGCAGGCGGGAGGCGGCGGGCAGGAGCCGGGGGCAGGGCGCTGCAGCAGCAGGGGGCGGTGGTAGGCAGAGGCGCCGGATCCGAAGGGAGGGCGGCCGCTAGGTTCCCAGGCGCAGCCCCTCATGCGTGTCTCCGGGCATGCTGCCGCTGCCCCTGCAAGTCCCCGTCTATGCCTCGTCTGAGCCCCTCGGATCGGGTCTGCGCCTCTCGCAGGGCTCGCCGCCGGAACATGCCGAGCTGAGGAGCGGCTGGAGGCGGCGGCGGCAGCTGGGGCTCTCCCTGTGCCTGGGATCTAAGGGCCCGCGCCGGGCAATGACCCCCCGCTCCTCTGCCTCTGAGGACTGAAGGAGCTCGCGGGGCTCGGCACGCACCCGCCGCGGAGGGGACGCGCGGCTCCAGCGCTTCAGAGGAATGAGACTGTAAGTCCCGGGAACTTTGTTTCTCTCCGATCGCGGTGCCTTGTGATATGGTCCTGCTGCGGGGAGAGGGCTGCAGGGGAGGGTAGCGCCTGTGTACAGTACAGGGGGGCAGGGGCGCCTGGACAATGTATGTAGTGGCGATGCTGAGAGCCATTGTACCAAACTGTAAACCCCATGGAAACCACTTGAAGCCAGCGGGTGTGTGGGTGTGACCAGATAGAAGTGTGGAAAATCGGGACAGGTAGGGGGTAATAGGCACCAATATAAGAAAAGGCCCCAACTATCAGGACCGTCCCTATAAAATCGGGACATCTGGTCACCCTACCCTAAACCCCTAGTTCTGGCACCTATGCAGTGTGTGGGGGTCTTTCTAAATAAAACATCTAACCGAGAAACTATAGCTGCAGAGAGAGACCGTGTGTGTTCAGCCCACAGAAAGACACTGGGCGGGCAGGCTGGCTGCTTGGCTTTAAACGCGATCCAGAGTCTCCATAGTCAGTTACAGGATAGCTGCAAGTGTGCAAGGTTTGGTCCGCCCCACACGCTCTGCTGCAGATTAGTTATCACAGGCTGGCAGGCAAGCAACAGCCCTTCAGCACAGAAAGGGGGATCCTCTGGTGAACACCCTCGCCCACTCCCCTCTTCCCGGCCCGGGGGCTTGCATAGATGAACAGTCCCGCGCCTCCCGATGCACCCTGTAACTTTTGGGATGAATTTCTAAGCGTGCCGGGGATGGCTCGGCTGCGCTGATCCACGCCTAAGGAATTGTCGTTTTGACAAGACCTTGAGACAGTCTGAGTAATGTTAGGTGCTTAATATGAATGTCGTGCAAGCTAGTGACCATACAGAGTTGGACTGTAAAATCTGAACATTGCAGCGTGTTTGACAGTCTGCGGTTGGATTTAATATGTTTCAAATAAGAAGCCATTTGAAATGCTGGCGAAGAGAATTAAGTGATTATCAGTGTAAAGCAGAGGTGGTGTTAGCTGGATGCAGAAGTGCTAATAACTTGGGGTAGGGAGAAGAGGAATATTGAATTCCAGTTTTAATTTAGCCTTTACACTGACTGGCTGATCATTTCAAATGCAAGATAAATTATAGACAGTAGCAATTATCCATCTCTGAAACACGGGCATTTAACTGACACCTGAGTCATTACTTAATTATTCAAATTCCTGTCTGAGGCTATTTCCATGCTATTTTCCAGCTGCCGAACTGATATCAGTATTTTCTATAGCACTTAAAAGCTACAAATATACACTGAGATATTCGGAGCCCTACAAAATATTATTTCCATATTGGCATCTTTGATGAGAAATTAATTTCTTGTGTGCCTATTACTTTACATGCCCGAATGCAATCTGAGTACCTTTTGATCTGGTCTTTGAATTGTTACATTTCTTTCTTCCTGGTGGTGTTTCAGCAGACTTCTTGACAAGATTAGGTGGGGTTTTTTAAACCTTTTATTAATAGTGAGAATATTATAGCACTTTACTATTTTCCTTTATTTCAGTTACATAATTGTAGTTTTAATTCAAAGGATGAATGCAAAAATAATTGAGGGGGGAGCACAGACAGATACATACTGAGACATATTATTTTAAATATCTTTATAATAAACTCCTTGTTGCCAATATTTTGGTAATCACTCCCAGCTATTAGCATATAGTGTATGGTATTGTCTCCAAAAATACCCATTTCCCCTGTGATTATATAGTAAGAGGAGCTGAATGAGATTCATTGAGGATGTGTTTGACAATTCAGTTTATCCAAATTAATTAATTTTTCTTCAGATATTTGATTAAATCATGCTTCTTGCTCTACTATTAAGACAGGTAATGTGTTGTAGAATCTTTTCATTTGCCCAACTGGAAGGATCTTGTATTGTTCTACTATTGAGAGAGTATCCATGCTGAACAGCTTAAGATTTCTCTTTTACTAACAACCCACATTGTAGGTAATGGTTAGCTGAAGGAATACTTCAATTTACTATTCAGAATTCTAGACGTATTTGCCAAGAAGGTAAATTAAATGCATGAAAGCTAATGTTTCATTTGAATCTCTTCAGATATCTGACAACCTTTAGAAGTAGGTGACCTCCAGTAAGTTATCTTTGTGATATATACAGTTACTGTCATGCTGGTTGATAGCAAATTATTCTAGATAAACCGAAACCTGACACTTCAGTTCCTTGACTTATTTTTTAAATAGTAGCTTCATGGAAAAAGCTCTGCTTAAGATATTTGGGTTTAAATCTTGGTCCCATTGAAATCAATGGTAAAACTCCCATTAACTCCAATAGAGGCAGGATTTCACCCTTGATTTTTATCATCATTTATGGCTGAGTGCCAGCTAGCTTTGAGTTGAAATTGACACGACAAAGTCTAAATTAGATTAGTGACAGAATTTACAGCTCTCCATAGACTTGCTATTGCATACTGGGCTATGCTTAATAAATATAAAGAAGTATTCCATATTCAGTAAGTAGCATTATGTTTTTAAAAAGAATAGACTGCTCAGACTTTAAATCTCTTGTCATATAATGTAAATCAGAATTCTCTGTTGAAACTTTTTTGTCAGAGTTCATCATAAATAAGTTATAGCAATTTGGTTTTGCCCCATATTTTTTTAATAGAGTAAACTAACAAAAAAAGTTATGCAAAATACAATTAAGAAATTATTTATTAATATTAGACTATCTTTAGAACTGGTTGAAAATTTAGAGCTTTATTAGGCTCCAGTTCTACAGGGTGGCTTTAATGATGAGGGCCCTAACACCTTCAAGAAAGGCTCAGAACCTGGCAGGTTTGAACTGTTAATGGTTAATTTATTTGCCAGATGATAATCAAAATTAGCTGATTAAACTCTTTGAAACTATGATTTGATGGATTCTGTTTTGTTTTGTTTTTTTAAAGACATTTACTGATGATTAGAGCTGGTCAGTTTTGATAAGGTTGAGAATTCGATGAAAAAAGAGAGAAATAGTCTGCAAAATTTATTGTTGAAATTTCCTTCAAATTTTCTACCAGCACAAAACAAATAAAACCTTTCACTTAAGACCTAGTCTACTGTTCCCGCTCTGCTAAATTTGTGTTACAGTCTCAATGTCTGTAATGTTCCATGTATCAGGAGCAAGATTGGTATATTGATGGATAGACCACCTTTATATAATAACTATAACAAAAAAAAAAAGAGAGAGAGAGAGACCCCATCAGCAATGCACAAAATTAGAGGAAGTAAAAGTTTGAGATGGTTTAGATTTTCCTGAATACTGGATATGAAAGAAGATTCTGGGTTTCATTTTAAAAAAATCATGTCTATGTATTAGATTTTCAAGAAAGTGAGGAGCCAAACTGTAGTATTTGTTTCAACCATGTATAATACAGACAGGTATCATGTGCACTTCTCCTCAAGCTCTGTCAATGCACATCAGTTCTAGAGATTAAAAATGAACCCCCACAAACTTCTATGTACTTGTGACAAAATGGTTCAGTCCTGTTGCCATTGAAGTGAGTGTTGAAACTCCCATTAATTTCAATATGTAGGATTGGTTCCCTGAGGATTGATCATTCAAAGTACTGAGCAATTTCAGCTCACAAGTATTTGTATTATGGTAGCACCAAGAGGCTGAGTTGGAGACCCCATTGCTAGACCCTGCACAAACACAGTAAGGATCCCTGTCCTGAAGAATTTATAATCGAAATAGTCAAGTAAGACAAAGGATGACAGGGGAAATGACTTTCCTAAGGTGATCTAGCAGGTCAGTGGAAGAACCAGGACTAGATCCCAGATATCTTGACTTAGACTAGTATCCTGGACCACATCACATCCTGAGCACTCATTAAAGTTGATGGCAGTTGAGGCTGCTTGCACCCAAAACACCTTTGACAGCCTGAGCCCTACATGATCATTTAATGAATGTGTCCAGAGGGGAATAACTAATTTACTATGTTACCTAACTCTGATCTAGTTTTTAGTTAACTTCACTATTTACTAATAATAGCCTGCCAAAGAACATCATATAATTACATATCGTTTGTTCTGTGCTGTTTTTGGTCTTCACACCCACTTTTTGTTTTGTCATTGCTTTTAATTACTTTCACACCAAGGCATGGAGTGGGTTTGACTGCTAGAAGCATGTATTTCAGGAGTGTAACAAATGCCAGGAATATCATTTCTTGGCTCTAAATGTACCTTCTTTCTTACAGACATTGTAGCAAATAATTCCAAAAATTCAGAAGTACTAGAAATAAATCTTCCTAAATTTTTTTTTCTGGTGCAGAATAAGTAGTGGTGAAAAATTATAAGGCCCAGTTGTGCCATTTATTTCAAAATGGAGTGCTGACTAAAATTCAGTATCCCACTATGGTCCATGGTTCTACTAGGTTCTAGATATTTTTCTTTGTACTATAGATGAAAATCAGGCATGTATAAAGGTCCATGCAAGGCTTCTTATGGTAAGGTTCAACTGATGATAGAGAGCATGGTTGGAGCAACTATATAGGGGACCCTCTGCTCCCTTCCAGACTATATCAGGGATCTCCACACTGTCCCCACAGAGGCTGATGGTAAAGGTTAGTCCACAGAGTGGGGGTGGAGATATTTGGGTTAGTCTACAGACTTGGGTTGGGACAGGATCTATGGTTCTGTGGATCCAGTGTAGCTAACACTGCATGCAAATGGCCCAGAGGGGAAATGGCCATTATCTCAGACAATAGACACATATCGTGGTGTTAGCAGTAGCTGCAGCAACATCAATAAAAAAATGATTGATTTGATATCCACCCAGCAACTACAATTTGGAAACCTAGTCAAGAGGACAGGAGCCAAATCCACTACAGATACTGAAAAGCTTGAATTTGGGCACATTGCAACTGGGCCTCCTTTTAACCAACACAGTACCCAGAAGTGTCTCAGAGGTCTTCCTGGAGATGTTCTCATAATGTATATGCCTACTGTACTGATGGGCCTGGCCCCTGGACCAGTGAACTATTCAGCTGGGACCAGTATTATGAGGATAAGCACAAGCGGCTGACAGAACCTTAGGGTTGTGGATTACTAGTATGTAAAGGCAGTCATCATGGATCTTCTAGAAACAAATAATTCTGTGCTGAGAGGTATGCCTTGGGACACTAGCACTCAAGGACTTTTGTTGGAGGTGGCTAAAATCAGAAATCCACTTGGTGTTGCACATGGCAGAACTGGTTGTCTTGGAATAGTTGCTGCAGATTTTTCCCTCATTGGGAAGAGAATGGGCATACAGACACTGGATAGAGTCATTGGCCAAATAAACCCCCTTTGCAGAAGGTTATGTGGTTTTGGGTCGCTGGTACAGAGAGAGTGTACAGGACCAGTGCACCTTGCACTCTGGAGAAGAATTGGTGGGAAAACTTTGAGAGAGACATTTCTCCATTTTCCCCAAACAGACTGCAGCAGAATGATACCAGCCATTTCCCTTCTGAAGATAGAAGACCAATCACGGACATGACAGAGTTCAATCTCCATGGTCTAGTTCAGGGAGCCACAACACACTAGAGAGAACCATATGCTTCCATTGTGAGTCAAAGGGACAAATGTACAGGGCTTGTCCTGACGTGAGTGTAATTACAGCACCTCCTGGTGGACATCAAATGATACCCAAGAGCATGTTCCTTCTTTCCCTCCTAAGTTTACAGTTCCACCATGGGTTAATGTGACCAAGGGATCTGGGGGACTCTGGCTATAGTCAAACCCTGGTGCAAGGTGACTTGGTTCAGTGACTTGTGCTGTGACTCACCACTTGGCAACAGAGGAACATACAAATATCCTGACAGGAAGAACAGCCAAAAGTTTGTGTATCCAGTCAAAGGGTGAAACTGGGATCATTTCACATAGCTGATAGGAGGTCACTGGATACAAAGGAGCCAAGGTTAAGCACCATGAGAGCTATGCTGCCATAGGCTTGTTCTCTAGCCACTGCCCCCAAAACTCCCATTCACAGGGGGTTCATATCGCAGACCGGGTCAATAGGTAAGTTACTGCTGACAGTGAGCATTAACTTGCTCACTAAAGTTCTACAGTTCTGAGAGGTAGGCATTGCTGCAGAGAGAAGCTATTCCTCCTTCCTAGCTGCACATCCCAGACCTCATGGAACTTTCATGGAGAGGCTTCCACAGGGCCAAAGGAAGGGGGACTGATGCTGCAATAGTGGTACTCTTACTTTTGCACTCTTACCACCACACTCCATTAAACAATACTGTTCATACCAAGTGAGGCTTGCCCTTCCAACCTCTGCATTTCAGCTGCTAGTGCACTAATACCATAGACCACTATTGTACCTGCAATCCTGTCTTCATCATTGAAGGTGATAGATGCACAGGCACATCACCCATTTTAGAAATGGGGCAAAAATTTGTTGTAGGACTATCATCTGAATTTGGATTATTAATCAATGAATGCAATTATACTTAATAGAAGCTACAGCAGAGATTTGGCAAGGCTGGCTATTTGCACCATACCTTGGATAATTAATCACTAATAGTCACTCTGGAAACATACATTTTGTTCTGTGTGACACAGTCCAACAAATGTTTTCCAGATTAGTCATGTACAACAGCATAAACAAGCAGCATGTCATTCCTGAGCTATGGCATTAATTAAGTCTTGGTTACTATTGCCAAGAGTTGGGTGAATAATACATTGGACAAAATTTGCAATATATTTTGAATACATTAATTAATATTTTGTTTTATTGTTCACCACCTCTAGCTTTATCTGTATCTATATGAAAAATATGTGTTTTACTCTTAGCTTTGACATGCTAAATGTGCCGTGCTATGCCACTGTTAGCTTGGTGCAAAACACAGGTTAGGAAGCAGGTGTTTGAAATGCTTTTCAGTTCCTGGATGAACTAGGGAATACTGAACTGCTTCTCCAAGATTCAGTTTAGAAAATGGACACTTCGATGGTGATGCCTAGTGAATTTACAGACATCGGTCTCAATTTACTCAAGATGAGATGTATGTCATGTCTTTAGAGTTATCAGAAGACTATAGGCACAAATCCCTTTAAAATACACCTCTACCCCGATATAACGCGACCCGATATAACAGGAATTTGGATATAACGCGGTAAAGCAGCGCTCCGGGGAGGGGAGGGAGAGCTGCGCACTCCGGCAGATCAAAGCAAGTTCGATATAACGCGGTTTCACCTATAACAGTAAGATTTTTTGGCTCCTGAGGACAGCGTTATATCGGTGTACAGGTGTAGTGAGATGCATTATGTGGAATTACAGTAGGATTATTATACAGAGGTCAGTAGTAGCTCCAGAGTTAAGATTGTACTGAAGTGTACGCAGTACTGCATTAGCATTTAACTTAAAAGGGGAACTACACAAAAATGAGGAGGCTAGTTAAGCAGAAATTAAAAGGAAGACACAAGTGAAATGCATGCAAGCTACATGGAAACTTTTTTAAAAACACCATGATGGAGGCTCAAACTATATGTATATCACAAATAAAAAACAAATTAAAAAAAAATAGCCCACCAGGGCTAAACAGCAGAGTAAAGGAGGTAGTTAGAGATAAAGACATCTTTTAAAAATTGGAAGTCAAATCCCACTGAGGAAAATAGAAAGAAGCATATAAACTCTGGCAAGTCAAGTGTAAAAGTATAATTAGGCTGGGCAAAAAAATCAAAACAAACAAACTTGAAGAGCAACTAGCAAAAAAAAAATAAACTAACAGCAATTTCTTTTAAAGTATACCAGAGGCAGGAAGCCTGCCAAACTATCAGTAGGCTACTGGATGATCAATGCGCTAACGGAGCACTCATGGAAGACTAGGTCATTGCAGAAAAACTAAATGAATTCTTTGCATTGGTCTTCACTGCAGAGGATGTGAAGGAGATTCCCACATCTGAGCCATTTTTTAGGTGACAAATCTGAGGAACTGTCCCAGATTGAGGTATCAATAGAGGAGGTTTTGGAACAAACTGATTATTAAATAGTAATAAGTCACTAGGACCAGATGGTATTCACGCAAGAGTTCTGAAGGAATTCAAATATGAAATTGCAGATTTATTAATTGTGGTATATAACTTATCACTTAAATCAGCCTCTGTACCAGATGACTGGAGGATAGCTAACGTAATGCCAATTTTAAAAAAAGGCTCCAGAGGCAATGCTGGTAATTATGGGCCAGTAAGCCTAACTTTATGACAGACAAATTGGTGAAACTATAGTAAAGAACAGAATTATTAGACTCACAGATGAACACAATATGTTGGGGAAGAGTCAACATGGCTTTTGTAAAGGGAAATCATGCCTCACCAAATCTATTAGAATTCTTTGAAGGCATCAACAAGCATGTGGACAAGGGTGGTCCAGGGGATATAGTGTACTTGGACTTTCAGAAAGCTTTTGACAAAGTCCCTCACCAAAGGCTCTTAAGCAAAGTAGGAAATCATGGGATGAGAGGGAAGGTCTTCTCATCGATCAAAGTAATTAGTTAAAAGAGGGGAAACAAAGGGTAGGAATAAATGGTCAGTTTTCAGAATGCTAGGAGATAAATAGTAGGGTTCTCAAGGATCTCTTCTGGAAACGGTGTGGTTTAACATATTCATAAATGATCTGGAAAAAGGATAAACGGTGAGGTGGCAAAATCCACAGATGATACAAAATTACTCAGGTTAGTTAAGTCCAAAGCGGTCTGTGAAGTGTTACAAAGGGATCTCCTAAAACTGAGTGACTGGCAACAAACAAAATGGCAGATGAAATTAAATGTTGATAAATACAAAGTAATGCACACTGGAAAACATAATCCCAACTATACATCCAAAATGATGGGGTCTAAATTAGCTGTTACCACTCAAGAAAGAGATCTTGGATCATTGTGGATAGCTCTTTCAAAGTATCTCCTCCATGTGCAGCAGCAGCAGTCAAAAAATTTAACAGAATGTTGGGAACCATTAGGAAAAGGATAGTAATGTCAGACAGAAAATATCACAATGCCACTATTTAAATCCATATTACTCCCACACTTAAATACTGCATGTAGTTCTGGTCACCCTATCCCAAAAAGATATTAGAATTGGAAAAAGTATGGAGAAGGGCAACAGAAATGATTAGGGGTATGGAACAGCTTCCCTAGGAGGAGAGATTAAAAAGACTGGGCTGTTCAGCTTAGAAAAGAGACTACTGATGTGGTGGTGGGGAATATGATAGAGGTCTATAGAATCATGAATGGTGTGTCGAAAGTGAATAAGGAAGTGTTATTTACCCTTCACATAACACAAGAACCAGGGGTCACCCAATGAAATGAATAGGCAATAGGTTTAAAACAAACATAAGACAGTGCTTCTTCAAACAATGCACATTCAATCTGTGGAACTCATTGCCAGGGGATGTTGTGAAGACCAAAAGTATAACTGCATTCAAAAAGGAATAAGATAAGTTCATGTAGGATAGGCCCATCAATGGTTGTTAGCCAAGATGGTCAAGGATGCAATCCCATGCTCTGGGTGTCCCATAAACTATGATTGCCAGAAGATGGGACTGTATGCCAGAAGATGGATCACTCAATTGCTCAGTTCTGTTCATTCCCTGTGAAACACCTGGCACTGCCCACTGTTGGAAGACAGGATACTGGGCTAGATGGACCATTAGTCTGACCCCACAAGACCACTCTTATGTTTTTAATGTGCTATTAAGACTAAAATCCTTCTATTTCACATTTAATGTCCAGATTTGGCACAACACCTCTTCAAAGGATAATTTAATTTTCTATGTACATCTTTTTGAAGTGAAATATTTACTTACGTGTGCAGTGTCCACAGAATAATAATTACTGTCACCAGTGGGACTAATTAACATCCTTATTGGAAGACTCGGAAGAAAGACTAAATGAGCATGAAGAGTGAATTAGCCTCTTCTTCCTAAAGCGTATGTCTCCTGAACAAGCTGAAGGTGCATTAGATGGGTAGTATGGGTAGCTGGAGCTGCTACAGCCTATGCTGTAACTGTGCTATAGATAAACAAATAGCTTCATTTTCAACTGCTATCAGTCTGGTTTCTTTTAATGAACACTAAATTAATTAGAAATGTGAAAAAATGTAATTGAAAAAGAGATTTTATTGCTGTTTGTATCCAGATCTTCCCTGCTGGACACTTCGTCAGGTACTTGTCTAAAGCTTCCTTCAAGGCTCTTAGAGATCTATCCATTTTTGTTGCTTAAGCCTGATAGCATTATTTGCTATATATCAGTTTCCACCAGATAGTAGCCTTCTTTGGAAGAATGTGCCTTATTCCTTGCAGAAACTGAATGAATGACATTGCATAAAGCAACAGTACTTTAGGTGTCACATTTTATTCATTGGAGCACAAGGAACAACAACAAGCACTTGATGCTCTTAGGTTGATTGTGACAGTGCTTCTCCAAGTTACACTTAATGCTTGAGGCAAATAGCTAGTGAGACTATCTTAACCTCTCTTGATATTATTAAACAAGCTGTGTGCAATCTCTTGTACCATAAATATTCTAGGGCTCTCAGTTCACCTGCATGTGGCAGGTGACACCTGCCAATTCACTACTTCACCTGATTATCTAGAGAAACTTTCTAAGCACCCACAATTTTAGCCCTGAGAGAAGTAGCTGGGACTGGCCACCTCATTATGCAAATCTTCTTACAAGAACTCCTGGTGCTCTCTGTGTTTTCATCAGTTAGACCAGCTCCCACTGAGGCCATGCCTTCTTTCAAACACCCAGTCTCTGCTCCTAAGAAGGGCACAAGCTCCAGGTGAGGGAAATGTGCTATTCTCAAAGTAGTGCTGTGGGATTTGAGGGGCCAAATTGTGGGAGAAGAGTAAGGATGAGTGTGTTTGCTGATGAGGGAATGGAAGGAAGGGAGAGAGAGGCAAAGTGGGATGGAAGCAATTCAGACAAGGAAAAGAGAAGAAAAAGAAAACGGATGGTAAAAACAGGGTGGGAAAATAGGAAAAATGTAGAAAAATGATTTTATAGAACTGGTCAGATGAAGTGATAATTTACTTTAATTGCACAAGGGCATATATATTCTGTTGACTTTTATCTTCTCTGTGAAGACACATTACTAAGCACACAGTTAATTAACAGAGAAGAAAATATGCACGTAAATATCCCAGCAAAGGAAATTTGCTTTTGAACTTCCAGAATTTCAATAGGAATATGTATGTAGATGGCATGTTATTTATATAGGGTTATTCATTTTCTTATACAGATAAGAGTATAATAAAGTTTTCACATCTTAGATTTGCAGTATTTCCTTTCACGGACAGTATTTCAAATAAATGCAAACAATAAAGAGCACTATGGGGCTCATCCAAAGGCCAGTGAAGTTCACTGATCGGCTATGGAGCAGGTCTTTTGTATATGCATTCCTCTGGGGAAACTAAAACTAATCCCAGACTATGCTGTAAATAGCTCTTTGGACAGGTGAATTGCAATACCCAGATATTAGAAAGTCAGTAAGGCCTGATTCTCCTAGCACCTGTAAAAAGAACAGGAGTACTTGTGGCACCTTAGAGACTAACAAATTTATTAGAGCATAAGCTTTCGTGGACTACAGCCCACTTCTTCGGATGCATCCGAAGAAGTGGGCTGTAGTCCACGAAAGCTTATGCTCTAATAAATTTGTTAGTCTCTAAGGTGCCACAAGTACTCCTGTTCTTTTTACAGGTGCTAGGAGAATCAGGCCTTACTGACTTTCTAATATCTGGGTATTGCAATTCACCTGTCCAAAGAGCTATTTACAGCATAGTCTGGGATTAGTTTTAGTTTCCCCAGAGGAATGCATATACAAAAGACCTGCTCCATAGCCGATCAGTGAACTTCACTGGCCTTTGGATGAGCCCCATAGTGCTCTTTATTGTTTGCATTTATTTGAAATACTGTCCGTGAAAGGAAATACTGCAAATCTAAGATGTGAAAACTTTATTATACTCTTATCTGTATAAGAAAATGAATAACCCTATATAAATAACATGCCATCTACATACATATTCCT
>NC_048299.1:45054532-45159991 GCF_013100865.1 Trachemys scripta elegans | reverse complement strand
CCACTTCTTCGGATGCATCCGAAGAAGTGGGCTGTAGTCCACGAAAGCTTATGCTCTAATAAATTTGTTAGTCTCTAAGGTGCCACAAGTACTCCTGTTCTTTTTGCGGATACGGACTAACACGGCTGCTACTCTGAATCCTAGCACCTGTGTAAGTGTGCAGTTATGGGGGAAGAATAGATAAACCCATTCATTGGAGCCATCCATAGCAAGAGGAATGCACTCTTAGGATAGGAAATTTGTACATTACAGGCCTCAATTTTGTTTCATTGAAGTCAGTGGCAGAATTCCCATTAATATTAATGGTAGCACAATCAAATCAGCAGCATATTGTTTTGTGTGCCATTTGTTCAGATCTGAGAAAATTATAGTATATTCAGAGATCATCACTGGAAATAACTATAGATGGCTTCTCATATAAATATATCAGGTCCTCTCCTTCAGCTGTCACCACTGTCAAGACATTCTCGGAAAGACATGACACTCTGGAAAAATGCTTAAGACCTGCCTACGCTGTATCATGATCAGTGGAACTGGAGTTAGAAGGCCCATGTTCCCTGGAGGGACTGTTATTGAGGCACTTTAGAAAAACAGGGTGTGCCAGGGAGTTATGCTTGAAGCAACTCAGCCACATGCACAGAGCACTGCACAGGGTGTCATAAAGTTCCACTTGTTAACCTGCATTCACCTTCACTCACTGCAAATGAAACATGGTGGGACCATCTGAGCTGTGAGTTCTCTGCAGTGCAACAGCTGGCAGCATGAGCCATGGAACTGAGTCTGAAGCCCCCTGGAGTTTGCAGACACAAACCTAGCCCAGTGATGGACATGGTGCAAGGAGGAGTTTGAGGCATTCACAGACCTGGCCATGCAGAAGAACAACAGCAGGAAAGTAAAACTGTTATTTTACCTTATGAGGAACAAGGAAAAGAGGTTTGCAGCACTACCTCAAGCCTCACAGCAGGCCTAGGAGATTGGGGAACTATTGCTTCCCAAAGCAGAACAAAACTGTGGAAGAACATGGAATTTTGTCACTAGAGGCCGATCTGAAGGGGAGGAGATAGAACCCTGTGTTACTGCCTTATGGACGTTGGCTGCTACAGGCAATTTTGGGGACTTGACAGACTCCCTAATTAGGGACAGGATGGTTTCCAGCACTTGGGATCACCACCTGCTGGAGCAACTGCCCTGGAAATGTGAACTCACATTAGACAAATGCTTAGACAATGGATTATGCAGCAGAAACCTCAAAAGAAATAATGAATGCCCCAGGAAGCATAACACCCCCAGAAGCACATGCAGTTAGACAGTACCAAAGGAGTGCAGCTGGCCAGGCTTTTATACCCATAGTGAGATGCATTTACTATGTGAGACAGCATGAGCAGGTAAAGAAGAAGTAGCCTGCACTGGAACAGCATTGCAAGGAATGTGGGAAGTTGAACAATTTTAATAGTGTGTGCAAGAGCAGAGGAAGGTTCCAGAAAGATTGTCAGAATTATAGGGATAGAAGGGGCACATTAGACAACGGTGATAACAAAATGATTCTCTCCTTCAGTCTGAGAGCACTTCAGGTTCAGGCTGGACAGAAAAGCAACAAAGGACAATACCAACCTCCATGCAACAATGTTAACAGGGAAACACCCTGTGCGATTTGAGCTGGACAGCAGGGCCTCCTGCAATGTGATTCCTCAGGGTAAATTGGACTCTAACATAACCATTAAAAAGAGCAGGTTCATTCTAATAATGTACAGCCCATAGGAAAATGGAACTTCATAGTAAGTAAGCCAGAAAATAAGACGGTGCCAACTGAAGTTTGTGGTGGTGGATGGTAAGCATCACAAGCTCCTCTTGGGGACCATAGCCATACAAGCCATGGGTCTTATCAGCATCAGAATATTATAGTGCAAGAAGCAAAAGAGGGAGTCCCATGGACAATGAAGAAAAATTTAAAACCTATAGGAATGTTTTCAAAGATGAGGAGTGCCTCAGAGGAAAGCAGCGGCTGGAAGTAGACCCCATAGTGGAATCTGTGTGCTTACCATAAAGGAAAATTCCATTGGTTCCAAGACAGGAGCTCAAAAGTCTGCAGAGCAGGGGTATCATAGCACATGTAGAGACCAGTACAGCCTGGGTAAACAGCATGATGGTGGTAAAGAGGTCTTCAGGCAAATTACACATCTGCATAGAGCCAAAGCCACTGCACTGGGTATTGAAAAGATGACATTAACCACAGTTGATTACATCTTTCCAGAAGCTGCCACAGGCAGAATATTTAGGGTCTGTGATGTAAGGAATGGGTTTTGGCACATAAGCCTGGATAAAAAGAGTCCAGCATGCTGACAACCTTTCCAACACCATTTGATTACTACAGATGGCTGCTAATGCTGACTGGCATAAGCTCAAAGGACTGCCTGGGGTGAAAATAATTGCAGATGATATTCTTCTTTTAGGTGAAGGGGAACAATGACACAGAAGCTGAACAAGACTATGGCCTTGGCTACACTTACCAGCTAGTTCGACGGCTGGAAATCGAAGTTCTGGGTTCGACTTATCGCGTCTAGTCTGGACGCGATAAGTCGAACCCGGAAGTGCTTGCCGTCGACTGCGGTACTCCAGCTCGGCGAGAGGAGTACCGCGGAGTCGACGGGGGAGCCTGCCTGCCGCGTGTGGACCAAGGTAAGTTCGAACTAAGGTACTTCGACTTCAGCTACGTTATTCACGTAGCTGAAGTTGCGTACCTTAGTTCGAATTGGGGCGGGTAGTGTAGACCAAGCCTATGACAGAAAACTACAAGCTTTTCTATACAGATGCAAGGACAAGAACATAAAACTCAGCCCAGAAAAAGTGTGACTCAGACAGCATTAGGTGGCATACACTGGACATCTGCTCACAGCAGAGGGACTGGAAGCAGATCCCAACAAGATCAAGGAAGTCAGACTTGCAAGCTTCGGTGGATGTCAAAGCACTTCATAGGAATGATAAATTATCAGTACAAGTTCTGTGCACACCTGGCTACAGTAGCAGAACCCATATGTCCGCTCACAAGGCAGGATGTTGAGTGGGACTCGGCAGGGTCCCAACAGTAAGCATTTGACAGGCTGAAATAAATTATACTGGATGCCCCTGTCCTGAAGGAAAACCACTGATGCTCCAGTGTGATATATCTGAGAAAGGATTGGATGTAGCTCTTTTTTGCAAAAGCAGCCAGTTGCTTTTACTAGCAGAGCCATATCAGAGACTGAACAGGGGTACTCCCAAATAGAAAAAGATTTTCTGGCTGTGGTATTTGGGGAGGAGTGATTCCATCAGTACACCTATGGCCACCCAGCGATAGTGCAATCAGACCACAAACCTGTAAAGACAATCATGACAAAGCCCCTTCTTAGGGCTCCAAAGAGATTGCCGTGCATGCTGATGCACCTCCAGTGCTATCAGGTGGAGATCAGATATTGTCCAGGATGATTATTGGTGTTAGCTGACACCCTGAATAGAGCATATAAACCCAGCATCAGCAAGTTGGGGAAAGGGGATCAGGACATAGTGAAGCATGTTCTTGGATTCAATCTCCCAAGTTCAAAAGTGAAGCTGGTAGAAATCAGAAGCTATGGAAAAGGACATTCAAATAGAGGCAGTCAAAAGCGCCAGATGACCAGAAGACAAAAGCTAAGTGCATGCTTCACACCTGGGCATTGACAGCTGTCTTAGATGGGCTCAAGAATATGTTTACGGGCTGGGAATGATGACTCTGCTCCTTGATAGAAGGGTTAGATATCTACCGGTCTTTTGTTAACAGCCAGTAAAAAAGACTGTCAGCGGACTGGGAAATGGGCGGGCTAGACTAGTGGTCAGGTGGGTGTCTGACCTAGAGGCTAGGGTCAGAGCTGCAGTCAGAAATCAGGAGCCAAAGCCCAGAGTCAGACTGGAAGGCAGGCACTGGATGCCAGAGCTGAGGGCTGAGCTAGAGGGCAGGGACTGGAACAAGCAGGTATCGGGCAAGGATGTGTTCAGAGCAGGACAGAGGCAAGGCTGGGTGCAAGGCAGAAATAAGGTGGTGCAGGAGCAGGCCCAGTGGTGGGTATGAGCAATGAGAAGCTGGTGAGCTGCTGCTGCTGCTGGCTTAAGAGCAGGCCTGTTGGCCTCTGCTGCCAGTCAGGTGGTGTGGCTATTCAGGCAGCCTCCTGCAGGCCAGCTGTACAGATGAGGCAGCCTGGAGAGTAGCTCTCTTCAGGCCCTGATTCCTGACAGATGCCATATGAGCTGCACACAAAACCACAGGAAAAGGTGAGAGCAAACTTATGAAAAGTAGCACTTGATTACAGTGGACTACTATTCACATTTTTGGGAGGTCGAATTTTTGGGAGGCCAGCATGGCCCGCTGCTTCCCACAGCTCCCATGGGCTGGGAATGACAAACCGCGGCCACTGGGAGCTGCAGGGGGCTATGTCTGCGGGTTGTCAATATCAGCAAAATGTCTCGTGGCCTGCAATCAGATTACCCTGTTGGGCTGCATGTGGGCCGCAGGTTGCCCACCACTGCACTAGGGCATGGTCAGGATTGCCAATCATGCATTGATTCAGAGCATTGGGAGTTTTCACTAGTAATGATCCTATAAAGCCCTGACAGTTTACTAAAAATGCCTCCCTCCTCTGGCAGAAATGCAGCGACAAAAATTTCAGCAATAACAGCAAGATATCACTAGTGATGTTAATACCGGCATAACCAACTCCTCAGCTGGTCAGTGTAAAAGCCAAATGGGACAGGACATTACATTTCAATTTTACTGATAAGAAGAAGAGAATACTTCTATCCACTCACCACATGCATAACACTCACCACTTGGCCAGAGAGGTGGAATTACATTTAATTCAACTGAAGGTGATTCATCAGATGTGCTACAACCTTGACAGATTATTTGAGAAGATGATTTATGATGGAGGTGTTAAAGTAACTATTGTGATATTTGGGCTTGCTTTAGAGTTTTCCTCAAATATACAGCCAATATGAAGAAAACATAGTTGGTATGATCATTACAGCTAGTGAAAAATGCCAATTCTATTTGTGAGACAAGGTGGGTGTGGTAATATTTTTATTGGACCAACTTCTACTGGTGAGAGACACAAGCTTTCAAGCTTATACAGAGTTCTAAACTTAAAAGCTTGTTTCTCCCCGCCAAGGCCACCAATAGGATTTATGGGGCCCTGCGCAGTATTATTAAACTGGTGCCCCTATGCCCGACTTGCTCTTAGCAACACAAACATAAGCTTACAGTATTGGAAAACTTGCCACATGCACTTTATTAAAAACAGTTTAAACAAATTAAGCACACTATAATGCTGATGGACTATACTTGCACTAAAGAAGTAGCGCTATAGAAAAAATGGATTTATTGACAGAATGATGCAAATAAAATATTTTTTTAAATTTGTCAACATTTTATTGGAAATTAATATGAAGAGGTATTGAAACAAAGGTTTGTTTTTAATTAAAAGCAATCTTTCTTGCTTTTTTTTTTTTTTTTTGGCTGCAAAATCAGTAATAATGTCATTGCATGACAAACACGAAGTGATGTTTTGTTCAATTGCAAGAACAGAAAGACCAGTCAAGTGTTCTTGATTCATTATAGAGCGGAGATAGTTTTTTTTTTTTTTTTAATGAGCTTTAGTTTTGAGAAACTCTGTTCTCTTGATGCTACTGTTACAGTAATTGTCAGTAGAATACAAGTGGCGATGTACACATTAGGATACATGTCAACAAGTTTGCTGGTATGAATAAACTGTACAATGTCCATCACCGACTTTGCATGTAGCAACATTGTCATCAATGTACTCAATTCTTCATACAGTTGAAGTCCATTTAAATCAAAACTATCACCTTGCTTCAGGAGGCTCTCTAGGTTCTTGGACTTTCTCAATAGCTGCTCTCACTTTCTTATTTAGTTGAATTTAGTTATGTCATACAAAAATCCAAACTATTCATGGTGTGCTTGTAAGGTATTAAACCTTTCATCAATGGTAGATATTGCTTTGTCCATCACAACATTAAAAAATTCAACCTCAAATCTTTTTTCTGGATCTTCTATGGGCTCATCTGCTCCTTTATATTCCGCTTGCCATTTTTTCCTCTAAACTCTTGTCACATTCGGACATGGAAATTTTGGTTCTACATCTAGTGCGTCTGCAAATTCTCTTGCTGTAACCTGTGCTTCTTTGAATCCATTTTCTCTGTATTTCACTAAAAAGTCTTGTGTGTTGTTTAGTAAGGTACATGTTGAATCAAGCTGCATCGTTGGACTCTGCATTATTTTGCTTACACTTGAGATTTTAACAAGAATGTCATACCAGATCACGACAGATGTTAGAAATGTGAAGCTGGATATTTCAGAGGCCAATGACTGTGCTTCACTTTTAGCTTTTGGATCTCCGGCTCATTCCAAAATAGCAACCAGGGCTTCGTAAGCTTCCTCAGATTGATATCTCAATGTTTTTACACTTTCTACTCTGCTTTCCCAGCGTGTCTCAGATAGAGGATTAATGGTAATACCACTGATATGTGCTTTGAATATTTGCCATCGTTGAGTGGAAGCTGAAAAGAGCACGTAAATGTGTTGCAGCAAACCAAAAAAATAAATAGCTTCTACAGAAGATTTGGCCATATCACACAAAATCAAATTAAGGCTGTGGCATGCACATGGAATAAAAAAGGCTCGTGGATTTTCCGCCAGCAATCTAGCTAGCACGCCAGAAATGCATCCTCTCATATTGGCGCCATTATCATAGCCTTGTCCTCTAATGTTCATTACGGACAATCCCATTCATTTTAGTTCATTAAGGAGAGCTTGAAGTTCAAAACCTGTAGTGTCCTCAACTTCTGAAAATATGATAAATGATTCCTTAACTGGAATCTGTGCTGAATCACTAATGTCAACAAATCTCACTACTTACAACATCTGTTCTTCATGACTTATGTCTGGAGTGTAATCAATTACGACAAAATATTTTGCCAGAGAAAGCAATGAAACAATTTTGTCTCTCACTTTACCACTCATTAGCATGATCAGTTCATTTTTAATTCTTGGTCCCAAATAATGGTCATGTATTTCGTTTTCAGTTACTCTTCGAACATGTTCATTCATCACTGTGTCAAGTATCCCCAGCAGTTGTCAAGGCCTAAAAAATTGCCATTCTTGGGCTAGTACAATTTGTCAATGCTTCCTCTAAAAGCAAGATGGTTTGTCGATGGATATTCAACAATAGATAATAGATGTTCAAGAACACAACACCAATGCTGCTTCTCTGATTCCAGCAATCTTTGATTTTGGGCATCAAGCGTTGTAAGGTTAAAAAAAATCAGACAATCAGCTCACACCATTTGTGCATACTTTCAATGTGGTGGTGTACCTTTTCATGTTGCGATAATGTGTGACTAAGATTTTGCCAATCATTAATACCCACAGTTGCTATGTTAAAATTGCAACTGTTGAAAATCTTGCTTGGGGAAAAAAAATACAGCATCTTTACATTTAGAATACACAAGCCATTGTCTGTTGACAATTTCACTGTTAGAAACTCTTTTGTAGTAATTGTTTTCTGTGAATTTCCTACCTCTAATGTCTTTAGGATATTCGAGACCTTCTATTCTCACAGGGCCTTTCTCAAGTATAGTGTTGCGTAATTTGTTGTTTAATGATTGCGGCTATGCACCAATGTCATGTGTATATATCCCATGTTAGTACAGTTTCAACTGTTGTAATTTCTTGTTTTGTGTCTGCATCTGTTTCAAATGATTGTTCTGTGTTTTGTTGAGTTTCTTGAACTTTGTCTGCATAAAAATTTTCTTCTGCAGTTATTTGATGATCTTGATCAACTTCGTTGTTTTTATGACGTACAAACTTAAGTACAGAATTAGCTACAAAAGCACAGAAGTTCTATTTCATCTTTTCATTTTCTTTTTTATGACCCGGAAAGTTGTTTTTGATATGACATTATAACTTAGAAGGGTGTTTTGTTTTTATTTTAAAGAAATAACTGTTTAAATTTATTGTCAGATTATCAGAAATATTATTTAAAATAACTAATATAGGATAACCGTAAGTCTATGACCTTGAGCTAATGTAGAGACACCTCACAAGGAACTCCACCCAGACTGAGACACAATAGAGTTGCAAACCCCATATCATTTTTACAAAGTCACTTTTTAGTTTTAAAGGTGTAGTGGTTGTCAGTCTTAATGTTAGTTACAACTCTGTATCAACCTTATACTGTAAATAGATCAATAGCATTATCCAGTTTAATAAGCTGGGTTTCCTAGGACCATAGTTTTATTTCTAGGTTAAGCACAAAGTGACTAAAATGAAGCCAGTACAGAATCATCTCATCTAGATTAAGGTAGGACGTAAATGTTCCAGAAGTCCTATCCATTAAAATTAGTGCAGCACGGACAGCATAGACAGGCAAGCTAATTTCTTTTTCCAACTTAATGTGCCCTTGTTACAGAAGGACTCTCTCCAGGTTTTGTCACTCATCCTTTCTGATAAATAATGTAAATTATGCCGCTGAACTTCATCACTAGTTCATTTTACATAGACAACTGAGTAATCCGATGATGATAACTTCTGATCGCTTGCAATCTTGACTGGATATGAACTGATTAACCTGCTTCCCTTACAGTAATTTTTGCAGATGATATTCTTATTGTAATGCTATGTTTGGCTCGTCATTACAATGACTGTCCAATGGTGAAGAAAGACTTTCTAGATGAAATCCCACAAAGTCTCCAAAACTTCAACATCAGTATCCTTTTTCACAGACTTTTTTTCTCTTCTTCACCAGTATTTACTTCTCTGCTCCTTGGAAACCCAGTTTATTAAACTGGATAATGCCACTGATCTATTTACAGCAGGGGTTCTCAACCTTTCCAGACTACTGTACCCCTTTCAGGAGTCTGATTTGTCTTGTACACCCCCAAGTTACCTGAGGGGGGGATATTGAGGGATGGGGGGGGAAGTTGTGGGTTCCTAAGGGGGGATATTGAGGGAGGGGAAGGCAGGAGCTCCACTGAAAGCAGTCTCCCAGCCAGCGCTGCTGACCCCAGTGTGTCAAGGGGGCACAGCCACCACCCCTGCTTGTGGACCCCCAGAAGACCCTCCCCATTGCTAGCACACACTGAGCTTCGTACGCAGCAGACACTGTGGCAGCCTGGGCTCGCAGCCCAGTGGGGGAGGGACGAGGCTTCATGGCGGCGGAGAGTCACAGTTCCCTGCAGAGACTCCCGTACCCTCTCTCTCATGCAGAATGCATCGTGCCAGCGCATTCAGCTTTGTGAATACGGCCCCTGCCTAAGGAGACCACAGCGCACAATGGGTGTATAGGAGCCAACCCGCTCTTACCTGCAGTCCCAGTGGTGCCCCAAATTTTCGGGTGCCCTACACAGCCGCGTATGCCTCAGCAGCAGAAGTTGGTCCAATAGAAGATATTACCACACTCACCTTGTCTCTCTAATACCCTGGGACCAACACAGCTACAGCAACACTGCATACAATTATTTTTGTGGGCATTTTTAAAAAAGAAACATTGTTTTACCAAATTTCTTGTGGGGGGGGAAATCAGTTTTTCAGTTGGGGAAAAAATGGAACCCACTTACCCTCCCTTCCCCCCACCCCCAAAAATGAAAAAAAAATAGTTTTTTGGTGGAGAAACTGGGAAAATGGGATCAAAATTAAACTTTTCACAGTCTTCATTACTTTGGGGAAAAAATTCAACTAGCTCTAATGGTAATAACATGAGCCCTTTAACTGGTTTTAGTATAAGACATTACTTAAATTAAAAATCTTGAATGCACTAGAAAGAAATTGCTTCCCTGCACCCCAGAGTGGATCTTGGAGTCCCTGAGTACAAATATCCATTGGCTAGTCCCCCTGCCCTTATGTGAATGTGTGTATCTCTGAGGGTGACAATAGTGGTGAAACATAGCCTTGGCTGTGGAAGATTCCTTTCTCTTTGATTTATATCTCTTTGAATGGAGTGCTTTCAATAATAATTTTCATAATAAGATTAATGTGCACACAATAAGCTTATGTGAACAGGACAGAAACCTGAGGTGAAATCCTGGCCCCACTGAAGGCAATGGCCTGACTCCATTGATGTCCAATGGGGGCAGAATTTCACCCTCAATGCTTAGAAAGAATTGTGCAGGTTTGTATGTCTCATACATAGGGTGTATGTGGGTAGCTGTGCAAAGTGCTGACAGTTAAGGTGGACGAGAGACTGAGAGTGGCTGTAAAAGGAGACTGGGTCTGGGAGGGAAGGATGGAATGGGTGGATTAAGATTAGACAAGGAGCTGGTGGGAGGTATTGGGACTGCTTGGGCAAAGAGAGTGGGATTGGGAACAAATGGGATGGGGGGAGGTGGGCAGGGATGGGAGAAAGCTCAGATGAGGAGCCAGGAAAGGTGGTCTGGGTCTTCCTGAGCAGCGCAACTAGAGCTGAGGAGCAGGGGCCACTGAAGGGGCAACTGATAGTGGCTGGGAAAGGGGAGTGGGAGGTGTGGTGAGGAAAGGCTGGGAGTGGGAGTCTGGTGGTGGGGACTAGAGGTGGCTAGGTAAGGAAACTAGGACTGGGAAGAAGCCTGAGAAGGGGAGATTGGTACAGGGTAGACAAGGAAAATAAGAGGGGGACAAGGCACAAGGGGAAGAGACAGCATGGGAACAGGGACAGGATGGAGGGAATAGGGCAGAAGGGATTGAACTTGTAGAAAATGAGCAAAAGAGTCTGTGCCCACTAGAAAACACTCCCCTTCGGAGTCTGGAATGGGATTCCTGATTCTTGAGTCTCACTATTCCCCTGATGTCACCAGATATCTGTGAATCCCACTTGGAAACTGTCCCATCTCCCTCTAGTGTTGGACCACATAGAGGATGACAACCTACTACTGTTATCAGTTATGCCTAAAGCCCTACCAAATTCACAGCCATGAAAAATGTGTCACAGACTGTGAAATCTGGTCTCCCCCCATTACATCTGGACTTTTGTGTGCTTTTACATTACCCTATTCTATACAGATTTCACAGGGGAGACCAGTGTTTCTCAAATTGGGGGTCTTGACCCAAAAGGGAGTTGCAGGGGGGTCACAAGGTTATTTTATGGGGGGTCGCAGTATGGCCATCCTTACTTCTGAGCTGCCTTCAGAGCTGGGCGGGTGGAGAGCAGCAGCGGCTGACTGAGGGCCCAGTTCTGTAGGCAGCAGCACATCAGTAAGGCTGGCAATACCATACAATGCCATCCTTAGTTCTGCGCTGCTGCTGGCAGTGTCTCTGCCTTCAGAGCTGGGCTCCTGGCCAGCAGCTGCTGCTCTGCAGCTGTTCTGAAGGCAGTGCTGCTGCCAGCATCAGTGCAGAAATAAGGGTAGCAGTACCACAACCCCCCCTGCAATAACTATGCGACACCCCGCCCACATTTTTCATGCCTTTCCTCCGCTTTCCCTTTATGGGTCAAGACCACTAAAATTACAACACTGAAATTTCAGATTAAAAAAGCTGAAATCATGAAATTTACAATTTTAAAAATCCTATGATTGTGAAATTGATCAAAATGGACCATGAATTTGGTAGGGCCCTAGTTATGCCATTAGCTCAAGTAGTAGTGGTCTGCACAGTGGATCTAACGGGTCCAGCCTTGCTGAGCCATGAGGGTGTCAATATGAAGCCACAAGATGAAATTTTGAATTTTCAGTCAGATTCTTTAAAAAGCTAGGAAATTACACATTCACACAGAGAAAACTCTGTGAATAGAACGTTATTAAGTTTGCAAAGCCAAGCACTCAAAACTTAGAAAATGCCAGAATTAAGATTGCCTATACAAGTTTAATTTGGTCCCCTTAGGCATATGCATTATGATACCATCTTTAATTACGTGATCCCATACTATTTTTTCCATAGGACCTCTGCCTTCTTCAGTGCACAGAATGGACCTATTCTGTGGATGAATCAGGGTTGTGTAGTGAAGGAGACTGTTGTCCATAGGACATCTGTCTCATTTATTGCAGAAATGGAAAGTTGTGTAGTAAATGAGACAGGGTTTTGTAGGAAGAGAAAGGATAGTCTCATGGTTAAGGTAAGTCACTTAAATCAGACTTGTCACAGATGCTCACTAATTGGGTGTTCCTCATTTTCTGGTTGCCTGACTTGAGACCCTTGGATCTGATTTGCAGAAGTGCAGAGCACTCACAGCTGCTACCGTAGTCAATAGGAGCGGAACTTTAAACATAGAAAGTGCTATATAACACTAAGTAAATCAGGTCCTTGTAGCCTGATTTAGGGTGTACTAATATTTTAATTTAATGTATCAATTTAATTAATAATATTAATTATTAATATTAATTAGTATGGGTCTTAGGCTCGCCAATCTGTTTGATCCGAAGATAAAAGCTCTTGTCCCTAGTCAGGCTCCACAGAATTTACGAAGAACCCTCGGGGGTGTGACCTGAAGCTCACACTGAGATAGATATAGTCGTAAAGACTTCTTATTAAAATCAATGAACTAGTAAGTAAATGGTAAAATAATCAGAGTTACAAAGTTACAATTGCATTACTGTTATTCAAAAAGATACATATGATAATATGGTATTATATGCAACAAAGCTTTGGTTAATATCTTCACACCCTTCCTTGATAACCTGGTGGTAAGAGACACAGGACCAGCCTGGCAGTTCAGGTTTCTCAATTGTTGAGTGGGGGATGCAGTGCTTAGAAAAAATGAACGCTACTTAGGGTTTACTTGACTAAATTAAACTTAAAATCAAAACCCAAGAAACAAAACTAAGAATAAAACTTATGGAAACCAAGCTTAGCCTAGTTCCCTTGAAACTTAAACTTTAAGAAGAACAAGTACAGCCTACTAATAGTAGCAGTCCTCGTAGATGGATAGAATAGATAGAGAGAGTGGAGGAAGTAAGTGAGAATACTCTAGCGAGGTGGGTCACCTATTTTATAGGGCACAAGTGCCGGAAATTCTTCCTCCTAATCTCAAATTTCATTCCTCACTCACAAAATGTTAGGGTACACTTACTCCATAGGCTAGTATGTATGTGCATATTGATGACCTGTACATATGCAGATAAGTTTCTTTGTGGTGTACCTGTTAAGTCTGCGAGTACAACATTGGAAAAAGACCCTATGCCATTCTCCACTGTCTATTGGTCTAGATAAAAGGTCATAGACCTAGGCGTGGGTACTTATCTATTTAAGTAACAAGCTATAGGTCAACTTTACTTTCTGGGTAAAAGGTCTTAATATAGATATGCTAACTTTGCCTTAGCTTAACATACAGGATATGGCCTGTAGGTCTCTTGGATTACAGCCAAACTTGCTTTAAATATTTGGTTCATTGTAATAGGTTTATAGATTTATATTAAACTATAAGAAAATATATACAAGCAAGCAGGTTAGTACTATGTTCTACACCTCTATGTCTCCGTTCCCCATCTGTAAAATGGGGATAATACCAGCCTTTCACATCACTGGACTATTGTGAAGATAAATTCATTAATGATTGTGAAACACTGAGATACGATAGTTATGGCCATGGAGAAGCCCTGGAGGAAATTAATAAGTCTGTCTTCACAGCAGGTGTGAATTATCTGCAATAAAAAGGCCTAAGGCCACACTGAACAAAAACAAAATTTTGAAAATCTGTTCATTAATTGAGCACTGTCCATCCTGTGCTCTGCATGCAGGGGTTCTGGGTAAAAAACAGTATGTTATCATGGAATTAAAGATTACATCACGACATATACACAGAAGAGTCTGAATTAAGGTTGCACAGACAATGTTAATGGTGGCATTTCCTAACTCTGGAGTGCTTGACTTTGCGACCTTAATAATGTAGCTTTTTTGCTGCAATTATTTGTATTTCTATAGTACTGAGAGGTCCCAGTTGGAGTCCCCATTGGGCTAGGTATTATAGAACATATAGGAAAATGTGGCCCCTGTTACAAAGAGTTTACTGTAATTGTACATAAGAGGTTGCTAAAATTTTCACCCATTTTTAAAATCAAAGGAGGAAATTAAAAAGGATGCCGTAAATATAAAAACCCCTGGAAGCTGCACTTAAGCAAATAGAAATTGCAGGAAGCTGAAGCTAAAATAGTTAGGACACTATTGTAAATAAATATTAAAGTGGTCTGAATGCTGTTGAATAGTTAAAATCCATCAGCTTGTTGGAAAGTGGCAGCATGACAATCAATCAATTATTTTGCACAAGTGTAAATGAAAGAGTCCTTCAGGATCTCTCATTTCTCTGCAGAACATGATAATTCAGCTGCTACAACAGGTACATCTTTGTTGCTTATCATTTTCTATTGGAATATAAAAGAAATAGTTATATGTATTATAATAGAAACTAGCTAGTCCTTCTGTTCTTGGACGGAAAAAGAAAAGTCTAATATAATGACCATCATGGGACCCAACTACACCAGCCACACCATCAGAGGCTCATTCACTTGCACATCTACTAATGTGATGTATGCCATCATGTGCCAGCAATGCCCCTCTGCCATGTACATTGGCCAAACCAGACAGTCTCTACGTAAAAGGATAAATGGCAACAAAACAGACATCAGGAATGGTAACCTACAAAAGCCAGTAGGAGAACACTCAATCTCCCTGGACACTCAATAACAGATTTAAAAGTAGCCATTGTTCAACAAAAAAAATTTCAAAAACAGACTTCAAAGAGAAACTGCTGAGCTACAATTCATTTGCAAACGTAACATCATCAATTTGGGCTTGAATAGGGACTGAGAGTGACTGGCTCACTACAAAAGCAATTTTCCCTCTGTTGGTATTGACACCTCCTTATCAATTATTGGGAGTGGATAACATCCACCCTGACTAAATTGGCCTTCAACATTGGTTCTCCACTTGTAAGGTAACTCCCTTCTCTTCATGTGCCAATGTATATTTATGCCTGTATCTGTAATTTTCACTCCGTGCATCTGAAGAAGTGGGTTTTTTACCCACCAAAGATTATGCCCAAATAAATCAGTTAGTCTTAAAGGTGCCACCGGACTACTCGTTGTTTTTCTAATATAATGAATCATTCAAGTGGGTAAGATCAGTGGTGCAAGTGGAATCAATTTCTTACTGGTACGGGAGGAGGGGCCACAGGGGGCACATGATCTCCTTACGTGACCCTCCATGTGACTCCTCCCCGTCCCCTCCCCAGGATCCACCCCCCTTATATGGGGGGAGGAGGCTCTGTCCTCCTGCTGCACTGGAGAAGCAGAAAGCGGGGCCACCCAGTGGCCCCACACCCGCAGCTCCTCTGGCGCACCACGGCTGTACTGCCCCAGCCCTTCCATGCAGGGTCTCCTCCGTCTGTACAGCAGCCAGCCCTGCCAGAGGGCAGAGCTGGGAATGGTACAGCAGCCACACTGGCCCAGTGGCCCCATGTTCTGCTCCTTTCCCCGTTGCGGTTCCCGGCAGAGACCTGTGGCTCAGGGCTCTCCCAGGAACCACACCAGGGAAAGGAGCAGAATGCCGGTAGCTCCTCAGCCGGCTGTAGCGCTCTGTCCTTTGGTGGGGTTGCTGCTGGGAGCTGGAGGAGATGCAGCTCTATTGGAAGGGCGGGGCTGGGGGTTCTGCTCCTTTCCCTGCTGTGGTTCCCAGGAGATCCCTGTTGTTCAGCCTGGTGATCCTGGGGGTTCTGCTGGTCCTCTTTCCAGTACACCAAACCAGCTATAAATATCTTGCTGGTATGCTGTACAGTACCGTACCACCCTACTTACACTGCTAGGTAAGATATATACAAACATGTGAAAACTGTTTTGAAACCAAAAACTGGATTTCCTTAATAAAATTTATTAATTCCCTAATAATAAATACAAGTAATGTACGTGCATGATGTGTTTTCTTTTTAATGGCTTGATCCAAAGCCTATTGAAATCAATAGCAAGGCTCCCATTGACTTCAAATACGCTTTGGATAAGGATCCTATAACAATTTGCTTTTTCATTTTCAGAAGTGTTTTAATTTCTTTTTTTGAGCCTTGAAAATCTTTAAAATATCTAACTACAGTTATCTTCTACAATTCTGGCTTTAGAAAGGAGGTTATCTTAAGAAGTCAGAGACATTTGTTTGCCATATCTAATGTGCCTATCACCTTAATAAGAACATATTATGTATACTACAATGAATGTGTGTATGTGTGAAAGAAAGTAATGTTATGCAAATGAAATATTCTTAGTACACTATTGACTTATCCTGACCCTTTTGGATCATGATAATGTATAGTTTATCATTTAAGTGAAGATGTGACAGATGGAGATCCAAATAAATTCTTTAGTGAATGATAGCTTAACAATAAAAAACAAAAGAAATCAGGAATACCCAGTTACGTACTCATTCTTGAATGTTAGAGAAGGATAGCTAATTAAAAGCTTTCCTTCTGCTCGTTTCCCTTTTCTACGTAACTTGAACATTTTCTTACTTGACTAAATTCACATCCCTTGATATTCTCTTTAGATAAGATGCTGATGTGGATCCAAATTCTTGGGTATGACCAAAGAGTGCACAGGGTAGCAGAAAGGGATGTGACTTTGCATTCTCCCTGACCTTGGGCTGGTTGTATGCTGGTCAGTAATCCTGGAGGCCGCTCAAAGTTACACTGGCTGCCAGTGGCACCACAGGGCCAGTTTGGGTCATCCTTTCCCCTCAGTCAGCCACAGAGTTAGAAGGTGCTAGTCCAGCTGTACATCACTGAAGCATCACATTATACTTAGGAGATTCTCCTGTGGTTGGTGAGCTCAACTTTAGTGCCAGAGTCCACTGTCAAAGTTGCTGACTGTGATGTCTAAAATCAATCTTGTTCTCGATAGAATAGTAATATGCTCCTCCGTCTATCAGCTTCTCCTACGTTCATCTTCATGCCTTCTTCCCCGTGACCCCTGTGCGTGAATCTAACATCCTGAGCTTATGCACAAGGTCTGCACATTGTCCTTGTAAAGATCCACTTTTGCCATGCTGCCTACCATGAATCTGACTGACTGGTTGTACATATTGGGTTCTGGGAAGTGGGCGGGCGCTCCTGCCCTGAGGGGTTGGAAAAGCCCTGCAGAAGGCTGGGGCTGGGCAAGGTAAAACTCTGGCTGATTGGGGGAAGTGGCTGCAGCTGGGCCACAGACCAATTGGAGCCCAGCTGGCCTGTACAAAGAGGCTGGGAGCCGAGAACTCAGCAGTCTCTCTCTGCCTTCAGAGAGAGAAGGGCCTGGCTGCAGGGAGCTAGAGACAGGATACCTGGGTGGAGTAGGGCTGGGGAAAGGCTGAGGAGCTCCAGCCTGGAAAGCCCCAGGCTGTGGCATAGGAGAAGGCTAAGGGGTACTGGAGGTTGCAGAAGGCAGCCCAGGACTAGGCCAAGGCAGCAGGTCCAAACCCAACCTTGCTGATGATGAGTGGCCTATACTGCAGTCTGCCCCAGGGAGTGGGGGCTAGTTGGTGACTGGCAGTGGCCTTATCCTGTGGTGAGGTGGGGTTAGTGGGTGAGGGTTCCCTTGGGAGGGGAGACCTAGGGTGTGTGGGCATTGCCAGGGGGCAGCACCCAGAGCAAGGGGCACCGGGGTCCTGGGAGGGACATGGGGGGGCCAGTGTGGATGACAAGGCGGATCACTGGCCTGCAGAGGGTGCTCCAGAGGCTGGTGAGCTAATTCCCTGGATGACCAGCAGGAGGCGCCGCAGGGGTGAGTTTGGACGTCTACACTGGTATTAAAAAAACAAACAAACAAAAATAACCCAACCCTATTTCTCATTCCCCTTCCCATAACCTCTGTCTGTCCTTAGACTGTGAGCTCTTTCTTCAATATCTGGAAAGCAGCTAGTGCATTATGGGTGCTCCTATAAGCAAACAATAAATAGTAATTCAGGTCACCAGCCTAAATCAATGAACTATTTATGTAGACTGGAATTTAGCATCTGTTCTTTTATGATGAAGACAGAATGGTAAAATACCAATAAAAATATGCATCTTTTACTACATGAAATAAATCTCTTTACTATGTTATAATGGCAGAGCTGCTCTAAGTTGCTTCTTGGAACTGGACTAATGTCTAGTGACCCAAGAATCCAGGAGGCACAAAGTTGACTTGTTCCTTTAGCTGTGCTAGGCGCTAACAGCCGGTCCTGAGCTTCACATCTGTGACTCACAACTGTCACCCTCACAAATAAAAACTAGTTTCCAACAGTTCTCTTAGCACATATTTAAACAGACTAAGCCTGATTTTTCATTTACATTAAGGCCTTGTCTACACACAAAAGCTGTACTGCTTTAACTGTACCAGCATACTGAAAGCAGTACAATTCCCATGGTGTGGACATAGTTTATATTAATGTAAATGTGCGTATAGTGGTATGATTTATTCCCAAGTAAGAAAGGTAATAAACTACTCCTTTTATATAGGGATAATTACATCCCATACTGGGGGTTGCACCAGTATAACTATATTAGTTAAAAAAAAAAAAAAAATCCCCCCCCGTAACCAACATAGAAATACCTGTACAAAAACTGTGCGTAGACCAGGCCCCAAGGCCACTTTCCCTCATGCTAGCACTGTAAAGGGGCCCTAACATGAGTGTAAATGTAATTTATGCTCCCTTCGCTTCTGGAATAGTGTAATGGGACTTTAGTGTGAGTGAATATCAGGCCATATGTGTTTGTACAGTGTCTAGCACAATGGGCCTCTCTGTGGCACTGTAATACATCTAAACAATTATAATACTTAGGACCATACTCTTTTCTGAGGAGTGTTTTTGGAGATTTTTAAAACTCATACCACTTTTTGCAAATTTTTCAGTGCTACTTAACATACTAGATGGGAGGGGAGGCAAGCTGTATTTGTAGTAGCTTCCCATGCACTGGTACTTTCCTGCTGCAGTGCAATGCTCTAATGAAGAGATGTAATGAAAGAAAGCACTGAAGCAGAATGCAGCAGTGGAGCAGTTAAACATCACCGAAGCTGAGATACACTCTCATAAAAGGCAGGAAATACAGTTATGGGTAAAATTCCATTCTTCTCATTCTGCTTAGGTGCCAAAGGGATCAGATTTTGATGAAATAGTGTTATCAGTTAATTCCAGCACCTGTGTGGATGTGGGTGTGAGAGGGTGTTTGCATACATGTGCCATGTCTTTTTAATCATTCCAGACAGAATAATATTGTGGCTTCCGTTTTCTACAATGCCTGTTAGCCTAAGACATTTGAACATATTATTTAAAAAGTAAAATGCCTCAGCAGGAACACAGAGAGCAAGGGGTGAAGAGTTAAAAAAGAACATCTCTTGAATAAACTCCTATCAATATCTGTTGCCAGTGCTGAGGAGAAAAGAGGGATATGTGAGAACGCTACTGTGGTAATAATGAAAGCTAACTCCAGATTTGTGGGGAAGCCCTGAGTTTAAGGAGCACAAGTGGTTTTTGTCTTTGTTTTTTTGTTCTTTTTAGTGTTAAAGAGCTTCCCTGCCAAACAGACTTACAAGTTTTGCAGTTGTACTTATTTATCCCTAGTCTTTTATTGGAGGATAAGATGTCCAGTAGGTGGCATCATATAAACATACTGTTAATGTCTCTTCAGAATTTTTCTTAAGTGTATTATCTTGCAGAATTTACACTGAAGAACATCAAAGGATCAAGCATGTATATGGATTACACATGAGCAAGGATTTACATACAAACTTGGATGCTTAAAGCATTTGACAAATTCATAGTTGGGCCAGATTTTCATAGTCTCTGAGCATTCCGTTTCTATGGGAATTCACTGGGAGCTGTGGGCACTCAGATTATTTTGGCAATTGCTTTGTTTAGGTGCCTAAATATGACTTTTACTGCTTAACTTTAAGCACCCAGGTTTGAAATGCTATTCTTAGCACTTAATGTTCACACTTTACAGGTGAAATAGAAATTATGACATCTTAAACAAATGATTTTCACTTGAAATCTCTGCGCATTTAATTTTCCTCAATTATATTCCAATCATTCTGAAGAGTCTAGATTTTCCAAACAAGAAAGCATTTAGATAATGATAGTTGTGTACGTGGATGTTAATTGCAAGTGGTCTGTTCTTCATATGTATGATTTTCAGCTTTATAAAAGAATGTTCCAGATTGCCTGGAAATATTTTAAATAGTCGGGTGCTTCAAGCTGCTGGTCTTTGGCCTGGGACACTAATATCAAGTACCTGCCTGACACACCTTGGCACCCCAATATTCACCACTGTCATGTAATCAGGATATGTTTTGTACAAAATATACCTTGTTAAGTGTCATTCTAAAAGTCTTGATCTGCTAGACATTAATATCTCGTTGGATTGTATGTGCTATCATCATATGTGAAGTTATGAAGTTTGGCTGTGTATATGTTACTGAAACATGAGAGGTTGAAAACACCCACAAGCAGCCTTTCAGGTACAACAGTAAAAAGGCCAAACAATGTTAATGACTTATTGAGAAAATGTACACAAGCACAAGGATTACCCCAGGAACTGTGTACAATAGAAACCTCTCAGAGATAGCAGTACACAATGGGAACTGTTTTACCTAGGTCACAACAAAAGAGCTTTCCAGCAAGTGGGAAGAAGATATAAAAGGGTGACAGTGGCAACATGATGGTACCTCACTCTCCCTACAACAACACACCTGGAAACACCTGAGGGGCAAGGACTGAACTGTGGGAAGTGATGGTCCCAGGCTGAAGGGATGTTTTTAGCCTGGGAAAGCCAAGACAGATTGTGCGTTAAGAATCTGCCAGCCTGTTTTTCACTCAGGGTGAGAATTTTCTAATTCATATCCTACTTACCTAGTGTGCTAAGCTCAATTTGCAGGTTTGCTTATTTACTAAAATAATCTGCTTTGATCTGTTTGCTATCACTTATACTCACTTAAAATCTATCTTTTGTAGTTAACAAACTTGTTTTTGCATTGTCTAAAATTAGTGTGTGGAAATTATAACTTGGAACAGAAAGTTGTTTCAGATCTCTCTCCACATTGAGGGAGGGGTGAATTTTATGAGCTTACACTATACAGTTCTCTGTGCAGTGCAAGATGGTATAACTCTGGGTTTATACTCTGGCTGGGGGGAGTGTGCCTTAACTGAGCCTTCCCATGCAGAGCTGATCTCAGCATCTGTGTGCAAAACTGCAGCTGGGTGTCTCCCTATCTGTGTGTATGCTGATGAAAGAGCAAGCTTGGAGAGATTGGCAGCTTATCACAGCAACACAGTGTGAAAGGGAGCCCAGGGTGGGTCAGGCAGGCTCAGTGGTACCCCAGTTCCAAGTGGCACACCGGGGGGAACCTGTCGCACTGCTGTCCATTTAATTAACTGGTATCCCATCTAAAACCCAAGTGGATAACTTGCAAAGTGACTGCAGATAGAGAGCAGATACATTTGAAATATTTGGGAATGTGTAGTGAATCAGTATAGTGAGTTGCCAGAATCTTTCTACTCTGCATGACAAAGTGCTTCCTGACATCTGTTCGCCAAATTGAACAGCCTCCTACCAGTTTGCCTTGAGATCCACCTTCATTTTAAATGTAGCAAAAACTCTGCTCCAATTCACGATGGTTGAAGAAAAAAATCATACTGAGCAGTCTCTCTCCAGTTATTGTAGATTTGAAATCATAGAACTAGATCGCTTGATTGATGATGACTGAGCAAGTCATCTCTAGTATTAAAGTAATCTCTGGTACTAAATAGAAGTGGTAGATTCCCATGAAACAAAATTTGGAAAGATTGGGCCAGATTTATTGAGCAGCTGCATTAAAATCAGTGGAATTACACAGGGGATTAATTTGGATTATGATGTGTCATTTATCTACAATGCATCAAGTGATGCCTCAGAGTGTTACTTCTGAGACAAGTCAGTGGATTCTGTTATATTACATCAAATAAATCCAGATCTTTCCAAAAGGTAAAATTGAAAAAGGACTCAGCAGAATTGCCAAACTGTTTTCACTTCCCGCAAGCAACTTTTCTCCATTTATTTAAAACCAGAGTCACTGTATACAATTGAGAATACATCTAATCTATTCTGAATGTATTTTTCATTTAAAGCCATAGCTCTGTGTTCACATCACCTCTCTGGAGCTACAGAAATAGCTTTAAATATTACACAGTCTCTGGCATTTTATATATTTTCCTGAACTTCAGTTAAAGTGACATGATCAGCTCAAATTTGGCTTGTGACTGAGAAAACACTGTGGGCCTTGGCCCAAAATACATATTGTCCTGCAATGCAATATTTCTGGCTAATATATATTGCATTATTTTGGTATCAGCAATTCCATTCCCTTGAGATTTCCACCTATCCTGCTCAAAACGGTTAGTAGAACTCTGTACCCATTTTACACAGTTCAGACGTGGGAAGGTTCTAAAGATAAGAAATATTGTTAATATGTATGTGTGCTTTGGAGATTCCCATTCAGTCATCATTTTCACTTGTGCTTATTTATCTTTTCATTCCAAGGACTAAATCGTGACTTTCAGTTACAACTGGAGTTTGGAGGAGATGCATGCCACAGTTTTCTAGTCGAAGCTCCCAGAGTCATTGTGTCTAAGACATGCTCAGTTCCTTCAGAAGTGCTAGGTGAACACTCTTTCAACCTCTGAAGTACGCAATAGGCACAATTCGCCCCCCTCCTCCCAAATTAAAAACCGTCCGAGTCTCTGGAGGGCTTCTAGTATCTATCATAGTGTTAGAGAGACCCAGTCTTTCATAGCAGGGAATGCAAAGCCCCTGTGAATAAGCACAGATACTAGGCTCTGCAGTTGCACAATCAGGCCTTAAAAATCTAATCAATTTTGAACACACACAAGTCAAATGTATATGAAAGTGTAGTTTTTAATGGTAAAGTCAAATGCACTTAACAGTATATTCATAATGTGAAGTGTGTTTTCTGCTTTGGTCTTTCAGATTAGTAGCGCGATCAATAAGGGTCAATATTCTTTTTTAAAAGAAGGAATTAGAATCTTTAGTATATCTGTCAGTTGAAAGTTCTATATTTTTTTGTCTCATTCTGGTACACCAGTTGGCTTATAGATGGAAGCCTCTTCAGGAAGTGTGTCTGAATGCTAGATTTCCCATTTTCATTTAGCTGAAAGGTTGATTGAAAACGTGCGTATCCAGACCATTCTCTACTAGCTGATGATCAGAGGAGGTGTAAGAGAGGGCTGGACTTAATGACTATGCCAGGTCCCTTCCAGCCCTATATTTCTGATTCTAAATTACCCAATCTAAAGTCTGCAACAACTTTTTGTTTTTCAGGCACTAGCATATAAAGTGTGATATATATCAGGCTATGTCTACACTACAGACCTTACAGTGGCACAGCTGTGCTGCTGTAAGGTCTCCCGTATAGTCACTCTATGCCAATGGGAGAGAGCTTTCCGGTCAGCATAATTAAACCATCCACAACAAGCACTTAGCTATGTCAGAGGGAGAGCATCTCTCACTGACACCAGCACTTTCTACCTCTCAAACAAATAGTCAAATTCCACACTGACTTTCATCTTGTGTAGTTTCATTAACTTCATAATGGTTGCATGGGTTGTAATTTGACAGAGGGACAAATTCAATACCCATTTAAGTCATTGGGAGTCTTTCCACTGACTTCAATGGGTGTTGGCCAGGTGCCCAGTTTGGCCAGTAATGCCAATACATTAAATTTGGAGGGCAACATATTCTCACGAATCAGTGGAGAAGGATGAAATTAGCAACAGAAATTATGGTTTATCTTTGCTTTAGTTCAGAACCACGGCTTCTCCAGAGGCTTTCCTTCTCCAAGTGCGGATTTCTGCAACTTGTACGTCACGTGCATGTTGCCGCCTGTAGATCTGAAAACAGAGGAGGGATCTAGCAACAGAAGAGTAGTGTATAGCCATTGCACATCAACTACACATCCTTCTATTGCTAATGTTTTTTTTAAATGAATTCCATGTCACGCAGGAAAGATATTCAACTATTAGATAGAATAGCTGATATGCAACAGCTACCTCAGATGCAGGCCCGCTAACTTGATTGATGGACACATAAAAGCACATTGTAATGTGGTCTACAGATCCCATACTGAACATAGAGGGGAGGGGAGGAGAGGAGAATCTCTCCTGTTTACAAGCAAGCAGCTTGATCACAGCTCCACACAGCTGCCAATCATGGAAGCAGGCACCCAGAGCTGCAAGCAATAGAGGAAAAGAGCCTGCTATAAAGAGGAAAGTGCAGAAAAGAAAAAGGAGGCAGAAAGGCTTGAGATAGCAAGATGATGACAGCCTTGCACCAGGCGGCCTCCAAGAAAACAGCCGGGAGACTGAAAGAGACTGCAAGCCCAAAGGGTGAAGGGCTGACAGGCTTAATAGAAGGTGAGGATTCAGGAACTGACCTGACTGAGACCAAATTTAGGAGGGTCAGTCAGGAGAAGCTGTGGCCCCTGGAGAGACCACCTCAAGAGGTAGTGACACAGATAATGTGGCGGTCACAATAGATAAATATTAGAAATAGTCTAATACTGTGGTTCTCAAATACTTTTTTTTCGTGGAAAATTGCTGAGGGTTGGCGGACCATTTAATGATCTTTCCAAATGTTGTTTGTACCGTTAGCTAACTATTGCAAAGCGCTTTGGATAAAAGCACTATATAAAAAAAACAAACCTTAATGATTTGTTCTACAAATAAAAGCACACAACTCATATTTTAATATCAGTAGCCTTACTTTTCTAGTGCGATGGATGTACCCTCTCTCCCTCATCGCAGCAGCCCCCGAGCTGAGCCTGGGAAGGAGGGCCATCTCTCTCTGGCAGCCGCAGCCCTGGAGCTGAAGAAGGTCACCTCTTTCTCTGGCTGTCACAGCCTTGCATGTCCCAAATTCCCCCCACCCCCTCTTCTCACCTCGCTGCCCGCCCCTCCCACCTACCCCTTATTCCCCCCAAGGCCACCACCTCATCTTACATGTGCATCTTCTCCAGGGTCCAGGCACCAAATTAGTGGAGCCACGCCTGCGCAGCTCCACTAATTAGGTGGGTGGCCCTTCATTCTCTCATGTGTGGCTGCCCATCCATGCACCTTAGAGGGAACTATCTGCAGACCACCTGAATGGAGCTCACGGTCCACTGGTGGTCTGCGGACTACAGTTTGAGAAGCTCTGGTCTAATATTTGCTTTATTCAATAAACATTTAGAGTTGCCACCTTTCCAATAGGTGGTAACCAGACCCCCGAGGCCCTGCCCCTCCTCTCCCTCATCTCCCAAGGCCCTACCCCTGCTCCACCTCTTCCCTGGAGGCCCTGCCTTCTACTCTGCCTCTTCCCCCACAAGGCCCAGCCCCTGCTCTGCCTCCTCCCCCCCCCCAATAAAAAAATGGACATCAGGGCTTGTGAAATGGCACCCGAATACACAAGCCAAAACCCGGACTATCCGCGTGAAAACGAGCTGGGTGGCAACCCTACAAATATTAGACACCTACAACCAGTTGATGGCAGATAGTCACTAGAGCTCATGTTTTCCATGTCCACAGGAAGTCAAGTTGGCAGTTCTCGCACATCTCTAAAGCTGTGTAAAACTGAATCATGTTCCTCACACCAGCACCCAAAAATGACCAAAGACTAACCCATAAATGTGAAGAAACTCAGTCAAACAGAATCAAATTACTGATCAGCATCTTTTAAAACACAGACCTTAGTCAGGGGCCTCTTGTACAATCCAAGAGGGAGCCACATAAGTCTAAGAGCCATCCACTACATTAATGTTTCCTTATACACTTTTAGCAAATGTGGCATATTCCTGGACCTCACTAGTGGAGCTCTTCTCCCCACTACCTTCATTTTTTTGTATCTACCTTGGGCTGATGGATGTCTGGTAAATTTGTCAAGCTCTGGTTAGTTCTAACTTTCATTAGAACTAGAATGCTCTAGTTGCCTACTAAATGAATTGCCTACTACTAAATGAATATTATAGACCAGTAGTGCTGGAAGAAGAAGTGCTGGGGATGCTGCAGCCCCCTTTGGTCTGAAGTGCTAATAACAAACACCAAATACATTGTTTCCATGGTTTCCATCATCAGCACCCCTACTATTAAAAATTGTTCCAGTACCCTGTTATAGACAGTAATCTGTCACAAGTGAAAAATGCATGAGTGGATGAATGCAATCACTACACTGGTTTATGGGCCCATAATCCCCCAGAGGGTGTCTCAAATCCACATACATCCCCACATGATGGATTTAACTCTCTGAATTTACTGAGAGATGTAAAAAGCCACAAGTAGACAGCTTCCATCTGCTGCATATTGCAGGAGCGTCATGTGCTTTGTTTATTCTAAGAAGTACAATGCAATATTTTGTGTTAATAAAATGTGCCCCAGCCAGCTAGTTCCAGACAGCTTCTGTGAATAATGTGTGAAGGACTGAGTACCCCCCGCCCCCCATTTTAATCAATGAAACTGTTCAAGGAACACGACATCTTTTGAAGCATATCTGTTCAGAGTACAACTTTATTTGGAATAGTGTCTTTCATGTCAAATGTTACACACAGTGCTACAAAGTTAAATAATATAGTTAGAGTTAATTAACAAATTATAGTAGAAGCTGAGTGAAATTAAGAGGTATAATCAAGGAGGAAGAAATGAAAATAGGAGAATCTGATGAGGCAGAATGTTACAGGAAGGATGTTCCAGACAACAAGATATGTAAAGAAGGCTCTGGAACAGAGGCCAGAATGAGTGGAGGGACACAGTACAGGTGCAATACTAGGTGAGCAGAAGTTGAAGGAAAAGAAAATAGGAAGAGGCAAGATCCATGAGATAAATTTGGAGCAAGCCGGTAGAAAGTTTTAGAGACAGGAAACAATTTAGAAATAGATCCACAAGTTAATGGGGAGTCAATGAAGTTGAACAAGGATCAGGTGAAGTGGTTGTGCTTCTTTAAACATATGAAAAGACAGGCAGTGCCTCCTAGCACAACTACATTTTGGAGAGCTGGGATTCAGGGAAGCCATAGCAAAGGGTGTGGAAAATAGGCAGTATGTCAGAAGAAGAGAGAGGAACATAGCAGAATTTTAGCAGAGGTAGAACTGAGGCAGTGACATGCACATACATAATATTCGGAGCTTTTATGTTCTTCAAAATGCCTCTTATTTTTTGCTGTTGCCTATCATCAATCTTTTCAAAACTTTACTCCATTCAGTGCCTTTTCCAGGCTGCTCTGTGGCTGTTTAAGATGATGTTACTTCAAGTTGCATTATTGTTTTTATTTAAATACTTTAACTGATTTATCTTAGCAAATGTCTCCCATTTTAAGATAAATAACCTTTCCTTTTGTCTCATCATCTCTTCTATCCCTTAAAAGATGAGCTTCCTAAAATGAAACAGTTTTGCATGATTTTAATAGTGGCCGGTTTACACTTCCAAAAGATGTAATATTTGATCATCAGATCTGTTAATTTAAATAATTTAAAGTAATTTATTATGTAATGGTAATTGATCTGCACCTGATCAAGACATGGCAACTATTGTTGATACAGTTGAAGTAGCATATTGGTTCAAGAAAAAAGTATTAGTTCAGCTATCACTTTTGTCTTCCTTGTACTAAGTACCTCAGGCATTTCATAATTAACACTGGATAGGCTAAATTGGAAATGTCATGTTCTTTGCTTCAGGCATACTTTATCTGATTCCTTCTAACATGGCTGATTTGGTATCTGGTCATGCACTGAAGGTCCAATTCTTCTGCAGCTGAAATCAACAGCAAAACCCCCATAGACTTCAGTGGTGCAGGCAGGACCTTAAAGACTCCTGACTATCTGCAGGCAGTAGATGCTGGGCAAAGTGAGTTAATTAGTGATTGAAGTGACATGTCAGTATGTAGGCACAAAGGGCTAGATTAACAAAGCAAGTTAGACGTGCTGAAATTGAGCATCACTGTGCCTAAAGTCTAGGTGCCTAGAAAATCACTGGGATTCACAGAGCCTAAGTTCAGTGACTGGACTCCTTATATAGAGATAAGTGTCTGAGAATGGGATTCACAAAGGCCAGCACATGAAATGGCTCCTCGCCTAAAGGTAGCCAATGGGAGATGCCAAGCTGAGGGGTATGGATGTGCTAAGCCCCCCCTTTCTCCCACTGATAGGTGCCTAAGTCTGGACTGCAGGGGTGGCACCTTCCTCTGCTTGGGATTCTCAACTGTAAACTTCTTTTGGTGTTAGGTGCCTACACTATTTTAGCAAGAGGCTGGGATATGCCATCTCTCAGGTGAGTGCCCTAACCACAGCTAGAGAGTCCTTGGGCCAGACAGAGCGAATGCAAAGCATAAGAATGACTTGTAGCTTTGTGGTGAGTGCATGTACCTGGGACATGGAGGAGACCCAGGCTACACTCTTCGTGCTGCAAGGACTTTTAAAATACTTTCTCTACAGTGGAACAGTTTCAACAGGAGAGATTGAGGGATCCTCCCTCCGCCCCTCAGAATATCCCATAGCCCACTGGCTAGGCCATTCACCTGAGAGGTGGCAGAGCCCAGTTTAAATCTCTTCTCCCTCTCAGGTAAAAGTGGAACCTGTAGTCTCCCACATCCTAGGTGAATACCCTAACAAGTGGGCTAAAATTTATCAGGGAAGCAGTGGTGATGGTACTGCTGCTAGCACACCTACCTTATTGGGCCCCACAGGTGAGTTAGGTTAAGAAATGCCTGTCTTCCCTGGGTTCATGCATCACTCTGAGCCTTATGCATCTGGATGCCTGGCGTGGGGTTGCACTGTGTATACTCAGAAATATAGTTACCTAGGGAAATTTTTCAGCAAAAAATTAGGCTCTGGGAGAGTTTAGAGGCCTTCAGGTTTGGGCAACAGCTGAGCAGGGGCTTTGTGAATCCCAGTGGGGCTTGATTCTGGGATATAGACACCTAAAGGAGCAGTTAGGTGCCTATGTCCTTTTGTGAATTCAGCCTAAGTTGGTGTAATTTACTTGAAGAACGGGGAAGCAAAATAATTGTTGATCCCTCCCCCCCACACAAACTTTATCTTGCAACCACCCAGTAACTGCAGTGTCTACAATAATTTCCTTCCAGACCTTTAACATGCAAGCTAAACCCACTTACACTGTTTTCACAACAAACAACATAATGAGCCCATTTCTATGGAAATCTTTTGAATATTATTATTGTTCCTGGCTACCAGTTGATTTATAAACTACTTTTCAAAATTCTAATAGCTTCTCATTTAATCAAGAAAATACAGGTTAAAACAACAAAACACAGGCAGTGGGTAATTGGCTCACTGGTATGAATTTAAGTCTGCTCTGCCCATAAAGATAAAGGGCCATATGTTCCTCTCATTTACATAGGTGTAATTCAGAAGTAACTCCATTGAAGTTGGTGGAATTATGCCAGAGTAGAACTAGTGTAAGAGAGATAATAATCAGCCCTAACTCCTGCACTACCTTACTACCATGTTTATTTTAGTATTTCATCAATGCAAATCCCTTAATCCTTCTCAAGGTGATCTCACTGGCTTTTGACAGCAATGAGATTATGTAAACAATGATACCGCACAAAATAGCTTCGCCTTGGATATGATGCCCTAACTGGAAAAGTGCAATGCTATTTGCATTTGATTATCAATGAAAAACTAGTGGATTTTCATTTTCTGAGTTGACATGCATATTTCAGGAAATTTGCCAAGCACACAAGGGCAGTGATGGTGATAGTAAGGTTATGTTTATTCAAAAGGGAAGGAAGAAAGTTTCAAAAGAGGAAGGAGTTTGAACAAATAGCACTCTACTCTGTTACATATTCCCCTTGATATGGGTAGTTCAATGTGGTTCCCAGTGATGGTTCAGTTCCTTCTATCTTTCTTTGGGCAAAATTCCCATTGAAGTGCAACTCCCTGCTTGCTGGGAGTGGCACTCTGTCCCCCTCTAGTGGTGGCTAGGCTCCCTAGAGAATTATGAGCCTTGGCTAACAGACCTGTCTTTTAGCTCATGCAGTAGAAGCTCATTTGTTTAGCTCCAGAGGTCCCAGGTTTGATCCCCGTTACTGACGCCCGTGTGTGGGTCGGCGTTACAGAAGCAAAAGTGATTTATGTCCCAGTCAGTATGCAGTAAGGACAGCAGGGTTTGGCCCAGTATTATGGCTAACAATCAGAAGGTAAGTGCTGAGTTGACACCCAGAACCTGGGATTGTGATTTCATTAGATAATATAAGGATTATCAGAGTCAAGCTTGGTAAAACCATCCTGGAAAACCAACGGTGCTGCAGGAAATTGCACTGAGGATTCATTAGGTGGCAGTCTTAATTCAGTACTGAACTCGTGCTACAGGGGTTCTGTTTTGCTGAAGATACTGTCTTTTTTGGAAGAGATGTAAAATGAGATCCGGACCACTTATGATCATTAAAGATTCCATGTAGCCTTTTACAAGAGTTAGCCACACTGCCGTGCAAGAATTCCAATTGGGAAACATGTAACAACATGCAAAAATGTTTGGTTCCCCTCTCCCTCTCCCCACTCATTTTCTTATTAGGCTGAGAGCTGTTGGGATGGTTTTGAAATTTTATCAAAACTATAGAAAATATTGCATGAAAACTTTGGGGATTTCCCTCCATTCTCCTTTTTCCAACAAGCTCTTGTAATTACATTCCATCTATTGTTTTTATTTATTATTGTAGCACCTAAGAGCTCCAGTCATGGATCAGGAACCCATTGGCCTAGGCGCTGTAAAAACACAGAACAAAAAGACAGTCCTTGCACAAATTGGCAATGCAATTTCAGTTGGATAGGATTGAAGTCTGCTTCATCGGCTGTTTTAGGTCCCAGTCCTGCAAATAATTGTGCATGCCAGTAACTTTGTGTGAATAATTCCAATTGAACTCAATGGGCTATACAAAGGCAAGAGTTACTTGCATGCAAAAATACTTGCATGATTGGGCCTTAAATTGTTAAATAGTGTTGTTGTAGACTATTAAACTACTTTGTTCCATCCCAAAGATGGCTGCATTGAAAGCGAAGTGATTTCAGTATGTATAGTTTATAAAGCATGTTGGAATCCTTTGAGATGAAATGAGCTATATAAAATGTAAGATACTGCATCTTTCCCTCATCCAGCCAGAGGATGAGCAAACCGCTTCTACATAACTGCCAATGCTTGCCACTTCGTTATCATGTGTGTTGATAATACAGCAGCTATTTTAAATACAACAAAATTAGAATATCAATTGCCTCTTTTTATCACAGCATATTAAAGTGTTTAACCAAAGTGAAATTGATTGCATTGAATTGCAAATTTCAGAAGGGAAGAACAGTTGAAAATAAAATTAAGATCACTGGAGAGAAGTTAACATGCTATTTTAGCTTTAAAGTACAATAATATTCTATTATGAGTTTGCAACATGAATGCATATGCTGTTGAAAATGATGGGTTAGATTGTCAGCCTTGTGTTGTCTACTTTGTGCTATTCCCCATGGCTTTTCTGAGCTCTGCTAAGAGCTAAGCTGGCTCATGGCTGCCCTTAGGGCAAAAAGGTGGCATAATACCAGTTCTGCCCCCTATCTTTTGGTCCTGCATAGACCATAGGAGAATATGATCTTGTATTTTCAGTTGATGTGTGATTTAAATAGTAAAATATGTTTTTACTCAAAAAAGGTGTAAGCATTGTCTGCTGACTGTCCTATATAAACAGGTTAAAAGGGCCATTCCAGCACCCTTGTATTTTAATTTTGTCATAGGTCTGCAAAGTGCAGTTCTTCTCTTCCTTTGCAAATTGTGGCTCCTGCTCAGTTTGACACCCTAGCACACACTCTGATGTGTTGCATGCTCTATTGCCGAAATGTTGAGAATACAGCTTACCTATAGGGAGCAAAGGTAAATCCTATTGTGTTTTGTTTTGTTTTGTTTAAAGAGAACATGCAATATTAGGGATAAACACTAGGATCTGCAATACCAAAAAGGCAGAATCTGTTCTCCAGGGATGATCAATGGAATGTATGATCTCATCAGAATGCATTATGGGACATCAGACAGAGCATTTGTGATTGGGAGCATTATTGTATTAATCTTTGGAATAAAGGGGCTAAAGAGTCAAATGTGTTTACATGATTCTGAGCTGTCCAATATTTAACAGTTTTGAATAAAGTTTGGGGTTTGGTAGAGAGAGACCTCAGCCTGATTAGTACCATGACAAATACACCATTAAAATTACTTTTAACTTCTTATTAAAGATACAGAAAGGAAAGAAAAAAACAGCAAAGGAATTGGAAATGTAAAGTATTAAATAAGACTTCCAGTTTAACAGCATCCCTTGTTCCCTTTCCCTTTACCTGGAGAGAGGTTTTCATAAGGAAAAAGACCCCTCATTTAACAGGCTTTTAGATAGTACCAAAGATGGTAATAATTGTCCTTGTGGGGAAAAGAAAAGAAGTTAGTTAAGATGGACTGGGGATGTGGTTAAAATCAGATCCCATTTCCTACAAGACAAACACACAAATGGGGAAAGAAAAGAAAAGATAGAAAAAGCAACTTCTGCCGCTGATGCTGACTCTCACTTGCAACCTCACGTCTGGAAAAACACAGTCTTCTCAGCCACTCCAAGTGCTGGCAAACTTGAACCAGCATGGGGCTGCATTGCTTTTATCTGCCTCTTTCTGATCAGTCTCACAGCAATGTTGTAAAATATACAATCCTGTCTGGCTAAGACAGACTCTTATTAGAGAGAAGGAAAATGGAGAAAGATAGGAAAGAAAGGAAATAAGGTGGGGAAGGAAAAGGACCCATTCAGGGAAGGGGGACAGACAAAGTCTCACATCCTAGGTGGTATTCGGGATTTAGCTGGAACCAGTGATCGTGATGATGTCATCTGGGTCCCTTTCTCTGGCATAGTCTGGTCAGGACACTTCTTAGGATTAGGATGAAGTAGGTCCAGAGTCCCAGGAGATGGTGGGGGTGACAGCCATGCTGGTGAAGCTTGCTCCAGCAGTTGTTAGCAGACAGCAGCGTCTGCTTCTCTAGTCTTTCAATCAGCCAGGATTGTGGTAGCCAGCTTCCCCCCCCCAGTCTGTTTTCTAAGGACCCCATAAGGGATTGATGGGAGGAATACCCCATCCCCTCATTATTTTGTCCACCAATTAGGCCTAATTTCTGACACAACAATATTGGTTCACAGATTTCCAATTCCATGCTATTCTTGTTTAGCAAGCATGATCGTTAAAACAGTCCTTGAGTTATACCAGGAGACCTTTTTCGTTTGGACTAATTAGTCTTTCTGTCTCAATTTTGCACCTTTTCCCATCAAAGTTTGTTCTGATGGGTTACTGTGACATTCTAGGATCTTACACTTACTTTTTATAGTTGAGCTCACAATTAGAGTAAATTTGTAGGTCCAATTGTCACAACAGTCGCTGCACATGGCTGAGCTGCACTAGAAAGAAAAGGGGTAGCTTTGAAATACTGTTGAAATGTCCCTTCAGTCATGTTTTTGGAGCATTCAGCAAATAGCACTACAGATTTGCTAGATTTAAAACAAACAGCAGCAACAAATCCTGACTATTGAAGATCATCTTTAAATGGTCAGTGTCAACGGTTTTTAGGCTCAAAATTTGAAGTACTGCTACTTAAAATTGTTAACTGATGGGAAAAGTCTTCTTTCTTCTAAACATTTTAAGTAAATATTTTGTTTCACTGAGAAATGAAGGAAGAACTCTTCTCCCCAAACCTACTCTTTTTATGATGTCTTCAGTGTTGATGTTTTCCTTGCTGACACTGCAGTATTAGTCAACCACAAGACATATGTCCCAGGTACTCAGGCCTGGTCTACACTGGCAGGGGGGTGGGGGCGGGGATTGATCTAAGTTATGCAACTTCAGCTAATGAATAATGTAGCTGAAGTTGACGTACTTAGATCTACTCACTGCAGTGTCTTCACTGCGGTGAGTCGACTGCTGACGCTCTCCCGTCGACTCTGCCTGCACCTCCCGTCGACTCCAGTACTCCACTGTAGCAAGAGAGCGCTCTGGGGTCGATTTATTGTGTCTAGACTAGATGTGATAAATCGACCCCTGCTGGATTGATCGCTGCCCGCCGATCCGGCAGGTAGGATAGACAAGCCCTCAGAGACTCTGGTTGATGAGGAGGTATTGATATGGAAAAGTTAACCGTCCCAATTGTAAATTACAGAATTTTTCCTCATGTGAACTGGTGATAGTATATTTTTCATTTTGTCAAACAAATTGAGTCCTGTAGACTAATTATTTATCACCATTGGCAAGAAAAATAAATATTCCTCCAGCTTTTCTCATTTTATGTGGAAAGGATATGATAGCGTTTTTGAGAATTTTTACAGTAATTATTAAGGCATATCCAAAATGAGAACCTTGGACCTCAGCCCTTTATTGCTTCTCAGTTCAGAATTAACAAGAAAGAATGTGTGACTTATGGCCACAGGTGCAGAGATCAAGAACACTATAAATATATTTGAGCAAGGAGAAGGAAAGAGTGTGGAAAGGTTTGTCTTAAATTAATGTTTGTCAGTATGCAAATATATTGGAATTTTATATACAAGTGTGCCATAAAATATTAGTTTAAACTAAAAACCAAAGGCTTTATTTATGTGACACAACTTGCCATGACACTTCATGAACAGCTATATAATAGAGGAATACTTCATAGCTTGCTTGAACATATTTCAGAAGAAATATACATAATGTAATTGCTTGTAAAGTGAAAATGCAGAATTAGATAAGTTGAAGTGTGTGTCACTCACTGGCAAGCCATGCTGTCTGGCTGGCTTTGGTTATCCAATGCTGAAATTAGTTTTCAAATGTGGTTAACCCCTTTTAAAAAAAACATTATTTATTCTGGTTACTTTAGAGGTTACAAGACATTGTGCTTCTGTGGTTTCTAGACCAACAGCATGAATTGGCTTTGCAGTAGAATCACAAATAATAACAGCTCAATACTACTTCTATAATTCCCATACTCACTAAACACACACCATGATTTAACATGGAAACAACCTTATTATTCATTATTAATTGTGCTAAGGAAATAACATTTAATTTTATGACCAGCATATCTAATTAACATCTTAGAATATAATTAACATATCAAATTGATTCCAACAGAACACTATTGCACCAATGTATAATATGGATTGAGGAGGAGGAAGATGACAACTGCTGTATATACTCATTCATTAGCCCATTCTTTTATAAGCCAACCCCCCAAGATGGATAAGTAAAAATAGCAAAAACTGTATGACCCTTTCATAAGCCAAACCTAATTTTCAGGGGTTGGAAAACTTTGGCTCCCAGCCTGTCAGGGTAAGAACGCCGAACTGCGGCCACAGGGAGCTGATGGGCTCCATGCCTGCAGATGCTCCAGGTAAACAAAATGACAATGTATTAGATATTCAATTCAATGATTCCATAGAGCAGGGATTGACAACCTTTGGCACGCGGCTTGCCGGGGTAAGCTCCCTGGTGGGCTGGGCCAGTTTGTTTACCTGCCACGTCTGCAGGTTCGGCTGATCGCGGCTCCCATTGGCTGCGGTTCGCTGCTCCAGGCCAATGGGGGTGGCGGGAAGCGGCGGCCAGCACATCCCTCAGCCCGCACCGTTTACTGCTGCCCCCATTGGCCTGGAGCGGCGAACCGCGGCCAATGGGAGCCGCGATCAGCCAAACCTGTGGACGCGGCAGGTAACCAAACCAGCCCGGCCCACCAAAGTGCTTACCCTGGTAAGCCGCGTGCCAAAGGTTGCCGATCCCTGCCATAGAGTTTAAAATCATCAAATTTTGGTGTAGACCCGTTTATAAGCTGACCCCCGGTCTTTGATGCATCGCTTTTTTACCAAAAATATTTGGCTTATGAACGAGTATATATGGTAAATTGCCTAACTTTTGCAAAGATGGTACTGGGACCAATAGTAAACATAGAGGAATATCCGAATGGTCTTATAGTATAAGCACAGGACAGGGAATCAAATATGTGGCTTCCGTTCCTGCCTCTGGCACACACTTGAGACCTTAGTTTAACCTGGAGAAAGTCACTGTGCATAGGCGCAAAGAAGAAACACACCAGCTTGAGATGCTGCACTCCCCCACAGAGCTGCATTGCCACCTCCTCAAAAAATCCACATGGTCCATCAGCCATGTAGACAGGGTAGCTAGGGCTAAGGGGAATGGAGAAGATGCTAGATGGGAGATGCACTGAATGGCTGTGTACACCTTCAGACTTCCTGCCCCCAGAAAGTTGGAAGATCCACAGGAAAAACAAACTCTACCACAGACTTCTTCCATGAACTTGGGTTTCAGTTTTTGCATCTGAAAAATGAGAATTTTCATATTTTTATAACATTTTCACCTGTTTCATAGGGGTGCCACATGGCTAAACTCACAAACCTTTGAAAAGCACTCAGATGCAAGACATAACAGATGTTTAAACTATTATTATTTGGGCTTATCTACATGGCATGGCAAAGCACACCAGAGGGATATGATTTGTAAAGCACACTGATGCGGCGTGCTCTAAAAGGTACCTAATTCATGAAAATGTAGTCCCGTGGCTATGTTATTGCAAACTGAATACCTTTTAGAGCATGCCAGCAGGGTCTACATGGGGCAGTTACATGCAACACTTTAGTGCACTTTACTATTCACATCCCTTTAATGTGCTTTGCTGGCACTTTGTAGACCAGAGGTGGCAAACTACGGCCCGGGGGCTACATCTGGCCCTCCAGACATTTTAATCTGCCCCTTGAGTTCCCGCTGGGAAGCGGGGTCTGGGGCTTGCCCTGCTCTGGTGCTATAGCTGGGGAGTGGGGTTGGGGTCTTGCCCCACTCCGCACAGCTCCTAGAAGCAGCAGCACATCCCCACTCCGGCTCCTACATGTAGGGGTGGCCAGGGGGCTCCGCACGCTGCCCCCACCCAAAGCGCCACCCCTGCAGCTCCCATTGGCCGGGAACCACAGTCAATGGAAGCTGCAGGGGTGGCGCCTGCACACAGGGCAGTGCGCAGAGCCACCTGGCCATGCCTCTGCATAGGAGCTGGAGGAGGGACATGCCGCTGTTTCTGGGAGCTTCTTGAGGTAAGCGCCATCAGGAGCCTGCCCCCCTGACTCCCTCCCATTCCCCAACACCTAGCCCCAGCCCTGATCCCCCTCCTGCCCTCCAAACCCCTCAGTCCCAGCGCAGAGCACCCTTCTGCACCCCCAACCCTCATCCCCAACCCCACCCCAGAGCCTGCACTCCCAGCTGGAGCCCTCAAGCCCTTCTGCACCCCAACCCCCAATTTTGTGAGCATTCATGGCCCGCCATACAATTTCCATACCCAGAGGTGGCCTTCGGGCCAAAAAGTCTTCCCCCTCCCCCACCCGGTGTAGACAAGCAATTAGTTTTCAATAAGATAAGGCAAAATATGTATTTTTAAAATACTCTAATTGTACTGTTAACAACCTGAGTTGAGGGAATGTTAGTATTAGCACACAGTCAGACTTGACTGTAAATCAGTTTGTGGATTTTTTTTTAAATTTTATTTTCAGAATAAATAAAATCTCCAGGTTGCTCATTCAGTTACGGTATTCACAATGAAGATTTTCACAGACAGGTTGTCACTGAACTCTTCTGGACACTGTAATGGGCAGATAAAATGACTTTAAATAGATCTCCCCTGCATCTTGGCAGCATTTTGAATGTGCTGGTCTAAGGGCCCATTATAGAAGACCCTGCAATGCACAGGCCACGAAAAGGGGGTAGATGACATGCTGATTCTCTACAATTTAACATTTAATTTTTAGGCTACAGCCTTTGATTGTTTCTAGAAACTATTTAAGACCAAAAAATTAATCCCTATTACACCTTCTAATACATAGCATCTTTCTTGCTAAATTCTACATTTGTTGTGTGATCTTTCTGTAGCAAGGACAGCTTGAAGCATTTTTCACTGTGTCCTTACTTCTCAGTAATGCATTTCAATGACTAAACAAACATTCTACTTTAGCACAAAAGAAGATGAATGTCTAATGTGGGAGCATATTCCTACAGACAGCTGTGTGAGAGAGAATGACACTGCTCAGAAATTCTAAAACCTAAATTACGAAGAATGTGAAGCCTGATTGGATGTGTGAAGATGATAATAGTTCCTGAAAAGCACATTTGGCTTCAAAAGGTTGTTTAAAATCTACATCAGAGGTTCTCCAACTGTGGTTCATTGAGCACTTGGTGGTGGTCTCATGGTGCTATCTCTCCTCCTTGTTTAAAGCCACTAAATCACACCAAAGAACATCTGAAAATACATTAAATATGTTCCTAATATTGTTTTTCCATGTCAACAATTGCCATGGTTACTATAGGAATGTAGTGTGATAATGAGGAAAGGAATTGTGAGACTGTGTAGGAGAGGAATTTGGGTCTGTGATATAATGAATGGGAGGGGAGTTTGTCTGTCAGATTGTGAATGGGAGAGGAGATGTCTATGAGAGCCTCGTTATATTAAAATGTGGCCCTCCCCATGAAAAAAAAAATTATTTGGATTAACAATAAGGACTGAGCAAGTGCAGAAGGTTGGGGACAGTTGCCAAATTAGCCTTTCTAGCCTGGTAATCTTATTAATTCCTGATTAATAAATAAATTGTGAGTTCCCAATAGGAATGACAAACTCTTCTGTATTCTCCTTCCTTTAATCCATGACTCCTCCCCTGTTCTTAGGGCCCTACCAAATTCACAGTCCATTCTGGTCAATTTCATGGCCAGAGGGTTTTAAAATTGGTCAATTTCAGGATTTCAGATGTTTACAACTGAAATTCCGGGGTGTTGTAACCGTGGGGGATTGCAAAGCTGTTGTAGGGAGGGTCCCCTGATTGCCACCCTCACTTCAGAGATGGTCTCTGAAGGCAGCAGCCTCCGAGCTTCCTGCAGTTAGAGGAGGTTCCTGGATGCGGAGGTGGGTAGGATCTTCCCCATGCTGCTGCAGGAGTCCTGGGGGAAGAAGCCCCGAGCCTGGGAGTCCTGAGCCCCGGCTGCTGCTACGGGGCTGAAGCCTCAAGCCTGGGCAGCCCTCAAGCCCGGGCTGTCTCGAGCTCTGGCTGGAGTGGCTGGCTGTGTGTGTGTGCGTGTGTGTGGAAGCCCCAAGCCCTAGCAGCCCCTTGCTCTGGCTGGTGTGGCAGGGGTGGAGCTTCTGGGGGAGGAAGCCCCGAGCTCAGTGTTCGGAGCCATGGCAGGAGCCCAGAGCCCAGCTCCCGGGCTGCTGCAGTGCAGAAGTGAGGGTATCCACACTCATTTCTGCGCTGCCTCTGGAAGTGGGTCTGATCTCCCCTCCAAGAGCGACCATGCAGAGGAAGGACAATTCCTGTCCCTCCCCAGCATGTCCGGACTAGCAGCTAGGAGCCCCGGGCTCCCAGCAGCAGGGGAGATCAGATTTCACAGGAAAGGGCTGATTTCACGGTCCGTGACATGTTTTTCACAGCCGTGAAATTGGTAGGGCCCTACCTATTCTTGTCCATTTCTCATAGTTTCCTTCATCTGTCTCTATTCTGTGGCTAAGAAATGTTACATCCACCACTGTAGTTATTAAAATAAAACAAATCCTTTTTGTTATACCATATTTTATCCAGAGATGGGTTGAAGAGAGGGTGTTAGGATCTAGATTAGATTTACAATAGGGCCTGGGGTTGGATTAGATTGTGCTGAAACAACAAGAGCTGTGTTGTGGTCAATAAAGAAAATGTAAATTTTCTATCATTTTTATTATGCTCATTAAACTGTATGGACAGAAGGAAAGTTCTGGATGGCTTCCTATCATTTGTTTTATTACCTCAAATGACCAATGATTAAGACAAGCATTTGATTATAGGATTGATTTTCATTGTTTTGTAATTAATGATGTAAGCTCATGATCTGAATGACTTCTCACCTGCCCTCTATTGATGAACTGGGGATAAAGACCTCAGGAGCAGACTGTATTCACATAGACACACCTACTTTGTCTAGGTGATCAGCAAACAAATCTGCTTTGCCATATAGATCAATTTTGGCTGTTGTGGGTTAAAATTCACTTAAGGGGTAATGAAATTTTGTTCTCCTTACTGTATGACTAAAGGGCAGCAGAACTGTACTTAATATGCCCTAATTGAGGGGGTCACCCTAACTGTAACCTCGCTCACTGAGTGTGAGGTAGTCATGCCAAACCCAGGTGAAAAACAAAGGGGAATGGGTAAGGCTAGGTATTTCTATTTAGTAGGTTCTGTTCAAAAGGTCTTAAATGCTATTTGATCCTCTTCCTCCAGTCTTTCAAGTTAGAGCTGATTTGACTCAGCTGACAGTACCTGTTTTGTGTCCATGATCACTACAGATGACACCAGTGATAAGCTGGTTTAAGGGGCTGAACCTTAGACCTGGTCTGGGGCTAGTGTTGCAGGCAGCAGTAAGGTTCCCTGCTATCTGATGAAATCTCTAAGAGCTGAAATCACTAAGAACTGGACTAGGTAGTAGAACCTGAGAATACAGCCTTGTAGCTAAAGGCAGTGAAGCTGGCTGGTGGGCAGCAACAGTGACAAACTGTGACAGCAGCTGCAAAGGCAAAGGCATCACTCCCCTCAGGAGCTGAACATGAATCCACCTGAATGCACCCTGGATTCAGGGACTTTATTGACTGGACAACAAACCATAAGTGGGGTGCAGCAGAAAAGGGGAGTGGCGTGTTAAAAGGATGGCCATCCATTGGACTTTCGTGCCACAGGATGAGAAATTGAGGCAAAGGACCATTGCTCAAGATACTGTGGGGGGTGCATGTTTACTTACTATTCGAATACTTTTGAATGTTGTTGCAGTGTGTTCCCAAATTAATACAGTGTTCTCTCTACTCTTAATAAAAGTTTTCTTTTATACACACTCAGTGCTTGCAAGTGGGGAAGCATTACCTGTCAGAGACATCCAGGCTTGGTATTCAGTTTCCCAGATTTCTCGGGACAGTTCTGCTTTGTAATGTTAAGAGGAACCCCTAGATGTTGAACCCGATTTTTGTTGCTGCTGGCATCACCTGGCAGAAAGGGTACAATAACAATGTATTTCAGAGTAAAAAATTAAATGAACATCAACATAGACATTGTTATATCATTTCACAATCATGGCCAAATGGTACTCAGTTTGTTAATTGCAGTAGGAGTTCTTTTTGAAATTAACTTGATGAAAAAAATTGTGGAAATAAGTCACTCTTTTGCATATCGTAAATATCATCAGTTCAAAAAGTCTTCTAGTGAGAGATCTGCTGCCACCATTTCATAATCAAAGGGCCAGATTACCTGGTCCACGAGGACATCTTTGTACCAGGAACCAGCAAAAAACTGCCCTAAAACTGGAGGATCTAGCCAGTGGAAAATTACCCTTGCATGAGGCAATCCTCAGGTGATGTAGAGGCAGGAGAGTGGCATATATGCCAGACTCATCATGGTTTACAGTATAGTGAGGGTAACTGGGGGGAAAGAGTTGAACCCTGGCTGTCAGAATGGCCCAATCCATATCAGGAGACCAGCCCAGCACACAATCACCTTTCTCTCCCGTACCTGGTCTTGCACAGGGTCAGTTCAAACTTTGGTCCAATATTAATAAGACTGCCTCAAGTTCAATTCAGAAAGCCATATACTATGAACAGTGGAAACAAGGCATTAATTGCATTGAAATTTATCTTAATCTTCTTGTACAGCTGATGATTAGCATCCAGTATGGCTGGATTATTAGGTTCTAGTTGCAATGTTAGATGCAGTTCTAAGAAAGAGGTTATTGTACCAAGAAGAACTGTTTGAACTTTTCAGGAGCTGCAGAATAAAATTAACTGTAAACCTTGATCCCATTCATTAAAGTGTATCAGTTAGATGCTAATTCTCACCAGAAGAAAAAAAATTATAGCTTAATAATGTGCTGCTAAATGTTTGTGATATCTGAGTTAACTGTATCACAGCAAGTGATTTTTATGATATTTAAAAAGCATTTTGAGCATGCTGGTTTATGGAAATGCTACTGTAGGGTTATTTCCTTATCTTTCATTAGCAACATCATTATCTCATTGTAATTAGTACCAATTAATATGATTTTTGTGGTTCATTTATGAATTTTCAAGCTGGGAAAAATTGGAACTTAACAATTAATTGTTTCTCTGAGGAGTAGCAGAAGTAGACTGAAAACATATAATGACATTTGTTATTTTTTTTATTATACATTACAATTTAATATTATAATATAATTTATATAACTCCATCACCACTATGGAAAATGTTGTAAAATATTAAAATCAGAATTAGCTGGGGATCATATATTAGGCAGTATAATTAGGAGATAACATAAATTTCAGGATGCAGAACTGACCAACAGTTTACTAGCTGCATAGAAGAGGTGCATTTATGACCACTATTTTGATAGTCAATGAGTCAGAGGGAGGCAGGTGGCCATTTTATATAGGTGGGGGAGAGTACCTAAGGTCGAATATGCAGACGGCTCAATGTAGCTGGAGGAATGATATCAAAGAAGCAATATTTATAAGAAGAGATGATCAAGGGGAAGATAAAATGAGAGAAACCATTCTCCAGTAGTGGGGAGGAGAGAGGTTTTGGCCTGTACAGCTTTGCACAAAAAGATGGAAACACTCTCTGTAGTATTAGCTGTATTTATTATTTGTGCTCTGGAGGTGCCCACAATGTGCTATGTGGTATTAAACTCACACAGGTGGACACAATCTATGTCCCAAATAAGACAGTCTTACAATCCTCCATTTTACAGTCTGAGAAGAAATTGATCTTAATTGGGGCAGGGGTTGTCTCCTATGTTTTTGTGTTTGAACAGTGCCTAGCACAATGGGGCCTCATTCTTGGTAGGCCATTAGGAATTACTACTATTCTAATATGATAAAGAAAAATATATGAAGGGCTATGGCTGAAATGTGTTTTGTTTTTTATGTACTTTGTGTATCCATTATTATATACACAAAAAAAACTTCATAAACATGATTAAGGTTGCAAAGTCAAACTCTGAAGAGTTGGAAAATTCCAGAATTACAATGGTCCATGCAATTTACTTTACATGCAGTTTTAAGGACCAGGCTCTTATTTAACGTTTGACTGAACTGTCCATTATTTGCAGTTCTATTTTTTTACTCTCCCCAGTCATGACAGATTAAATATATTTTGATGATGATATGGATTTCCCTACAGCACCATTCAAAGACAAGTTCAAATGTGTGGCTGGGATGGTTAAATACACATTAACTTTGGAAATTGCATTAATTTCAGACCTTAACATTAGCTTCTAAAATTCTGTTATATGGTGGAGTTGATTAAAAAAAAAAAACACTTTATAAGGAATGGCCAAGCAAGAAAGATGAAGAAAGAACAGAAACTGAATATTTGAAACTAAAATAAAAAGATACTGTAAGTTATTCATACAGTATGATTTAGAAAGATTCTCCTGGGAATAGGTTACAAAATCTTTTGACATTTTATCTTCAGTGTGGAGTTATCATTGGAGTAGAAACCCTTTATGGCTCAGATTTCTCTAATGAATGTTTCGAGTGTAAAGCTTCCTTTTCTCATCATAGTCACGGTTATTATTATTTAATTAGATATAAATTACTGTGACAAGAACACTAAAACACTCAGCAAGCATGTCAAAAGATTCTGTACAGAACGCATTGGTATCTATTGGAATGAGCATATTTCAACGGTTAAAAAAATAACTGCCTGCTGAATTTGCCATGGAAGATATGTTTTCTCTCTACCTTTATCTATAGAGAACATAGAAGGCCTGGACAAAAATGCCTTTGTTTAGCCTTGTGCTTATGTCCTGTTGTAAAACTACATAGAAGAAGAACAATTTTGATAACTTTCTTATGTCACAGGGCCCACATAAAAGCTTCATTGACTTTAATGGCTGGTTAAATGTGCTGAGCTGGAAAATTTGCTTAAGATTTTCTGCTTACATGCACAGATCTTTAACAGGGCACATAAGTGAACATAATGAGGGTCCGCGTAGCCTAGTGGAACTAGAAATTGAGTGATGAGAGTTCCAGTCACAGATTCACCTGTGGTCTGATGTATGGCATTGGGCAAATCATGTAATCTGTCAGTTCCCCTGTTTGAAAAATTGTAATATTTACCTACCTGCCTTGCTCACAGGAGTTTTTGTGGTTATATACACCTAAGATCTGGGACATTTGATCCCATTAGTCCATTCTGCTTCCCACTATATCAATTTATGTGCTCTTAGTCACACCTGTGCCACCCCAAAGAAGTAGATTGGAGATATCTGAGAGGGGATATTACTGCTCTCTATAAATACAACAGGGGGTAAATGCCAAAGAAGGGGAAGAGCTATTTAAGCTAATGGACAATGTTGGCACAAAAATAAATAACCAACTGACCGTGAACAAATTTAGGCTGAAAATTAGAAGGAGATTTCTAACCATCAGAGAAGTGAGGTTCTGGAACAGCTTCCCAATAGGCATAGTGGGTCTGTGATGGGTTTGATCACAGAAACCCCCTGGAAGCTGCCACCCGATATGCCAAGACTACTTCTACCCCTGCTTTCCCTGCCAGCTCTGGACTCCAGCACCCTGTCTTGCTGAGCCAGACATACCTGTTTGCTCCAACAAAGACCCAGGGTCTGAATTACTTGCCCCAAAGCTGCAGGTTTACCTGAAAGCAGCTAACAGAAGTGTTCCTGTCTTTAACAGATGCCCAACTCATAATGGGGTCTAAACCCAAATAAATCTGTTTTACCCTGTATAAAGCTTATACAGGATAAACTCATAAATTGTTCGCCCTCTATAACACTGATAGAGAGATATGCATAGATGTTTCCCCCCCCCCAGGTATTAATACATACTCTGAGTTAATTAATAAGTAAAAAGTGATTTTATTAAATACAGAAAGTAGGATTTAAGTGGTTCCAAATAGTAACAGACAGAACAAAGTAAGTCACCAAGCAAAATAAAATAAAATGCGCAAATCTATGTCTAATCAAACTGAATACAGATAATCTCACCCTCAGAGATGCTTCAGTAAGTTTTTTCCTCAGACTGGACACCTTCCAGGCCTGGGCACAATTCTTTCCCCTGGTACAGCTCTTGTTCCAGCTCAGGTGGTAGCTTGGGGATTCCTCATGATGGCTCCTCTCCCCTTTTGTTCTGTTCCACCCATTTATATATCTTTTGCATAAGGCAGGAATCCTTTGTTCCTCTCTGGGTTCCCACCCCCTTCTTCTCAATGGAAAGACACCAGGTTAAAGATGGATTCCAGTTCAGGTGACATGATCATGTGTCACTGCAAGACTTCATTGCCCACTTGCCCGCACACACGTATACAGGAAGACTTACAGGTAAAACACAACCATCTGCAGACAATGGTCCTGGTTAATGGGAGTCATCAAGATTCCAAACTACCATTAATGTCCACACTTTGCATAATTACAATAGGCCCTCAGAGTTATATTTCATATTTTTAGTTTCAGATACAAGAGTGGTACATTTATACAAATAGGATGATCTCACTCAGTAGATTATAAGCTTTGTAATGATACCTTACAAGAGACCTTTTGCATGAAGCATATTCCAGTTACTTTATATTCACTCATTAGCATATTTTTATAAAACCATATAGACTGCAACATCACAAGGGCAAACAACTCAATTAGTTTTAAGATGGAGTTTAAGTTGTTCCTGGACAGTATTATATGATGGGGTTGTCTGCTATAGCAGGGAACTGAATTCAATGACCTAGGAAGCCCTTTCCAGTCCTACATTATATGATCCTGTTTAAGCAGAGAATCTTTGCAGATGTTTCTGCATTAATTATGGGAAAGATTATTAACAGACAAAGTCCACTCTCATTAATACCCATACAATGCCATCAACTTCTTTGGAGTGGCACAGGTATAACTGAGAGCAGATTTTATACAATAAACAAATCTTATGCTCAATCTGATAATTTTGGCAAACACGTCCCTTTCCTTTTGTGATTTCAGCACACAAATAAGGAAGATATGTGGCACAGCAGACTGAAAATCAGAATTTTCATCCTGTGGAAAATTTCGAGATTTGTTTGTCATGAACTGGAATGAAAAGTCAATTTATCAAAACTTCTTGGGGAACCAAAAGTTCCAAAGAATTTTGATTCGGAAGTGTCAATATTCCATTTCAAAATTTTTGAACAAAACAAAACTTTTGATATTCCCAAATCAAAATATTTTGTTTCAGTTTGTTGAATTTAATTAAAACATTTCAATTTGGTTACGTTCACCTTTGCTATCATGGTAGTTTGGGTGCCTCATGCCCTCATTCTCCTCTATGGATTGTTTCCCCTAGCCAAACTATATATCCCATGACGCACTGCCATTGCACTAGTGGCATCTAAACTCATTTGATGCCTAAGTTTTTCAAAGTAAAAATTCTCTGGGCACCTAAGTTTCTGCTTCTGAGCATGTGCACTGCTGCTTCCCTCTTGGTGTCTGGATGCCTATCTCTTATCTAAGCCCCAGAGTGATTCACAAACCAGGGGAAAACAAGTGTTCAGTTGTCCACCAATCCACTAGGTGACCTCTCAGGGACTCCTTCAGCCTCTCCTGTTGAAGCTGTTCCACTGTGGATAAATAATGAGTTATTGGGCCAGAGAGTGAGTGAGAGAGAGAGTTAGAATGACTCTGTAGTCCAGTGTTTACGGCACCCAGCTGGTGGGCAAGAGACCCTGGCTCAAGTTCTTCTGCTCCGCCCACTCTTTCATTATTTATCCACAGCAAAACAGTTTTAATAGGAGACCCTGAGGGAGCCCCACATCACAATATCCCATAAGTCGGTGGTTAGGGCACTCTCCTGAGAAGTGGGAGAACCCTATTCAAATCCTTTCTCCCCCTCTGCCAAGGAGGGTCGGATTGAACCTGGGTTTCACACATTCCAAGTGAGTTCTCTAAACATTAAGCTAAAAGTATTAAGGTGGACACTGGTGGCATCACCACCTCCACTGGCCTTTTCTGTAGGTGCAAGGCAGGTGCCTAAGTCATTCCCATAAGAAGCTATGTAGGCACCTGAGTCAGGAGAGGGGTTTCCGTTCATGGCTTGCTATCAGAGCTCGGCGCCACTCCACAACCTGGACTTAGGCTCCTATTTCCAGGAAAGGGTCAGGGCTTAGCACAAGAGCATTTCCAACAGCTTAGCTTAGGCAAGGGGCTACCTAGCTTGCTGGCTTTTGTGGATCACATTCTAAGGCCACTATCTCACCCCATTAATTGTATAGGGAGTCTGGGCACCTAACTCATCTTTTTGGATCACAGTGCTGTTCCGTGTGTGTGTGGGGCCGGGAGGGTGGAGGGGGGTTAGGCATCTAAAAGTTAGACATTGTGACACTCAGCATTGCAACATCTAAATCCTTCATGGAGTCCACCCAGAGACTCCCTGTTGTGGGCGCATGCCCTGTAGCATCCCCTGCTGACTTGCTGTGGTGCTGCAGGTGCTCCCTCAGTTTCCCTTTCACCCTACACAGTCCAAAAGGGTATAAGACAAAATTCCCCTGCTGGGCTTCTACTTTATTAAATACAAATAAACCTGAATTAAAGTCTCTCCCCTTGTCTTAGTGGTTGCACAACACTCTTCCTTGAGGCCTGGGGTTCTCAGTTCTGGCCTCTCTGGCCTGTGGTCTCTCACCTTGGCTCAGAGGCTACACAACTTTTCTCCTGAGGGGCTGAGAAGAGGTTCTGTCTCTGAGAGCAGTCTCTGCCACTGAGCCCTGATGGCTTTTTACCCAGCTCAGGTGCTCTTTATTCAATGAACTTCCTAGATAGGTTTGTTCCCCTTAAATTAGCTCATCATGGGTAGCCTGACCCCAGACACCCCTTCAAGGAGCCAGCAACTCCATGAGGCTCCTTTTTTTTCTTGATCTTGTCCTCCAGTTGTGTTAATTATTTCCTGGTTGTCTAGACGGTACCATTTAAGGATATCAGCAGTGATTTGCTGTGTGTGTGTGTGTATAATAATATCCATCTTCTAATATGTTTCTTGCCAATATTGTAACAGTCCAGGCTCCAAAACCAAAGTCTTAGTAATACTCTGTGGAATATAAAATTCTACTATTCCAATGCTAGAACTTGGGGGGGTAATAAGCATAATTGATGAATGCCAGTGAAGACAGTATTCAAAAGCTGAGTAGATTGATTACATCTGTCAAGAACCTAGTTCCTCTGTAGCACTCCTTCAGGGCATGTTAGGCCCTGTACTCAGGCTCCAGTCATTCAGGTTGGGGCATCCCACATCACTGGCCCAAATACAGAAACTCTGTTTTTGTTTTTGTTTTAAATCAGTGAAATTTAGGAGCCTAAATACCTTGGAAGATCTGGGTCTGTATGCTTTGCATGTTGCAGAGCCTTGTTCCAGAGGGGGTCCCTCTGTTTTCCTATGGTGAGAATAGGATTTGTGGGTTGCCCACCAGAGGACTAAGTGTTGGTACGATTGGGTAAGAAGCTAGTGGAGCAACCTCAGGACTGTCATAGCAGTCATAGAGCATTTCACTGCCTGCTGGGGGAGTATCCTTCGTTTATTCTCAAACAGAACCTTCCTGCACATTGGCCCAGCTACTCAGTGTATGGTGTGTGGGGGCTGGGAGATACGGCCTTACGTAACTTGGCAACAGATCTTTTACAATGGCTGTCACTTTAAATCAGCTGTGTGAAGCTATTCAGTCCCTTTTCAGTGTCATTTAACAGTATGAAGTACTGTCATGAACATCATAGAGCAGGAGGGGAACATTTCTATAGGAGTGTGTCTCGTCTGCACATGGTGCTATACTGTAGTGTTCTGCCAAAATCAGAGAGAAAAGAGTAGATTTTGAAAAATATTTAGGCATTGCTGCCTTCAGCACTGCAACACTTCACTGATATAAAAGCCTAAATCTCATTTTAAAATAATTTGTCAATGAGAGTTAGGCTCCTAAGTGCCTAAATCCCTTTTGAAAATGAGATGTAGGGTCCTAAATCAATTAGGCATTGTAACACTGTGGCCTAGTCTTCACTTACCGGCTGGTCCGGAGGCACGCAATCGATGTTCTGGGATCGATTTATCGCATCTGGTTAAGACGCGATAAATCGATCCCGGATCGATCCCGGAAGTGCTCACAATCGGCGCCGGTACTCCAGCTCGCCGAGAGGAGTACGCGGCGTCGACGGGGGGAGACTTCCGGCCGCGTCTGGACCGCGGTAAGTCCGGAGTAAGGTACTTTGAATTCAGCTACGTTATTAACGTAGCTGAATTTGCGTACCTTAGTCCGAAGTCCGGACTAAGTGTGGACCAGCCCACTGACTGCAGATTAATTACAATCGACAGATATAATCAATTTTTAAAAATCTGGGCCTTAATGTCTACACAATTTTCCAAAGAGGAACCAGCCCAAGAGTTATTGTAAAGCATGTTTTTCACATGTAGGCCGGATTTTGGCTGATGGTGTTTTCCTTATTGTACTAGCAAATTCATCTTGCTTTTTCTTCATCACATATGGTATTTATACTAAATTTAGGGATCTGTTCATGCATGTGCTATGAGGAAAAATGAATCAACATCTGGATTAGAGGATCTGTTCTTTATTCCAGTAGTGTTCAGTATACTAACAAGAAACTAAGATCACAAATTGTCAATATCATTATTCATAATATGACCCAAATTCCTATGAATCCCATGTCTACACTCAGCTGGAACATCATGGGTGATTGAGATCTGCTTTCATCTTGGGAAGGAAGAGAGAAGGAAGTTCTCAGTGAAAGGATCCACCTCACACCACCTTAATCCAAATCTCACCACCTTCAGTGCTCACTGCAAGACACACTTGTTTGAACACACATTGTAATAATCACAGTAGTGCAGAAGGAATCAGCTACAGGCATCCTAGCACATTTAGGAACTGGCTTAAAAGGGAAAAGGAGGACAGTTAATTTTGAAGTAACTTTAATTAATGTGAGACATTCAAATGTTACACTGCTGAGCCCCATAGAAAGGACTAAATATAGACACAGTGTTCAAGATTCTTGGTTTTCATAAAGAAAGAAGAATTCTTGTGTCCTTCCAATGCTGTGATTGTCACTCTGCCTCTATGCCAGTGGTGGGCAACCTGTGGCCCACGGGCTGCATACAGCCTATCAGGGTAATCTGATTGTGGGCTGCGAGACATTTTGCTGACATTGACTGTCTGCAGGCATGGCCCCCCGCAGCTCCCAGTGGCCGTGGTTCTTTGTTCCCAGCCAATGGGGGCTGTGGGAAGTGGTGGCCAGCACATCCCTGTGGCCCACTGCTTCCTGGGAACGGCAAACTGTGGCCACTGGGAGCTGCGTGGGGCCATGCCTGCGGACAGTCAACATCAACAAAATGTCTCGCGGCCCACAATCGGATTACCTTGATGGACTGCAGGTTGCCCACCACTGCTCTAAGCTCTGTACTTAGGCTTCTGGAATAGGGAAACTGCTGTCATATTCATGATTTGTATAAGCAAGCTAGACATTGATGGTTTTCTTAGCCCTGGTCTACACTAGAAAATTAGGTTGTTTTAACTTTGTTGGTCAGGGGTCTGAAAAATCCACATCCCTGAGCAGCACAGTTAAGCCAACCTACGTCCCCGAGTAGCTAGCACTAGGTCAACAGAAGAATTCTTTTGTCAACCTAGTTACCATCTCTTGGGGAGGTGGATTACCTACACCGACAGAAGAATACCTGCTGTTGGCGTAATTAGTGTCGACACTGAAGTGCTGCAATGGTGTTGCTGTTCTACTGAAGCACTTTAAGAGTAGACATGCCCTCAGTCAGTTATGTTGGGATGCACAAAGATACTAAACCTCCCACTTAGGCCCCTAAGTCTTGGGTTTGATCATTTTGGCTTCGCTGCAAACCACAAAACTCCCACCAAATCCTGTGGCTTCTTTACTCACTCAGAGCCTAAATTTTTCAGAATAAAAGTTCCCTAGGTGCCTATGTTCCTGCCATGAGCATGTGCATGATTGCCTCCCTGTAGGCATCTGGATGCCTATCTCCTGCCTAACCCCCAAAGTGATTCACAAACCAAGGAAAGATAGGCAGCTGAACACCCACGTCATGTGCAAGGCCCGATCTGGTACATGGCTCTGAGCACACCTACCAGATCAGGTGCCATTCAAAATCCAGCTAGAGATGGAGGAGGCAGTGGTAGAGTTGCCACTGCCCACTTTATAACTTTTAGCTCAGTGGTTAAAACACTTGCCTAGGATGTGGGAGATCTAGGCTCAGTTCCCCCTCTCTGTCAGAGAGGGAGAAAGGATTTGAATAGGGGTCTCCTACCTTTCAGGAGAGTTCTCCAACTACTGAATTATGGGATAGGCTAATGTGAGGGGTTTCCTCAGTATCGCCTGTTGACTGCAGATAAATAATGAGAGTCACTGGAGCAGGGCGAATGGACCCAGCTGTGACCAAGGGACGTCTTGATGCCAACTAGTAGAGGCACAGGGGTAACTAAGGGCTACAGGGATTTCCTGGGTCTGGTATCTACATACTGGTTGACCAAAGAATGTCATGAGGTCTCTACTGTAAGCTTGTGTCACACAGGTTCTCATAATCATTGTGTATTATATGTATGGATAATGTGTAAGGAGTTATGTGTATATATACTGCTGTTGGCATCCTTTCGTCTGCGAGAGACGGTAGGAATTGCAACCTCTGATGTAGATGTTTTGCAATGTCTCATGTGACTGAATAGTCCAATCCGAGATTTGCATGCTCTTTGGCAGTTATTGCAAATATATTTACCTTGGTTTGGAGCTGCTTGCTTCCTATGGGCTCTTTTCTCTTCAAGCTGTAGGAGCCAGCTCCTTTCATGGACTTTGATACCTTGATGGAGACAATGGCGCCACTTGTTACGATCACTTGCCAAGATTTCCCATTGGTCAGGATCAATTCCAAATTCCTTCATATCTTGCTTGCATGTGTCTCTATAGCGAAGCTTGGGATGTCCTGTTGTTCTTGTTCCCTCTGATAGCTCCCCGTATACCATGTCCTTGGGTATGCATCCATCTTCCAACCTACTCAGATGTCCCAGCCAGCGCAATCCTCTTTGCTTGAGCAGGGCTGTCACTGTTGGAAAAATTTCCCTTTGAAGAACCTTTGCATTGGTGACTTTATCTTGCCATTTGGTATTGAGCATGCTGCGTAAACATCTTAAGTAGAAACTGTTCAACCTTTTCTCCTGGTGAGTATAAGTTGTCCATGTTTCCCCACCGTACTTGAGACTGCTGAGGACGCAAGCTTGGTACACTAGCATTTTGGCCTTGATGGTAAGCTTTGAGTTGTTCCATGCTCTTTTAGTTAGTCTGCTAAAGGTGGTGGCAGCCTTCCAATGTGAACATTTAGTTCTTCATCCAGTGAGAGATTGGTGGTCACTGTAGAACCTAAATAGCTGAACTGTTGGACTACTTCTAGCTGGTTTGCATGTAAGGTAATTGAAGGATCTTGTGGAACCCCTTGTCCTAATACAACCATTTTCTTGATGCTGATGGTGAGAGCAAATCCCTGACAGGTACTTGAAAGGCAGTCCATGAGTTCTTGTAATAGATCTTCATTGTGGGCTATAAGGGCAGCATCATCAGCAAATAGAAGTTCCCTGATTAGCAGCTTTTTGATTTTGGTCTTTGACTTAAGTCAGGACAGGTTGAAGAGTTTCCCATCTGATCTTGTGTGGAGATACACTCCATCTTTCATGTCCTTAAACGCACAGTTCAAGAGTACTGAGAAGAAGATTCCAAAGAGTGTTGGGACAAGAACACATTCTTGCTTCACTCCGCTTTTCATCTCAAAGCTGTCCAAAGTGGACCCGTCAAACTAGACAGTTGCTCTCATGTTGTTGTGGAATGATCATATAAGACTTAACAGGTTTGGTGGACATCCTATCTTTTCTAGTATTGCAAATAGACATGCTCTGCTGACTGTGTCAAATGCTTTGGTTAGGTCCACAAAGGCGATGTACAATGGTTGGTTTTGCTCTCTGAACTTTTCTTGGAGTCGATGCAGAGAAAAATCTCATGTTTATTGTTGATCTTTCAGCCCTGAATCTGCACTGTGATTCAGGGTAGACACGATTTGCCAGGTATTGAGGATTTCTGGGATGCTGTTGAGCATCCCAGCACTTGAGGATTTCTGCTGGGATGCCATCTTTTCCAGGAGCCTTGCAACTTGATAGCAAATCAATGGCCTTACTTGTCTCTTCTACAGTGGGCTCCACATCTAGCTCTGGCATGACCTGTAGAGTTGGTATTTGGTTCAGTGATTCGCTGGTAAGTTTCTTTCTTGTGCGTATAGCTCTGAATAGTGTTCAATCCAACAAGACAACTGCTTGCTTTTATCTGTAATGATTTCACCGTTGTGTGATTTGAGAGGGGCAACCTTGTTGTCAGTGGGACCTAGAGCTTTCTTCAGGCTGTCATACATGGCTTTGAGATTTCCTGTGTCTGAGGCTGTCTGTCTTCACAGAGATTGATCCAGTAACGATTTGCACAGCATCTACTTGCTCACTGTATCTCAGTTTGTGCATGTCGAAGTCTCACTTTGGTGCGTTCTGTTGGCTTCTTGTTGTGTTCCATATAGGCTGTGTTCTTAATGTTGATGAGAGGTAATAGTTCTGCTTCATTTTCTTCAAAGCAGTCCTTTTTTGATGGTCTCTCCTCCTCCTTGGGGTTAGATTTGAGCACTGGTGCACTGGCACTAGTGATGTTCACAGAGCTGATGGTCATCTGAAGTTTAAGTGAGATGATACGCTCTGACTTCCCAATGGGTGTTTCTAGGAGCTTTACTCACTTGTTTCTCAAAGCAAAACTGATACCGTGCAGCCAGTTTTCTTTGCTGCTTTTACCTTGCCAAAAGAAGGTGTAATTGGCCTCTTGGACAGAACCAGCATCTGCAAATCTTGTTTCCTGAAGTGCTGCAATGTCCACATAGACTGTGAGCTGTACAAACTCAATTAAAGCTGATTGCCGTATGCTGCTTGTGTATTGGAGGTCATCATCATCTGTCAATCCCGGACACATGGTCCTGATATTCCATATTTCCAAGCCAGAAAGTTCTTGGTTTCTTATTTTAGCCAGGTGCAAGGTTTCCATCTGCCATTCAACTTTTGGTCTAGCCCCATGAGGCAGGCAGACTGTGGCAAGTCAGCACACAACTGTCTGGGGGCTGCCCAGCTTTGTGGAGGGTGGTGGCTGACCAGTGGAACACAGTGATTCCTCCCACTGTCGAAGGTGACCCTTGGCGCACTCCTCTATGCCAATCAAGTGAGCACTTATAACCCGTAACTGCCACCTATCGTGTTGTGTCCATGTTGCCAGCAAGGATGGAGTGTCCTCTCTGTGTGATGTGGCTGCAGTAGCCTGGGCAGCTGATATGGAGGCACTGCTTTGCCCATGTGTCAGTGTCCCCCCATGGAGTCGGCGCCTATGCTATAGATTTTTTTTTTTTTTTAAGACCGGAACTATGAGGAGCCACACCCTCAGTCAGCAAGGGAACTGTATTGTCTCCTGCAGACCTTTGGGCGAGTAGATGTGTGATAAATGAAGCGGGGTGGGGAATAGCTCCCTTTTATGGACCCAGCCACCCAGTAGCTCTAAAATCCCTCTTGGTAGCTGTTCTCTATTTGCTTTCCCTGTAAATGGTTAAAAGACTCACTGCTATGCATAGGTAAAAGGAAGTGAGTAGCACCTGGCCGAAAGAGCCTATGGGAAGGCTAGAACTTTTTAAAATTGAAACAAGACTCCTCTTTTGTCTGTTTTTGTTCTCGGGGAGAGGCAGACAGGGAGCAACTATGCTGTAAGAAACTTGGGGCCAGGTATGAAAATCATCGGTATCATACCAAGAAAGTACTCATTTGAAATCCAGATATGTAAGTAGATCAAGAAGTGTCTAGGAAAACACAATTAGCTTTATCTCTTTTTATTTCTTTATGGCTTGTGGACTCCTCTGTGCTAACACCAAAAGCTTTTGTTTTGCTTGTAACTTTTAAGGTGGTCCTTAAGAACGTTATTCTTGATGCTTAATCCTTGTAAGTGTTTTTGTTTTTTTAAATCTAGCAATAGCCTGAGTTTCCAGATGTATTTTCTTTCTTTTTGTTTTTAATAACATTTTACCTTTTTTAAGAACAGGATTGGACTTTTGTGTCCTAAGAGGTTTGTACACATGTTGTTTAATTAGCTGGTGGCAACAGCTTTTTTTTCTTTCTCAGCTCTTCCCTGGAGGGGGGGAAAGGACTTGAGGGTACCCCACAGGAAGGAATTCCTAAGTGCGCTTTCCTGGGTTCTCAAAGGGGTTTTGCACTTGGGTGGTGGCAGCATCTACCCATCCAAGGTCAGAGTAAAGCTGTAACCTTGGGAGTTTAATACAAGCCTGGAGTGGCCAGTATTAATTTTTAGAATCCTTGCGGGCCCCTACCTTCTACACTCGAAGTGCCAGAGAGGAGAATCAGCCTTGACAAGATATTTGGAGATTCTCTTACCCCATTGCTAGGCAGTATTCTTGGCTGAACGCTACTCCCAACCACAGCTCGGGCTAGACTGGATCACTTTTATACCATGAAGGCCAGTGTGAATATGTATGTTTGTGTCTTTCATGTCTCCCACTCATTTGTCTGATCATCATTCTGTCTCTGTGAGTATCTCTCTTTTCCTCTTCCTGCCTGTGATTCTGAGTAGTAGTTTAATACTGAATTATTACAGAACTTGACTTTCACCCAGATATTCACTGTAGTTTGGGAGCCTTGGTGGCAACAAAAGCCCCTGAATTGGTCCCTGAGACAGCGGTGGGATGTCAGGAAGGTCCAGATCCGACTGTCCTGAAAGCACTATTCTTAGGCTGCCACATAGTTCGTGCATCAGGCCATGTGCACCCAGGAAGGAGATGTCTTGGACCTCCATGGCAACCTTGATGTGGGGATCCTGGTTCAGATTCACCAGACTCTGAGAAGTACCAACTCCTGAGATGCTTGTTGGAAGAGAGGGTGGAGGGATCCATGGTTCAGACCAGTTTTATCCAGTTGCATGACATTGATGTTCCCATGAGGGTTTTTTCCAGGTTGGAAAAAAAGACTGCTGACCATCGGCAGATTTCTTGCCTCTGGCTGCTGGATGACTGTTTGACGACTGACGCTGCTGAGATCTGGAAATCAGCTGTTTCCTTTTATGCTATTTTGCATTTGTTCAAAGCCTGTGACGTGTTGACAATGGCAGAGCTACATCAGGGGTTACCCCATCTAACTAGTGAAGCATAGTGTTGCCTGGACACCCACTGTCATTACAGAAGTTCTCTGTTGCAGTCCAGCAGCTGTCTACAGCCAAGGCCCCAGGTATCCATTGGCTGTGGTCTGAATTCTACAAACATTCTGGCCTCTTATTGGTACTGACTTTTTTCTAGTAGTGCTGGAATGTATCCAGGAGAAAGAATCGCCCCTCAGTAACCACCCTGTTGCACAAAAAAGAAGAGCTCTGTGCTTACACAACTGGAGACCTATTTCTCTCCTCTGCTTGATTATAAGATTTTATCCAGGGCCTTAGCCAAACAGCTGAAGGACTGTCTGGACTTCGATACATCTTTATCAAACATATTGTATTCCTAGCTGCTGAGTTTTTGTTGTTGTTGTTTTGGTAATCTGTTCTTAATTCATGATGTTTTCACTGTTAGCAAACTTTGATCTAGATGTGGGGTTTATTTCACTAGATCAGGAGAAGGCTTTTGATAGAAGTAGCCATAGTTATCTTAAAAAATTAGAAGGTTTTGGAATTGTGCCAGTGTTCACGACATATATTTCTTTATTGTATTATAAAGTTTTTAGTGTCTTATAGATTAATGGGAGGTCTTAGCTGCTGCTTCCCAAACTGCAGCAGCATATGTCAGGGATGCCCTCTGTCTGGGATATTGTATGTCCAGAGTCTGGAACCATTTGACTGGCCTGTCTGTGCCAGGAGTGCCAGATGGTTTCCCAGTTTCTCTGTCGGCTTATTCTGATGACCTCTCAGTTTTCATTATGTCTGAAGGTGACATGCAGGCACTTTGTAAACAGGGACAAGTATATGAACAAATTTCCTCTGCCTCCATTAACTGGACTAAGGGTAATTTGACCTTGCTGGGCTCTTGGCAATGCAGCAGTCCCCCATTGTTGCCCCAACAGTTACAGTGGGGCACCATTGGGATTAAGGTATTGGGTGTTTTCTTTGGATCTGATCAATATGTTTGAGGAACTGGGAGGAGGCTGAGGAGAAGATGCAGGGCCACTTGTAGAGATGGCGCTGGCTCCTTCCTGGACTCTCTTTTCGGGGATGGCTTTTGATTGCTAACAATCTTGTGGCCTCAGTGTTGTGGCTAGGTTTGTCAGGTGTCCGGTTTTTGACTGGAATGCCTGGTCAAAAAGGGACCCTGATGGCTTCAGTCAGCACCACTGACCAGGCAGTTAAAAGTCCGGTTGGCAGCACAAGCAGGCTCCCTACCTGGCTCCACATGACTCCCGGGAAGCTGCCAGCATCTTTCTCTGGCTCCTAGGTGGAGGAATGGCCACGGGGGCTCTGTGCACTGCCCCCAGCGCCAGTTCAGCAGTTCCCATTGGCTGTGGTGCCTAGCCAATGGGAGCTGCTGATCTGGCGCTGGGGGCGCAGGCAGCGTGCAGAGCCACGTGGTCACGCCTCTGCCTAAGTGCTGAAGGGAGATGTTACTGCTTCCAGGGAGCTCCCTGAGGTAAGCGCCGCCTGGAGCCCACACCCCCTCACACGCTCCAAACCCTGGCCCCACCCCAGAACCCGCACCCCCAACTCCTGCCTCAGCCTGGATCCACCTCACACACCCTGAACCCCTCATTTCTGACCCCAGCCTGGAGCTCACACCCCCAGCTCTGAGCCCGTACCCCCTCCCACATCCCAACCACCTGCCCCAGCCTGGAGCCCACTCCTGCACCCCAAACCTCACATCGCTGGCCTCACCCCAGAGCCACACCTCCAGCTGGAGCCCTCCCTCCCTCCCGCACCCTAACCCCCTGTCCCTGCTCAGAGCCCTCTCTTGCACCTCAAACCTTCCATCTACAGCCCCACCCCAAAGACTGCACCCGCAGCCAGAGCCCTCACTTCCAATCGCACCCCTAACCTCTGCTCCAGCCTGGTGAAAGTGAGCGAGGATGGGGGACAGTGCGAGAAGGAAGAATGGGGGATGGAATGGACGGGGAGCAAGGGGAATTGAACCTACATCTCCTACATCCCAGGTGAGTGCTGTAACCCATGGGCTAAAAAGTGGGTGTCAGTGCCATCTCCTCTTGCTGTTTTGTGGGGCATGAGGTAGGTGCCTAATTCTTCTCTTAAAATGCAGCTTTGGCATCTAAGGTACCTGACACCAGGCAGCTGGTTCCCATTCATGAATTGCTAAACTGACATCAGCATTTCCCTGCAGCCTAGATTTAAGTGCCAATCTCCACTCACCCCTCTTGTAGGCATCTCTAATCGGCTGGCTTAGGTGGTTCCCCACCTACCATGCTAGCTTTTGTGATCACATCCTTTTTCTCCCCATTCATTGTAAAGGGAGCTGAGGTGTCTGACTTGGCTTTATGGATCACATCCTGTGATTTTTTTTTCTAGGTGCCTTAAAGTTAGGGGTTGTGACACTCCTCATTGCAACACTGAAGTCCCTTCATGGATCCCACCCTTCAGGCCTGATTCTACCAGCTTTAGTCAAATTGAGCAGTAACTCATTTTGCAAGTCCCAATGGTTTCAGTGGGTCCACTCATAGAATTAATATTCTGCCATTTAGTAAAAATTGTTTGAGATTCATTTGGTTGACAAAATTTGATGGAAAAGATTTAGTTGTCTTAAATTCGTTTGACTTGGTATATCACTTTTCTGTTATGGCCAACATCTGAACTTCTTATTGCTATTTATTGTGAAAGCCCTTATAGAAGTCACTAGAATTAAACTGAGTGAGCTAGATGCACTGGCATCACACCTTTGGCTTATGTGGAATTATGTTGCTCAGTGCCTGCTGAGATTCTGATCCATGGACTCTGGAATGAAGACGTCTTTATGCTTTTACCTCCTGCATGCTCCCTTCCCCAGCTCTTAAATGTTGGCAAAACAATGTTTATGAACAGACCTAAAACTCTTGGATAACTGCACATGTCCATGACTCAGAAATTCTACTGTAGTTCATAGCCAAGTATATTTTAGGATCCTAGCTGTGAAACATCTAACTATTATAATCCTCATCGAGGCTCAGTAGGTATAATTAGTGTTAGTTTTTCAGCCATGAATCCAGGTCCTTCGGTGCTTATTCAGAAAAATTTCCCATTGACTTCAACAATAATTTTGCCTGACTAAGCACTGCAATGTCAAGCCCTCGAGAGTGCCAGTAGATAAATCAATTACAATTAATTCATCTAAGGAAAAAATATATACTAATTCTGATTCAGTTCATATCACCCAATCTCATTCAAAATCATTAGTTATCTAATCATGAAGGGAATTAAAATATCATTCAAATTAATCATGTGTGACTCAGCAGTCCTAAAGCCAATGGGTCAAGTTAAAACTTTCCATTAATGCATATATGCCAAACATAAACATTACTGTGGGTTTTGTTAGCACAAATCATCTTCTGTGCATTAGCTGCTGTGATGTAAGCCAAATGAGTATGTGCTTGATAAGAAAAGACTAGGAGAAAATGTTTGTGATAGGAGGAGAACATGGTTATCTGAACAGTATTATTAGAATCATAGAGGATTAGGATTGGAAGAGGCCTCAGGAGGTCATCTAGTCCAACCCCCTGCTCAAAGCAGGACCAACACTTTAAAAACCTCTAAGGATGGAGATTCCCATTCCAGTGCTTCACCACCCTCCTAGTGAAATAGTGTTTCCTAATATCCAACCTAGACCTCCCACACTGCAACTTGAGACCATTGCTCCTTGTTCTGTCATCTGCCACCACTGAGAACAGCCAAGCTCCATCCTTTTTGGAACCCCCCTTCAGGTAGTTGAAGGGTGCTATCATTAGCTGTTAGCATTTATCAATGCTGTTAGCATTTATGATTGAAATTCTGCTCTCCAATGTGGGAACTGCATGGGGAAGACAAGCAGTGATTGCTTAGCCATGCATATCAAAGCCATTTTGCAAGTGCTGGGAAAGTTGCTTCTATGTCCTGGTGGATGATCTTCGCTTTTTTCTAAAAAGAACCACTGCATAGTTCAGACTCTAGCATATGCATTAACCAGTGATGGGTGTGGGCGTACCCATGGCTATCAGGTCTTGGTTGTTTGGCAATGTAGTGAATTTGTTGGTATGGTAGTCTATTTCCTACCACCACCCAAATACTCTCTGGAGAACTGGGTATGGAACCTGCCATGCTGCTGTGTGTGTGGAGAAGTTGTATCATCTTTCCTTTTTGGTGCACCTACACAAAGGGGGTAATATTTAGTCCTAGCTATTTATTTATATCAGAAGTTAAGCACATGGAAATGTGTTTCTGCTATGCAGCAGTGCAAACACTTCTTTTTCTGCCTTTGACAAATAGTGTGGAGTTCTAACATTTTCATGCCAAAACATTTTCATGCCAAAGCACAAAAATGAACTAAATAAAAACACCTTCGTCTAAAGGTTATGCATGCATCAGTACAAAATGAAGTACTACTGAATTCAAATATTGAATCATCGCATATCCTTTGAGCATTATGGGCATGTATTTTGCTACATAAACAAATACATTAAGCTACACATTTAACCAATAATATGGGAATAAAATACCACATGTGCAATGAGGTGAATAAACTTTTCTGTTAGAACCGTAACTTTTGAATTTCCTCACTCTTTGTATTTTAAGTGTTCAGCCTTTATACTACAGAGACACAGGTTTTTGCTTTTGACATACTAGGATTTTTTATTTAACTGCTTGTGCTCAATACACTTAGCATTTAAGTGCGCTGAATTAGGTTTTGCTGTTCACACGTCATTGAGGAGAATGGGGTAATTGAGTTCCCTCCTTCTGCACTGCCCTTGTAGGCTCAGATACAGTTTCCCATTAGGCTGGGTTAACAGGGTTGCATTACATTGGTTTACAACATGCTAGTTGTATCTTCACAACTAATAAGCAAGATCTATTTTTGTAATGAAAGCCTAGAATTTTCAGAATTAAATCAAAACTCTGGCAATTGTCACTCTCTACATATTCTTCCACTACAAATGGAATGACAGCACCTTGCTTGGAATGCAGAGCCTCCGAGTACATACAATTAATGTCCTAGCACAATGAGAAGGAAGATAAATAGATAATACAGCCCTGTCACATGGAACTTGGTCCCACTAAATGAAGTAGGTCCAGTGTTGCTGTGCCAGAGCAGGTGTTCCATCCGGGCAATCAAAAGGATGGGGCAGCACCTGGGAGCAATAAAGGATCAGGGAAAGAGATTGTAGGTATGTCTCCACTGCAATTAAATACCTGTGGCTGGCCCATGCCAGCTGACTAAGGCTCACAGGGGTCCAGTGGTTTAATTGTGGTGTTGATGTTCAGGCTTGGGCAGGAGCCTGGGCTCTAGGACCCCGCATGGGGGGAGGGGGTTCTAGTGTCTATACCGCTATTAAACAGCCCCTTAACCCAAGCCCGTCTCAGCTGGCATGGGTCAGCTGCAGTTGTCTAATTGCAGTGGAGACATACCCAGAGAGTCAGAGCAGGCTGGTTCAGTCAGGGACAGTTGAAAATTACCAGCGATGTGGGATGGGAGGAGATCGTGGAAGGAAGGAGTAGGTGTTTCATGGGAGAAGGCTGAATGTAAGGAGAGCAGCAAGGGGTTTACTAGTTAGCATCCCCAACCTGGAAGGCCAGAGGACTGGAGAGGGATGAAGGCAGGAGGAGCTGCAGAGAGAGCTGCCTGCCAGTTCTAACCCAAAAACCTGGATCCAAGGTCCTGAGAGGGCTGAAGGCAGGCGTGCAGCAGAGGAGCTTAGCTGCTGGCATCTCCAGGGCTGGAGAGCTGGACCTAGAGGAATCACGAGAAGGCCAGGGGGAGTAAGGGATGTTCCATTGCCCTCTCCCAAGCAGAGCATCTGAGGGGGGTTCTGACTAGCAAGAGTGGGGTTGCACTGCAATTGGGAGGGTGGGGGTGGCTGTCTTGGTACAAGTACAGGGGAAGACTGACAGACCTTGGATGTGATCAAAGGTGCCAGTGTGTGGTATGTGGGACATCAAGGGATGAGCTTTAGTGACTGCTTGCACTGGAGTGAGAAATGTACTATATGTCTGGGACCAGTTGCACAAGTTTTCATCATAAACCAGGGTCCAGCAGGGTGGTATTGTGTCAAGAAAGCCTGAAGTGAATGGGGACTCTGAAAGGGGAAACTGAGGCAGGTGTGACTGCCATGTTGTGGCCTGCTAGAGTGAGGTGCTCCAGGCAGGAACTGCACTGTGACAAACACTTATATGAATTTATGATTTCTGAATTCATTTCAGTTGGGTCTGACATATAGTTCTTTGATATTAATGACTTCAGAAGGTCTCCTTGCACATGCTGAAACACCTTCTGTCCACAGGAAGATGAAACGCTTAAAAAATGTTTTGAGAGTGTGTTCAATATGTAACCTGAACAGTATTTTACATTCATGATTGAACTCTACATGATCCTAAGGAGGTTTAAATACAGCTCTTTATGCTGATGAACTACTTCCTTTAATCAAAAGCAACTTAACAACCATGCACCTGAAACAGCCGTAGTCAAGGACACTTGTAATTAATAACTACCATTTGTGCACTCAATAGCTGTTGTACCAGGGAAATATTTTCAACAGTATTTCAAGTCCCAAATCCTGGTCCACAGCCCGTGTTCTTGGCTGTTCTGTTCACAGGTAAACTGCTGAGGGGAGCTCTGGGGTTTATAGACTTCCCCCACACAGGGGGAACTGGCACAACACTTTTGCAGGAGTTATGATTCCGGAAGTAGAATTCATAGCCCACTTTGTAGCCCCTGCTCCTGGTTTCAGACCAGTGGATCCATAGAGTTGTGGTGCAAGTAGCTACCTCCTACTTCTGGGCTATCTGCCATGCTTCTGAATCCCTTGCTGCAGGGGCTTCCACCACAAGCTAAAGTAGATCAAAGTAAGGGGGTGCTCACCCCTTTTGGTGGTCATTGTGATGCAGCTTTCCATCATCTTGTGATGACAGGGTATGCCCAAGGGAAGACACCAAAGAAGAAGTGTCTCTGAAGGGAATTATGTATCTTAGGAAACTGTTCCTATCCAGCCATTTAAAAGTACGTGTGTGTGTTCAGTAGAACTGTGTACATCCCTGGTTCTAACTACCTTCATTACGGTAAATGCCCTTATATAGACTTGACCTATATGAGGCTCCTGTATTGATGATGTAAAAACAAGAAATAAAAATGGAGACTCTGGGAGCACTTCTCAGTGAAAATTTTTAAATATCTGAAGCCATATTCTGCATTTTTTTAATATCTTGAGACCAGAAAAAATAATTTTTGGAAAAGAAAGTACTTACCCTTTTCTAGGATGTAACTGTACCTTCCAAGAGAAAAGTAATGTAATATTAAAATATCAACAAACCTGTACCAAAACCGCCAAAGCCAGTAGGCACCACCATATAAAACTATGGCAGGTTATCTCTTGGCCTTTCTGAAAGAATACTGGGTTTCTGTATGCATTTCCCATCTAAACCAGCTCTCTCAAGACCCTCCTCCTTTGGGCACCAGATCTCTGTTAGAATAATTTAAAAATATCCTTTACTTGCTATGGCTCCCAGTGTTTCTGTTCTTCTTGCCTTTTTTAAGTCACTACATATTTTTCACCTCGTCGGTCTGCGTCTTGTTTCTTTAGGTGTTAAATTTTCGCCTAAGATTAGTTTTCCTATTGTTCCATTCAAATCTCCTTTCTGCCCCATTCCTCTGCCTTTCTCCCCTTTTCCATACTTCCCCATTCATACATCTCTCCTATTTCTTCCCACCTGACACCCAACAGTACAGAATGCTTGGGCAGGACAGGAAGTTGATGGGGCCATCTTGTTGTTCTCTGGAAGCTTTTCCTGTTGGGGAGAGAGAGAGAGAGAGAAAGAGAGTGGGAGTGGAGTCTCCTCTTCTCTTCCCCCACTCTCTCACTAGAGGTGGCAATGAGAGGTCTCCTAATTCTCTCTCCAGCTGGAGAGTAGGGGGAGCCGGTGAAGGGTCAGATAGGAGACACCAGTTCTTCCATCTTGCTGCTGCTCCACCTACTAGTAGAATGCCTGGAAACCCAAGAAACTTCCCAGCCAGGCACTGGTTCCTTTTCCTGGTGAGTCATCACTTTGAGACTCACAGGACTGGAATGGACCTCAAGTTGTCATCTAGTCCATTCCCCTGCTGCACTCATGGCAGGACTAAGTATTATCAGACCATCCCTCTCACGTGTTTGTCTAACCTGCTGTTAAAAACCTCCATTGATCAAGATTCCACAACCTCTCTAGGCAGTTTATTCCAGTGTTTAACTACCCTAACTTTACGAGTTATAGAGGCAGTGAGGGGAGCAGGAGCTGTACGCTACCAGGGAGCTGGGGAAGACTAGCTCCTTTCATTTATTGAAGAAGAGGGAGTTACTTGAAGGGAGTTACCTCCCTTGAAGTCCCCCTTACTTAAACCTTTGGCTGGAGGATTTAACCCTAATGAACTTAAATATATATTCATTACATATTTTTAAATGTGTGTTTTATGGACTGAATTCTTTTTCATTATAAGTTTTCTTCTCTCTCCTTTATGTATTCTCTTTTAAGAAAAATAAAAACTGTTTTAAATAAAAAAAAATACACACAGATATGGGACACGTTATTGGTTGAACAAGGAAGAAGTGAAGATCTGGGAATCCTTGCAGATTTAGCTGTGGGAGGACTAGTCATAATAGGGGGATTGAGAATCTCTCTTCGGTTCATCTGTTGGATTAAAAGGATTTTTTTTTTTTGGCTTTTAAGGAATCTGCACGTAGATCTCCCTGGCAGAAGGATACAGGGCTCGATCCAATTCCTACTGAAGTCAACGTGAGTCTTTCCATTGACTTTGGGTGCTAGATTAGTTCCTAGGATAGCAATGACATTCTTTCTTGATGTTATAATCAATTCTTCAAGCCCAATACGGGCTTGATCCAAAAACCAAAAGAAAGATTCCATTGACTTCAGTAGGCTTTAAATCAGGCCCACGAACTTTCAACATAAAGTTGAAGCCCTTTATTGGTAACAATTCATTCCAAACAGAACATAAACAATAATTTGAAAGTGGCTAAAATATTTGATAATGAATTTGACTAAAAATTATTTGTATATATTCAATCAACTTTAAAAAGCTGCTCATATATTGCATCAAAGTAAAATAAATGTTGCAAGCTAGATGTTTAGTTTTAAAAGGGTACTTAGAAGAAAGCAACAAGCTCTAGTTTGAGACTCATTAATCAGCCCAAACCGCTTACATTGGCTGAAATGGGTAATTTGACTTGCTGGCTCCAGTGAAAAATATTGTAATTTTCCAAATGCATCCACATTTGAAGAGGACCGGATTGATTTCCTGCCGCAATACATGTTACAAGGTTTTATCATGCAACTTTAATTCATGTAAGCTGCCTCACTGAAAGCAAGGTTCTATGTCATGAGCAAATATTACTTGTGCAAGTGATGGTTGTAGGGTTCGGCCATCTACTGAGATCTCATTTATCTATTTTATTTGTATAGTTCCTCTCATTATGGTTTCTGTGTGTGATGATAATATTTATAATGACATAGCAACACCTTATTAATTTTGGGGGGGCCAAGTCCTGGACTCGATAGTCTGGCAAAACTCTCTGAAGTCTGTGGGAGTTTTGCTTCTTATTTGACTGGATGTTCCAGAGAGCAGTTTTGCTCAGCCTGATGATATGAAATCTCATAAGATAAAGAGGCACTCTTCAGTGTGACTAAACTCTGAAATGCATGTGAAAATAGTTTTTTTTAATTACAGCTGGCATTTCTGAGTGAGTTCCCTGCTCCTCCCTTTCTTTTCCTGGTGGTTGGTGTAGAAATTTGTTTTACCACTTCACAAAGTGTAGCTCAGCCTTTGCTACACAATAAGACCTTCATTTATTAGTTACTGATGACAGTAACTGCTTCCACAGGCCCTAACCTCGGCTGGTGTCAATTGTCATAGCTCCATTGACTTCAATGTCTGTTTACTCTGGCTGAGGATCCAGCCCTAGATTTTTATGATAATACATACCTGCCAATTTCTGACTTAACAGAAAGGTCACCAAGGCTGGCATTAGACTTACTGGGGATGAAGCCTAAGCTTGTACCCCACCGCCTGGGGCCAAAGCCCAAGGGCTTCAACCCTGGGTGGCAGGGCTCAGGTTACAGGCCCCCCATTTGCAGCAGAAGCCCTTGGACTTTGGCCCCCCACCCAGGTCTCCCCTCCTGGGGTCATACAGTAATTTTTATTGTCAGAAGGGGATCACGGTGCAATTAAGTTTGAGAACCCCTGATCTACAGGAATTAACTAGATAGATAGATAGATAGATACAAAGCACTCCTATAACAGGATCTGCAGGATTTGACTTATAGTTAATAAATTTATTTATTATATTTTGTGATGCAAAGCGCTATGTTGTTAACATGGTTTTTTTTAATTTCCTTTTCCAAAATGGGTCTATAGTGAACTACTGAATAGTATATTTAAAGAGAGTTTTCCTGTGTAGTTTTGATATTGGTTGGCTAAGTCGTAGCTTTGCAATACTGTACTACAGTGCCCATTATGCTCCTGGTCCACTTCTTATCTGAGATATTTCTGACGTATCACATAAGTAATATTACAGTTAAGATAACATCATAGGCTTTGATCCTGCTCATGTCCCTGCCATTGAATTCAATGGATAGGATTAGGTCCATATTGAGACACTATCCTTTACTATCTACATTTTGTAATATTCTTCCACTCTTGTTTTGGGGAAATGGGTTCAACCTTATTTTTTTTTTCTAGAGGCAGATCCTCACCTGATGTAAATTGGATTAGACACATTAACTTCAATGAAGCACAGTGATTTTATACCAGCTAAGAACTTGCCCCTTCTTGCTTTTCCATTTTATTCCCCCTTTTAAAACAGGGTCGGCAACCTTTGGCACGCGGCCCATCAGAGTAATCCACTGGTGGGCCACGAGACGTTTTGTTTACATTGACCGTCTGCAGGCATGGCCTTCCTATGGCTCCCAGTGGCTGCGGTTCACCGTTCCCGGCCAATGGGAGCTGCGTGAAGCAGCGGCCAGCACGTCCCTGTGGCCCACGCCGCTTCCCGCAGCTCCCATTGGCTGGGAACGGCGAACTGCAGCCACTGGGGAACTGCAGGGGGCCATGCCTGCAGATGGTCAATGTAAACAAAATGTCTCGGGGCCCACTAGTGGATTACTCTGATGGGCTGCGTGCCGAAGATTGCTGACCCCTGCTTTAAAACCATCTTTAAGTGTTTAAGTTTAATAAATAGGGTTCGTGTTCTAAAATTCATGTTTTGTGAGATGGGAATATAGTTCATTTTCTTAAGTAAATGAGAAAATTAAGTCTTCTCTGTGGAGAGTTTCTTTATTATTACATTTGGTGCATGGTATTCGCCCCTTAATAGTGCATATAATTTATTCACACATAGCTATGACTGTTGAAATATGCAAAGTGACAACTCATAAGGCATCTACTTAATTAGCATTTGCAGTCCTCTTTTGAAAATGAACAATTCAAGCTAGTCTTGGAACATTAGGGCAATTCTAATTCAAACTTTGTGACCCACAACAAGCTAGTAGAGTGGTGTGTTCCTTCAATAAGCCTACAGAATTAAATTTTAAATCTTTAAGCTTTGAGGCAATCAGTAATGAAATTGTATGCATGCAATGAAACTTGTAGAATGAACATTGCCCAAATGATTGCTTTGCTGTATTAACTTAGTGTACAACTCTTGTCTCATCCAATATAAGTATAGGGGGCTCAGCATAGATATCTGTACATAGGACCAGATGTAATGTCCACTGAAGTTAGTGGAAAGAATCTAACTGACCTGAATGAACTTTGGGATCAGGCCCATAATGCTTTATATCTGCTCGTGTTTTACCTTCCCCAGATGGTGCATTATTTCTGCTGTTAACGGGTCATTATGAGTTTCAGTGAGGTGAATGTGCTTCTAGGTCCCAGTAAAGACCAAACACATTTCTAAATTACCTGTCTTAGTTTCTGATATTTAAGATGTTAGCTGCTTAACATACTGATAGAATGCCCTGCTCGCCCTCCTCCCCCCGTTACTGGTTAAGGTCATTATTAAGAAAAGAATGCATTCAAGCTAACTTCCACAGAATGAAAGCCTGTGCCAGCAAGGACTTTGAAAACAATGACATTCCTGAAATGTTCCCCTATTTTGGGAAATATGTTCTGTCTGTTTCTTCTAGGGTTTGGTTTTTTAGCCATGCATCTTTCTATCATAGTGCTGTAGGTTAGAGATACACACAACTGAAGAGACTAAGGGATTTGAGCAGTGTTAAAATGGAATTATTTGGGGACTGATGAAAGATGCACATTGCTAGGGTTTGAGCCACAAACACAAATTGTATTTTAATGGCTTTGCATGCCAAACATTTCATCGGGATGAAATGCAAAGATGACTTTGCCAATTAAAAAGAATGCTCCCAAAAACATATGGGCAGCAGAACATCATGCTGTGTTCCTACATTTAAACAACAACACCACCAAAAAAGCTTTGCTTTTTCCCTGTCCCTCAGAAGAAAACATGTATTGTGGGACCAAATGCATTGCTAACATCTGTCACAGCTTCAATTTGTGTAGCTAGAATTGGCAATGTAGCGATAAAGCAATGAAATATTTTTAAATCTTCAGTTTTGTGACAACTTTTAAAACTTTGCAGCTGTTATGCTGCAGTATAATCAGTTTTTTTTCCATAGAAAAAATGATTTCATGCCAAGGAGAACAAACCTTTTACTGTTTTATATTAATAGAGTCTCTCTCTCTCTCTCTCTCTCTCTCATCATCCTCATTTGTTGCTGTTTACTGAAGTCTGATCACTGAGGAGATTTATTATTTTTTGTATTAAATAAGGTCTGCCTTGTATGCCATTCCTTTACAGATATTGCATCATCCACATAATTCATTTCATCCTAGATCTTCATGTAACACCTTTGTGCTTCAAAAATACATCTGATTGCTTAGCAAGATAACAGACTGCCATCTAGGAAGAGAGAAAGTCATTTCTAAAAATAAATGCCTGAAAAATCAGAGCTATGCAAAACTTGGTGGTTTTGCCTTTGCGGAGTCCATTTAAACATTTTGTTTGCTTCCTCTTCCATTCCATCAGGAAGAGTTTCACTTTGAAGTTGGGGTGCAAATCTTATAAACAAAACTTGCACAAAACTACTGAGTCATACATATCATAGTTGTTACCAATTTCTCATTCTTTATTTCACCATTTCGGAATTCATGGACAGCCATTCTCTTCAGCTGACCTACAGGTAGTTGCTGGGAACTCCCGGATAGGTACTTGGGAGGTATTGCTAATAACTTGATTGAATGTGGAGGTGATCCAAGAGTATATATGCCAAGTGTGGATGTGCTGAATTATGGTAATTACAGTTGAATTAAGTATCAGAGGGGTAGCCGTATTAGTCTGGATCTGTAAAAAGCGACAAAGAGTCCTGTGGCACCTTATAGACTAATTGGAGCATAAGCTTTCGTGGGTGAAAGCATGTCCTGACGAAGTGGGTATTCACCCACGAAAGCTTATGCTCCAATACATCTGTTAGTCTATAAGGTGCCATAGGACTCTTTGTCACAATTGAATTCGTTAACTACAATCAATGCAATGCTCTAGTGTAGAGAAACGCCACTCATCTGGCAGAATTAGTATCATCCACCTACTGCTACCAAATGCTGCTGAGTTTATTTACCTGAATAGCTTTTCGTTGGTCTCTAGCCATGGAAAAAGGAAAAGAAAGGGCTATGACTGCACAGGCAGCCATCACAGGGTTGCTGTGCTAAGTTGGAAGCTGAGATATTGCTGTCACTGATGGAATATAATCAGGTGATATGGTTACACTGTGATGCCCTATGCCCCTGGAGGTCAGAGACACAGCAGATCCAATTTTTTCTTTAAGTGCTCTACATAAAATACTTTATTCCTCTAGTTTTGTTTTTCACAGTGCGTTCAGTAACATTCAAATACATTATTGTCTCTGTTTTTCTTTTCTTCAGTCACACAGCTTCTCTACAGCTGAGTGAATATTGTGAATATTCATAAACTTTGTGGATTTTTTTGAATGCAGCTGTACTTTTTCTTTTTCTAATGCTTTCATTTAAAATCGGCTTCTTGAATCTGTGACCAAACTCTGTCAATCAAGACGTCCATCTTTTTTATTAATTGTATAATTTGCAGGTGTTGATGTCCTCTTACTCTGCTTATTTATGGCACTTGCAACATAATACTAAAACTTCACATTTTTCAAATATAAAAAGCAGCATAATTTTTAACTAAATTAATGTAAAAATTAAATGAAAACAGAAGTTAATATAAAACTCTCATTCTATCAAACCATGTTCAGATATCTTTGGGCAAAAAGATATGATTGTCAATTATAGCATGCCTCAGTTGATGTTGTAATCAAATGATCAAATGGCTTATTATTCTAAGCCCCCTCTCCTGGCAGTGATAGTCTTGAAATGTACTGCATAAAGTGTTGTTTTGAACTTGAATGCATAAATAAATAAATAAATGCGACAGATCAGGAAATTGACATAGATGTAGCATTATATTTGTGTATTAGTTCTTAATTAGGCTGCAGAAATGTATCATGATGGTTTAAAAAATAAAAAACCATAAAAGATGAAAACTCGAGGAAAAGGAGGGGGAGGAGGGAAGGACAGTAACCAAGAGAGGATTATGGTATGTCTCTAGTTTCATAGAGGAAAGAGAAAATACAAAATAGAAATAAAATGCAAAATCAAAGCAGCAGCTGTTGCAACATTATTTCCTTTTGTGTTGAGTTTTTATGACAATGTAAATATCCCTCTCCTCAAAATACATATTGAAATCTCTCCAATTTCTTCTGGCTCAAGCTAAACTATAGTTGATTGGACAAACCAAAACAGCTTCCTGACACTGTACTTCACTACTGTAAATCAGTTCAATCCAATGTGACATGCATTTCAAAGCTTCCATGTCACTTTAAAATACAATTAGCTGTTGGGAATATTAATAAGTTGCAATGAAAACAGAAGTGTCCCAGAGAAATATATTTTCTCATACTCTGTCCCTGTAGTGGCTCCTCATCTCATTCTATCTCTGTAGTTCTGGTTCCAAGAATCTCTTGGAACCATTGCAATAATAACGATGATTTAAAAAATTACTCTTCTTAACAACAATCAGAGTTTGGACAGCTTCTCTATGCCTCTATAGACAATTCCTGTTAAACATAATCTGCTACTACTGTCCTGGGTGGTCCAGATAAAATGAAAATACTGTGATCCACCATGCTAAATAACAATAGATATGCCTTTTCTTTCTTGTTTTTAAAAAAAAGGTAACTGTCCGTCTCCGAAAGAGAAAGAGAGAGTAAAAAACTATCATAGTTTTGTGTCTTTCTTTAAGGCCTGGTCTACACTAGGCGTTTATGTCGAAGTTAGCGCCGTTACATCGAATTAACCCTGCACCCGTCCACACCGCGAAGGTATTTAGTTCGACATAGAGGTCTCTTTAATTCGACTTCTGTACTCCTCCCCGACGAGGGGAGTAGCGCTAAATTCGACATGGCCATGTCGAATTAGGCTAGGTGTGGATGGAAATCGACGCTAATAGCTCCAGGAGCTATCCCACAGTGCACCACTCTGTTGACGCTCTGGACAGCAGTAAGAGCTCGGATGTTCTGAACTGCCACACAGGAAAAGCCCCGGGAAAATTTGAATTTGAATTCCTTTTCCTGTCTGGCCAGTTTGAATCTCATTTCCTGTCTGGACATCGTGGCGAGCTCAGCAGCACTGGCAACGATGCAGAGCTCTCCAGCACTGATGGCAGTGCAATCTCAGAATAGAAAGAGGGCCCCAGCATGGACTGATCGGGAAGTCTTGGATCTCATCGCTGTGTGGGGCGATGAGTCCGTGCTTTCCGAGCTGCGATCCAAAAGACGGAATGCAAAGATCTATGAGAAGATCTCTAAAGACATGGCAGAGAGAGGATACAGCCGGGATGTAACGCAGTGCCGCGTGAAAATCAAGGAGCTGAGGCAAGGCTACCAGAAGACCAAAGAGGCAAACGGATGCTCCGGATCCCATCCCCAGACATCCCGTTTCTACGAGGCACTGCATTCCATCCTCGGTGCGGCCGCCACCACTACCCCACCACTGACTGTGGACTCTGAGGATGGGATAGTGTCCACGGCCGGATCCTCGGACATGTTAGCGGACGGGGAAGATGAGGAAGGAGATGAGGAGGACGAGGCAGTCGACAGCGCTCACAATGCTGATTTCCCCGACAGCCAGGATCTCTTCATCACCCTTACAGAGATCCCCTACCAACCCTCCCCAGCCGTTACCCCGGACACAGAATCTGGTGAAGGATCATCCAGTAAGTGTTGTAAACATCTAAACATTTATTTGTAACAGAACATGAATATTAACAATTTAAAAAATGGGTTTCTCATGATTAGTTTGATTAACTTTACGGTTCAGTCATGGGCAGTGCAACTATTGAAAAAAAATCTAGCAATGTCCGGTTTTGCATGATTGTCCTGCCCAAGCCGCTCTACTGTTTAGTCCCTGCTACTGCAGCTACAGTAAGATGCGGTCTATATGTCCAGGGATGGAGCAGAAATCCTCCTGGGACATCTCAAGGAAGCTCTCCTGCAGGTAATTTGAAATCCGCTGCATTAGGTTCTTGGGGAGAGCGGCCTTATTGGGTCCTCCGTAGTAGGACACGTTGCCGCGCCACGAGACTAGCAAGTACTCCGGAATCATTGCTTGGCACAGCATGGCGGCATACGGCCCTGGTCTTTGGAGGCTTTCCCGGAGCATTCTCTGTCTGTCGCTCTCAGAGATCCTCATGAGGGTGATGTCGCTCATGATGACCTGCTTTGAATGAGGTAGGGGAATGTTAGTGTTGGGACTGCTTTACCGTTCCTTTACAGAACTGTAACCGCTGGTTTGCAGCCACGCGGTGGAGGCGGGAGAGGGGCAGCCGAAAGGGATCGTTCCCGGGGACAGCCGCGAGGGTGTGGGACAGGAGCAGACTTCCTGCTTGCCGGATTGCTGGCAGCAGGGACCGACATTGATTTCAATGTGAAATGAGGCCATTGCTAATATTAAAGTTTTAAGCTGCCACGAATCTACGGCTTACCATGTCTGCGTGCAAGAGCAATTCCGTTGTCCTGACACGGTTCTCAAATGTGCTCTGCAAAACCCCAGACACTGAATGCGAAGGCCGAGAATTCGACCTTGTGCTGAGTGCGCATGTGATAGGTGCTGTGCATGGTCCTGTTCACAGAGAAAGACTATGTTCTTTGTTCACAACTACATTTATCTTTCTGAGGAATTCACTCCCTTTTTCCCATTCCCACAGCCCCATCTGCGACTGTCTCACAACCTAGCCTGTCATCACACTCCCAGAGGCTAGGGAGGATTAGGCATAAGAAGAAGAGGACACGGGAGGACATGTTCTCAGAGCTTATAGCCTGCTCCAGAGCCCAGGCAGCACAGCAGACCCAGTGGCGGGAGAACTTGACCCGAATGCACCAAGCCAACATGGATCGGGAGGAGAGGTGGCGTCAGGAAGACCAGCAGGCGACTCAAACCCTGCTTGGACTACTGAGGGAGCAAACGGACACGCTCCGGCGCCTTGTGGATGTTCTGCAGGAACGGAGGCAGGAGGACAGAGCCCCGCTGCAGTCCATCTCTAACCGCCCTCCCCCGCCACCAAGTCCCATACTCCCCTCACCCAAAGTGCACAGAAGGAGAGGCGGCAGAGTCCCTGCTAACTCTCACTCCACCCCTGCAGAGAGCTCGAGCAGCAGAAGGCTCTCATTCCCCAAAGTTTGACAAGTTCTTTCCTTCCCGCCTGACACAAGCCCCCGTCCAAGTTTCACTTCCCAGTTCCATGTGTAGTTGATAATAAAAAATATGTTTCTGTTAACTACTGTTTCCATCATGTTCTTTTGGAGGAGGGGGGGAAAGGGGGTTGGTAATTGGACAGGACAGTCACCTTTGGCAGGGTACATAGTCGGGGGCAGGCACAGCAGCAGGGCACATACATAGTGCAGTGATGCAGTGACTACTTACCCTGGTTAGTCTGGGAGGTTGTTTTCATGTTATGTGGTGGGGGGTGGGTTGCTCTGTGACTTTGTGGCAGGGGAGGGCAGTTAGAGATCTTAAGCGGCGGTCCTTAGGCAGGATCACAGAGCCACACAGCAGGGGATCTGTAACCGTCCTCCCCCTGCCACAAAGTCACATAGACCCCCCATACACACAGTCCCTATCAGGAGGGGTGACAGGCTCCGTTGAAACAACCATCCCACCGCAGCGGAGCCTGTCAGTCCTTGAGTTTAGAAGCTGCATTCGCGCGACTACACTACACCCGCTCCGCACCACAGTCTGCGTCCCAGTTTTAAAAAATTCCCGCGAAAACAGTATTAAAGAAAACGGTGTGCTTTAACAAAGTAGAACTATTTTTATTTTGAAACGTGTGTTGGAAGTGGGGTGAAGGGGGTATGTAACTGGATAGGATAGTCAACATGAACTGGGTAAAGAAACGGGGGCAGGTTCGGCTTCTCTGTACACAAACTTTAAAGTCACAGGTTACCCTGCTCACTCAGGAACTTTGCTTTCAAAGCCTCCCGGATGCACAGCGCTTCCCGCTGGTCTCTTCTAATCGCCCGGCTGTCTGGCTGTGAGTAATCAGCAGCCAGGCTATTTTCCTCAACCTCCCACCCCGCCATAAAGGTCTCCCCCTTGCTCTCACAGAGATTGTGGAGCACACAGCAAGCTGCTATAACAATGGGGATATTGGTTTCGCTGAGATCACAGCGAGTCAGCAAGCTTCTCCATCTCCCCTTGAGACGTCCAAAAGCACACTCCACCACCATTCTGCACCTGCTCAGCCGGTAGTTGAAGAGTTCTTTTTCAGTGTCCAGGGCACCTGTATAGGGCTTCATGAGCCAGGGCATTAGCGGGTAGGCTGGGTCCCTGAGGATGACTATAGGCATCTCCACATCCCCAACAGTTATTTTGTGGTCCGGGAAGTAAATACCTTGCTGCAGCCGTCTAAACAGACCAGAGTTCCTGAAAACACGAGCGTCATGAACCTTGCCCGGCCATCCCACGTAGCTGTTGGTAAAACGTCCCCTGTGGTCCACCAGTGCTTGCAGCACCATGGAAAAGTAGCCCTTTCTGTTAATGTACTGGCTGGCCTGGTGTTCCGGTGCCAGGATAGGGATGTGAGTTCCATCTATGGCCCCACCGCAGTTTGGGAATCCCATCGCTGCGAAGCCATCTATGATCGCCTCCAAGTTTCCCAGGGTCACTACCTTTGGCAGCAGTACATCAACGATTGCCTTGGCTACTTGCATCACAACAACCCCCACGGTAGATTTGCCCACCCCAAACTGGTTCGCGACTGACCGGTAGCTGTCTGGCGTTGCAAGCTTCCAGAGGGCTATGGCCACTCGCTTCTGGACAGTCAGGGCTGCTCGCATCCGGGTGTCATTGCGCTTCAGGGCAGGGGACAGCAACTCACAAAGTTCAAGGAAAGTTCCCTTCCGCATGCGGAAGTTTCGCAGCCACTGTGATTCATCCCAGACCTGCAGCACTATGCGGTCCCACCACTCAGTGCTTGTTTCCCGTGCCCAGAATCGCCGTTTCACAGCATCAACATGACCCATTGCCACCGTGATGTCCTCGGCGCTGGGTCCCCTGCTTTCTGAGAGGTCTGTGCTACTCTCAGACTTCAGGCCATCACCGCGTTGACGTAGCCTCCTCGCCTGACTTTTCTGCATCTGCCTCAGGGCAACCTGTATGATAAGCTGCGAGGCGTTGAGAGCGGCCACAACTGCAGCGATGGTTGCAGCGGGCTCCATGCTCACAGTGCTGTGGCGTCCGCGCTGTCAATGACTGGAAAAGTGCGCGAAATGATTTCCCGCCGGCGCTTTCAGGGAGGGAGGGAGGGCGGGAGTGATGGACGGATGACGACAGTTACCCAAAAGCACCCTGGCCCCTTTTTTTTTTTTACCCAGAAGGCATTTGCGGCTCCACCCAGAATTCCAATGGGCGGCGGGGACTCCGGGAACTGTGGGATAGCTGCCCTCAGTGCACCGCTTCCAATGTCGACGCTTTCCCCGTTAGTGTGGACTCACAAAGTCGAATTACTGTCCTTAGTGTGGACACACACGTTCGACTTTGCAATATCGATTCCAAAAATTCGATTTAAGTAAAATCGAACTACTCTCGTAGTGTAGACAAGGCCTAAGTGTTGGGAAATCAGAGTAAGATATTTAATAAAATGCTGTTTTCAGTACACCTGCTTCACCTTCACCAAGAGGTCAGATTTTATATCCAATAAAGATTCTAGTAAAACTTTTATAACTATAGGTTACTCTGATTCATCCCTTCTGGGTTTAATGTTCAGCAAACTCAGATTCTTGCTATTTTGCATAGCTTCAATTCTGCTGTGAAGCAGAGTACTTTTCTTTCTTAGGCAGGGGTGAAAGTAACTTAAAGGACTTACCGGTACTCCGGAGTCCTTAGGAGGGGCGGGGCCTCAACCAGAAGAGGCGTGGCCTCTACTGAAAGAGGCGGGGCCTTTAAATCCCCAAGCACTTTAAATCAGGATTTAAAGGGACTGGGGCTGGGGCAGAGGTGGCTGGGAGCCCTGGAGGTGATTTAAAGGGCCCGGGGCTCCAGCTGCCACTACCGAAGCGGAGCCCCGGGCACTTTAAATCACCATTGGAGGGGGCTCCCGGCTGCTGCCGCTAACCTGGGGCCCCAGGTTCTGGCAGAGCTTTAAAGGGCCCAGGGATCCGCTGCAGTAGCGGCAGCTGGAAGCCCCATGCCCTTTAAATCAGTGCCAGAGCCCCGCTTCCGCTACCCCAGGGCTCCAGCAGCAGGGCTTGGGTCGCAATTTAAAGGGCCCCTGAGGGTAGCAGCAGTGGGAGCCCTGGGCCCTTTAAATCACCACCGGAGCCCCGGGGTAGCAGCAGCAGCCAGGGGCTTGGGTGGTGATTTAAAGGGCCCGGGGCTCTGGCTTCTGCTACCGCCCCGGGCCCTTTAAATTGTCTCCAGAGCCCTGCTGCCAGATCCCTGGGGTAATGGCAGTGGGGTTCTGGCGGCAAGTTAAAGGGCCTGGGGCGGTAGCAGCTACCGGAGCCCGGGACCCTTTAAATCATCCCCGGAGCCCTGCTACCAGATCCCTGGGGAGGCAGCAGTGGGGCTCTGGCTGCTATTTTAAGGGCTCAGGCAGTAGCGGCTGCCGGAGCACCGGATCCTTTAAATAGCCACCGGAGCCCCGCCACTGCCTCCACAGGGCCCTGGCAGCAAGGCTCTGGCAGCAATTTAAAGGGTCCGGGGCTCCAGCCGCAGCTACCGCCTGGGCCCTTTAACTTGCCGCCGGAGCCCAGCCACCACTACCCCAGGGCTCTGGCAGCAGGGCTCTGGGGACGATTTAAAGGGCCCGGAGCGGTAGCTGTGGCTGGAGCCCCGGACCCTTTAAATCATTCCTGGAGCCCTGGGAAAGCGGGGACGATTTAAAGGGCCCGGAGTGGTAGCTGCGCCTGGAGCCCCAGGCCCTTTAAATCGCCACCTGAGCCCCGCCGCCTCTTCCCCAGGGCTCCGGCAACAGGGCTCTGGCGGCAATTTAAAGGGCCCGGGGCTCCAGCCGCTGCTGGGAGCCCAAGGCCCTTTAAATTGCCACCAGGGGAAGCCGATCCACCCCAATACGGCGCACCTGCTCTTGCCGGTACACTGTACAGGGGCGTACTGGCTTACTTTCACCTCTGTTCTTCGGCCCCCTACAACTATTTTCCAGTTTTAGTCTTCAGTTTACAAGTACAGCTGGTTTAAAAAAAAAACAACATAAAATGTTTATCATCAAAAAAGCCCTTTTTAAAAAAAAAATGAAAATTGTCATTTAAAAACCATTGGCCTTAAAAATATATTTTTTAAATGTTTCAGTTTTTCAACAATTTTAATCAAATTTAATGAAATTGTTACCAAAATTATTATTGCAATTTTTCATTTACCATTTTTTAGTTATTTAACAAATTTCACTATGGGTTCAATAATGTATTTCTGTTTCTAACTTTCTACTGTTTTCCCAGAAAATCATGAAAAATTAAAGATGAAGAAAATTGGTTCATTTTGAACCCTGCCATTTGACAATTTCAGAATTTTTCATGAGCTATTATTATTATTCAGTCATCTCTATTTACAAGCACTCTGTTTTCATCCACAATTTGTACAGATTTGAACATACGCCTGATCACCTATTTAATTTTTTGTTACAGATGCATGTATTTTGGCTGACAGTCACCTTCAATGCTTTTATTGCACTTAAAATTGCAGGGCTATCTCAAAACATTAGGTGAAGGTTGCTGTAGGGCAGCAAAAAGAGAATACAAGAGACAATAGACTTACCCATTAACCCCACTCTCTTATCCCGTGCTGCTTACCCACTAGAAGTATGGAAATTTTCAGAGAGATTTTTTTTTTCCATTGGAAAATGATGATTCATCAAAACCTAAATGTTTCACAAGAATGTGGTAATTTTGATGCGATTTCATTTTTAAAAAATGAAATGCTTCATTTCAATAAGGTTGAAAAGTTTCATTATTACCTTATCAGAATGGAACAGTTTTTGTTTTGTTTTGACATTTTATGTTTATTATATTTTTGTTACAATTAATATAATATAAAGTTGAATTAAGAACAACATTTAAAAAAAATTCATTGAATGAGACACTTCAAAATTTTCACTTTTCATTCCAATCCCAAATGAAATTTTATCTAGCAATGTCAGTATTTCCCTTGGAATGGAAATTCTGGTTCAATAACTCTAGCTGTTGGCTGGAGAGTCTCACCACCATTTTTCTTTTCTAGTAAAAATGTATTGTTGATACAAGCTTTTAGGGCTAGATTCCAATTGGATTTTTTGTCTGGCTGCTGTTAGATTCTCCTTTTTCTTTTGTTGTGGTTCTGTGTATCTGAGTGTGATTATGGATGAGAATTTCCATAGATGACCTATGCTTGAATCATTCCTATACCCCTATATGTCATTTGGGTAACTGCTAATTCTAGCTAACTAATCAAAAACAGGTTCCTACTCATTGTTTGCTAGATATGTTAGTCACAGTTATGTTATAGGTGGAATAAACCATGTTCAGCTGAAATTGCTCTCAGCTTCACATGCTTCACTTATCACACTTTTTAGAGATCTACATTTCAAAGTTAAAATGCAAAATCTGTCCAAAAGATTTTATCTGAAAAATATCTTTTGTTTTTGTGAGATTAAAATTTTGAAACTGCTATACAGAGAACAGTTACAAAAATCAATACAGAACTGCTGTCTTTGTTACAAAGTGAAAATGACATTGTTGACAAGCAATCAGACTGCACCATGTTGAGAGTTTTAAGGACACTGGACACAATCTTCCCCCTAAATTAAGTAGACAAAATAAAATTGACTGCCAATGTCTCCATTTTTTCTAGCTGTGTTGTTCAAGGCAGTTCATTATCTGTTTTAGTTAAACGTTAACAAGTTAAACTTGTTAACCATGATTTCCATTTCCTATATGTTTCTTAGATATACAGATTTCCATAAGCAACTAGTACTGATCACCTGCCCTCTGAAAATCAGGTCCCTTGTCTTCACTACCCGCCTGGATCGGCAGGTAGAAATCGATCTCTCGGGGATCGAACTATCGCGTCTCGTCGGGACGTGACAATCGATTCCCCGAATCGACGTGCGTACTCCACCAGCGAAGATAGGAGTAAGCGCTGTCGACGCAGGAGCCGCGGCAGTCAATTTTCCGCCATCTCCACAGCGGGGTAAGTCGGCTCAGATACGTTGAATTCAGCTACGCTATTTGCGTAGCTGAATTTGCGTATCTTAAATCGACCCCCGCCCAGAGTAGACCTCGCCTTAGGCACTCAAAATCACTAGTCACTTTTGAAAAATTTTGGCCAATGGTTTCATTCATCCTTGTGGAAGACTGGTATTTGGACTTCTGCTGGCTTTCAGGGCTCTACCAAGGGAAGGCAGCTTTAATTTATAACCCGGGTTCTAAAGGAGCCATGCTGGTGGAGATTGCCACGGGAAGGGCTGAGTCAGTCACCAGAGTTGTTGCCATTGTCAACATTGTGCTCTTGACACATTTCACTCCTGCTTGACCTCATTGATTTTCTTTGCTTCTGGTTCCCTGATGAAGTGGGTAGCTTGTTCTAATGTGACCCTGGGAATGGCATTTCTACCACAGGAGTGTGTTGGAACATAGGGATTGCATAAAGCCCCATATATAGCATGCAGTTCTGGAGCTGACAAACCCTTACATTTCCAAAAGATGTGGTTTCCTGATGAAAGTAAACGTGTTCCTGAATGAAATGACCTTTCATCTGTAGTCAACATTTTCTTCTTTGGTTGATAAATCCTGGTAGCCATGCCAACAGAAGTCAATCTCTGAGTTTTCTTCTTGGTATTAAAGAAAAAAGAGCAAATCAATTTTAACTTTGAGACTTCAAAAGTGTCAAATGTGTCATTTTGCTTATACCACTTCTTCAGGCAGTCAGGTCAGCCGTATTCCTTTTGATTCACAAACTCCATATAGCACTTAGGGCTGGCGATCATAATGTACCAGTCTAAAACAAGTTTTAAAAGACTTTGATTCTCAGGTTACGTTGGAAGGCATTAAACCTTTTTGGGGTGCTAAGGAACAGCACTCTTATTTTTCCTTACATAAATATACTTGGAAACACTGAAACTGCAGTTTCAAAATGTTGGTCTTCCTTCTAGGGCAGCACACTTTACAGAAAGCATGTAACAAGCCTTCTGTCTGCTCTCTCCACAGAGCATGACCATTGGTCTAGGTCTCTGGAAAAAGGGAATATTTTGGGACCTGTCCTGGTTTTGCAAACCTCTGAAGACTGATGACAGGCTGCATATGTGTATTTCAACAAAGTCTGTCCCATGTTGACACTCTGCCCTCTCCATCCCAGAACTTCCTCCTGCCCCCAACACAAGTATGAGTCCTGGAAACAACGCTTCCCGAATGCTGAGTGAAATCAACAGCATGGTAGGCTGAGGGGACTTGTTTGGTGCCCAATTTTCTCACCATCCCCACCCCATGCTCACATAGATTATTCCCTGTGGTCCTCCACTTGTGAATGGTGTCATGGGTGTCTTTCACTTTCAGGATCTGATTACTCCATTTCCAATGTTACAGTGTTTTGCAACGCATGTGAAAGGAATTCAACATTAGCCAGACCTGTTTTATTTGCTTCTGTCTCCCCTCCGCCTTGGATTCCCACCAACTTGGACAAATCCTGCTCCAGGTGAAGTCAATCAGAATTTTTTCATTGACATCAGTGAGAGTCAATGCCTATGTTCTTTAATGTTATTTTTCTCCCGAAGTCATCAGATTAGAATTTGTCCATTCTTTTTCCGCTTGCTAATGCTCTGTTATGGTAGAACAGTGTAGCATGCATGACCACTGTGTCAATATGCAGTTTTTCTCTCAGCCCCCTGCAGTTTTAAGCACATGTTTTTAAACTTCTTATCCATTAGAACCGTTGGACCTTGAATCAAATCAGACTTCTAAGAGGATCAACATTAGAAGTCTAGTTAGAAAAAATTAGCTTCCTTCCTCATTTGAGCTTTTCCAAAATCCTCTAGTAATGGAGACCTTTCATTTTCAGTTTACATTCCTTTGTATAAATATTTGCAAATATCAGCCCATCATACAGGCCTCTGTGCACAATAGTATAAATATCCTGCCAACACAAGGCAGTGTCACTAGACAATCTCCCACTCTTGGAGCTATCCTGGCAACAGGTAGCATTTGACAAATACCATCTCTAATCTCAGCATTAGAGAAAACTCCTCTTATACCTCACTAACCCTCAAGCTAACATTTGGCTAAGATAGTACGCTTCATAATGTATGGTAGGTCACTATATTCTGGCTATGGTAGACTGACAGAGTGAATTTGAACATAATTGGCCTTTTCTGTAGGGGCTAATTAGCTCATTTTAACCAAACCTCACATCTTAATATGACAAAACTTTGGGAATTTTAAAATCTGGATTAAGATCCAGATGTGAATTTTGTGTCTTGAGCCCATTTCTATTTTAGCACAATTACAGGTGTAACTATTTCTCTGAAAAGAAAAGCAGAATGTCTATCAAATATGTCAAATTCTTAGACATAAACTAAATAAAGGGCTTACGTGTGGTATGATTGTTTATTTCATCAGAGAGTGAAGATAACCTCTCACAATTTGGGCATCAAATTGTGACCTTTTATTAAGGTCCCTGGTTCTAGGTTTATGTAAATAATTTCCTTTATTGTGCTCATTTAGTTAACTTCCACAAATGCTTTCAATCAAGCAGAAAACGCTCGGCAGTAGGAATGTCAAAAAGTGCTATGTTCTGTTCATATTACCTACATGAACAAAGCGGTAGTTTGTTACTTCAGTAGGAATCCACAAAGGGTTAGATTAAAGCGGTAGAGTAAAGTACTTCTGTCCAGCAACTGAGAACTCCTACTGACATAAAACTGTGGAAAATAAAAATAATTGTCACCAGTGTACTTTCAAGGAAGTCTTTAAGGATCAATAAAAGGCTTATTCTGAAGATGTTATTGCTGCCAGATCTAAATAACAGTTCAGTTTGACCTACTGTGCAATAGAAAGAAAATATCTCACAGGGATTCAAGGCTTCTGACAGAGATGTGGGGCTTTCACAGAGATCCATATGGAAATCTTACTGTTAGCCACTCTGTTCATACAGGTTAAGTATCAACAGACATAACCAATGTAAAAGTTAGTTGACAAAAATTAGACTAATGTAGCTGAATTAAGAATAAACATGTTAAGTATTGATTAAATGTATGTGTGTCCCATTACAGTAGTAGGAAAACTGAAAAGAAATATCAGTTGAACAGAACCTGAGAATTGATAAATGCGTATTCTGAATTTGTTTCTAAATAAAGTCATCTGTAATTTCCTCTAGGTATCCAGTAATAGCTGTTTACACCTCTTCTGTTTCATACGTTAGGAATGGTCCCAGGAAAAACATGATGGGAACATAAAGTTAGCCCAACATAATGTTGAGTTTAAGAATATACAATAATTGCCTGATTCTGCACACCTTTATTTCTGTCAATAGTCCCATTAAATTTGGCTTGCATTGGTCCTAAGTCAGGAAAACATTAAACATCATGCCTACGTCTGTCTCCATTGATTTCAGTGAGGCTTAAGTGCATGCTTAAATTTAAATGCAGATTTAAGTGCTTTGCTGAATAGGGACCATTAATAAGGATTTACAGGATCAGGCTCTATATCAAATCTCATAATGTCCTAGTCTTAATTATTAGTTACATTGAATCACAAAATCATACACATTCTTAGGGTTGTGTCAGAGGTCTCAATGTGTCTCACCCCTCCCCCCGTGCTCATTAGTCAGTGAATTACTGTGCATCATCAGAACAATGGAAGAGTTTCAAACTCCTCTTTTGTATGTCAGGTTGGTTTGGCTAGTGGAGGTATGTGGAGTAATTTTCAAAATCTACTTTCACTCTGTCCAATGGTCAAAGGTTAATCAATATGGGGCTAGATTTATACATGTGTTACTGATGCACAGTGCCACACTTTGAATGACACTCTCCTCTCCTGAGGATAAATGAATTAGCATCCTGCCTGATTCAAACAGACTGTGATACAGTTTTGTGTGCATAAATACTGTTCTCAAAAGGAATACTCTTACGGGGCATAAACCAAAACCACTGAAGCCTATTGCTGGCTCTCAACTGCCTTACTTTGATGAGGACCATACATGTTGCTATGAAGAATCATTAAACAGAGAATATAGCCTAATCATGTTCCTAAAAAAGCAAATATGTAGGGACAGATTTAAGATTTTTTTTTTTTGGAAGTGCATCTCATTCCCAGTCTCCTTTGCCCCAGCAACTTAAACTGACTCCTTTTAAATAAAAAGGAGCTCTGAGAGATAATCTTTAGTTCCATCTTCTGTAGCAGAAGTGAAGCCCAGCCACTTTTGCTGGGGCTGGACATAGCTGTCATTTGAAACATGTTTTCAGTGGACAATTATCTAGATGAGAATGGGACCTGAGGACCTACTGGGTCTGATCTGCTGAATGTTTATTTCCTCCTAGTTATTTCATAATTTAATCCACAATTTAATTGTGGATTAAATCCTTGCCCACAATGAAAGATTCCTCACTTTTTCCAAGTGTCCTTTCAGGGCTGTGTGACAGGGGACTACTATAAAATAAAGGTGCCTACATTAAACTAAACTCACTACCTTAAAAGTTGTTGGTGCCTTTCCTTGCCTTTTCCTAAATATGGCAGAAAACTCTGCATGGTCGTGATGCTTCAGTGTTATAGAGGTCTTCAGGCCACTTTCCCTGTTTGGCTCCTCACAAAGGAGTGGTTATTTTAGTCATGAAGAGCATTAATTTTTGTCTATATTTTTGACTGTCTTTGTGTTAAAATCTCTGGCTATGTGAGCTGTGGTATGAGGAACTATATTAGATTTTCTTGTGGTTTAGAATGAGATATATGGGAGCAAAATCATTATTTTTACAAGATGCCAAGCCAATGTTTCTGGTGTGCTGGACGATTTCCTGTAGAAAATGTCCACAATCAACTTGGTGTCTTAAGTGTCAAATCTACTAATATCTATTCAAAGTGGCAGGCCTCTATCCATGCAACGCTTGATCATCCAACTGCATGGTGTGTCCATTTCTGTGAGGGTTTCAGAACAGCAAATTAAATAACCAAAAAGTAGAGGATGATCTTTGTGAGAGAGGGGCAGCCCTGGTCTGGCCAAGCTCTGCTCAGCATATGTCACAAGAAGAGAAGGAAAAGGTGGCTTCAACATTTGTCCACTCCCCAAATCATGGGATCAGCTAGTGGCCATTTTCCCTAAGAACTGCTCTAAAGTTATACCAACCTCAACAGTCACCTAGGGACTGCTTCACCAGCCTGAGATCAAGGTGTCTTGGGATAGAATGGAGGCAAAGCCAGTGTACTCTTGACACCAGAGGGCCCATGAAAAGGTGGTGCTGAGCCAACGACAGTGTTCATCTGCCAGCCAGTGATTCCACTTGGACACGGAATGGCAGACTTCCAGATATTTTGCACTGCTTGAGCAGCTTGAAGCAGAAAGATTGGGAAAGTGGAGAGTAGTGGGAGGGGAAGAGATGGTCCCTGGTGTCCTTAAATTTCAGCTGAGACTGTAAAATGTGTACTGATGAGTGATTGGGTAATGGACTAAAATGCCCATTTTAACAGACTATCCTCCCTGCTGGAGATCTGTTGGGGCCAATAGGGATGAGTCATGGAAGCTGTGGACATCCCTACTTGAAGCATCTGAAGAAATCTCAATTCTGATTCCGACACAGATAAGCCAAAATTATCTGTTGTTTATCTGTCATCCACCCCATAGATATCATGGAGTTAATATCCATTGTAAAGGTGCTACCTGGCTCAAATCTCATATAAAATCATCTAAACAAGAACACGAAGCACTTGGTATTTTATCAAATCCAGGGGTAACAGGAAACAATTTATATCCCTGGTGGGTCATGAAACTTCTCCCAGCAGGTGGGAAGTGAAAGTTTCACAGATGAAAAGTGCACACATGAAACTTACCAGTTACAAGCTTTAAAACTCAGTGAAGAAGTAAAATAATTCAGAGTATCTGAGTATTTGTACTGCTGGTGAATTAAAGTTAAAAGGTAATGGACTGATGTGTAAAAGGATTCGTATTTTCCATTCTGGCCTAATATATTGTACACCCCTCCCAATGAAGTTATGGGAATTATGTGTGCATATGGTAGCTAGGGGAAGAATAACAAATAAACATAAAATAAAATAAAAATAAACAGATGCCAGACTTGTAAGAGATCTCAGTCTAAAAATGTCATTGTACAGTATACTCCAGTAATTCAGGTCCTAAAGTCTATCTATAATATTGGGACTAAATTCTAGATTAAGTTACCTGTAATATGGAGTAGGGGAGGAGTGTGTCTGAAGTAGCTGAGTAAGGGACAGGAGAGATGATCTTGTGGTTAAGGTGCTAGCTAGAGTCTCAGCAGATCAGGGTTCAATTCTCTGTTGTGCTGCAGGATTTCTAAGTGATCTGTGAAAAGTCACTTAAGGCCTGAAGACTCCCATTGATTTTAGTGGGTTTTGGAGTAGGGCCTGAATTTCTCTGTGCTTTAGTTTTCACCTGTAAAATGTGGATGATAATAATACTTACTTTGTTTATTTAGATTATAAACTCTTCTCACCAGCGACTGTCTTTCACTATGTATAAGTACTGCACCTAGTACAATACTATGTAAAACAAATCATAATAGTGGTAAATTTGGGCATTCAGCGGTACAAGGCAGGTACAGTCAGAAAGCCTCAGGAATATGAAAGAAGCAGCAAAATAAGCATTCCTCCTTCCATCTGTTGCAGAAAGGTAAATCTCCCTCTGGGAACTAGTGGTATACAGGGTTGATCAGGCCCACCTATAACTGATCACACCTTTTTGGTGTCCTTCAGTGGTGGTAAGTGTACCGGCAGCAGCCCAATTAGATACTATTTCACCTGACGCCTGTCAGGGCCGGCTCCAGCTTTTTTGCCGCCCCAAGCGGCAAAGGGAAAAAAAAAAAAAAAAAAAAAGATAAAGCCGTGATCGGCGGCAGCTCTACCGCGCCGCTTCATTCTTCGGCGGCAATTCAGCGGCTGGTCCTTCCCTCCGGGAGGGACAGAGGGAACCCGCCGCCGAAGACCCGGATGTGCCGCCCCTTTCCATTGGCTGCCCCAAGCACCTGCTTTTTGCGCTGGTGCCTGGAGCCGGCCCTGACACCTGTACAGATGCATCGATGGGTGAAGAGGTTCCTTGTCCTCTTCTCTCCTCCCTCCTTCCCCACCAATGGGTACACTTGTGTATGTAAATATAACCTTTGCTGTCTTCACTGTATGAATTGAAATAATATATGCTTAACATTGTCTTTGCAAGTTGTTTAGTTAAAATTCTACAATGGAGAAATATCTTCACAAGACAGGTTATTTAGGATTGACATTATAACTCCATTTCGAATGTGTTGGGCTAACCATCCTTCATGCAATTCCACTGACGTCAACAGAATAATATCAATAATTATCCTTGGCTGCTTATAAGAGAGTGATGACTGGTGTCTTTGTGTACAAAGGGCAATCATGACTAAAGCTGTTCATTAAATTCTGTTCAGACAAATCTGAGTTTCACTTTGAATTTTGAGCTTCATTCAAAACTGAAAGTGAAATTCAGCCAAACCATCAAATTTTGCAAAACCACATAGTTTCATGACCCTGATTTTTGTCAAATCTCAGGGCCACATTGCTCAGAATGAAGCCATAGTTGGAAGTTAAAGCAGGTTCACTAAAATGTTCTTTTACCTGTTGACAAACTTGGTCCTAATTTTTGTTTCATTATGTATCTTTTGTACAACGCAGTTTTTAGCAATTAGAAAAACAGCAAAGCACCAAAACATGAGACACTATTCTTTCAGTTGACCTTAGAACTATGAATTGCTTCTAAAAGGCAATGGTGAAGAAGTAACAGAAATATAGATTTTAAAAGTAAAAAATGGTGCTCATTGTTTTGTACTTGAATTGAATACTACATTTCCAGGTAGCTTAACTAACAAGAATGGTGCATCTGTGGTGATAACCATGAACAGTTCTGAACCAACAATTGTCACTATGATAAACAACAAATTCATACAAACGTTTTCAAAGAGAGGTCATTTGCATGGACAATCACTGATGAGCATAAATAATAATATCTGGACATCTTTGTGTGTTTGTAGGAGCAAGTAATGCCTGTGCTCATAAATTGTGTAGCTAGATATAAAAATTCTCTCACTTTGAAAGAATTGGATTCAAAAGGGGATTTCAAATTTTCTGGAATTATTTTTAAAAGTCAATTGTACTTACTGGTAAACTGTCAGTGGCATTCAGACTTGTAGTCTGTGCAACAGTTTGCAGAGAGTGGAATCTTTCTTGTCATATATCTGTTTCATGTCCTGATATGATGCTTGGAAGCATATTACAAACCAATTTTAACTAGTTTTTGCTGTATTCAGTTATCACTTGCCACAGGCCACCCAGCAATAATTGCCACAGTTCATGTGCTTCAGAAATCATTGTTAAACTAAGCATTATCTTTGATCGACCTTCCAAAATCAAAATATGACCAAAAAGATTGTTTTCTTTAAATTCCCATTTCTTTCTCATTTGGGAATGGAAGACAACACTATAAACATTTCTGTTTTCCTCAGGCTTGTAGCAACAATGCAGAGATCCCCTCTTTGCGCTTTCTTAGCTTCAATGTCTTCCACCATTCCAGCTCTGTGTTTTAGGTAGTAGTATAGATATATTTTGCAAAGCTACTGAGAGCTCAATCAACTGATCCTCTTTTGAGATTTTGCCTAAATGTAAAATTCTTCTTGAAGACAATGCTACCCTTTCATAGCTGGGATATGAAAATTTACCCTTTTAATTTGTTTATGTCTACATTTTGATCATTGCTTTGCTTTCCTAAAGTAGGGGGAGGGCAGCATAACTATTCCAGATAGTCCAGAAGCTTGACGCAACTCAACACCCATCAAAGTGGTGACCTATTTTTTCAACAGAACATTTAATTTAACATACTGCAGTCTCTAACTTTTGCAAGCCTTCACAGGCAGCACTGTAGATGCAGAGACAATGTAGATACTATAGTTTGTTTAGAGAGGGTGTGAAACTGTTCATCTCCATACCATATTACCAAGATGGACAATGAAAAACTGTAAAGAGATGTTAAAGGTGATTCATACTTACAATGGCTAGGCAGGTCCTCAGCTGAGATGGCTAAGCTTGTTTCCCTGTTTGTTCATTTACCTGTTCTACTCTATTTGTCAGTTTCATCCACTTTTGTCTTGGTATAATTCTAGATTGTGAACTCATGGGGACAGGGAAGTATCTAGCAAAATGGGTCCTTGATCCTAGACTGGGACCCCCCAGGGCACAATGGGTAATAAACAGTATTAACAGGCCTGATCCTTTCTGTGTTGAAGCCACTCGTTGCGGTGGGAGTAGAAATGAGCCAGATGTCTTTATAGTTTTTATCAGTAGCAGCACTGGTAAATTAATATAATTAGTAGTTGTTCCAAGAAATATACCAAACTGTTTCACCTATTCTTTTTGATTGTTTTTCAGGTCTGTGAAGTGCAACCCTGCTATATCTGACTTCCTGCTCCATTGAGATGTCCCAGCATACACAGGGCTGGTGACATCAATCCCATCAATGAACAACGTTGGAGCATGGAGTCTACCTTTGGGGATAAGGTAGATACTTTTGTTTTTGTTTTGCTTCGTTTTCAAATATTCAGAGGTTCTCTAAGGTTTACTATTTCATATTCTCATTTTACATCCCTTAGGGTATAAAATAAAAAATATTGAAAAACCTTAGAAACAGCTGACTATTTGGTCCTTTCCTTCCCCTGCAATAATCTACCTTATCCCAATAGACTGATTCCATTAACCAGCATTTCCAGGGTTGGAACTGCAGTCAGCAGCCTAGTGCACATTAGAACATATCATTGGAGCAGGAAGTCAGCAATTGCAGAGTACCTTTTCATGGATTTGGAGAAAAGCAATGAGATGAAGAGCTGCCCAGTTTGAGGAGAGTTCATCTAAACTGACCTTCTCAGCTCCTGAGATCCACTAATCCATTATTGAAACAGTCAGTTTAACACTCAGGATTGCACAACCATGGGTTTAGCAACTCTCCTAGTTTTCAGAGGTGGATGCATGTATGTAAAGTATCTTGTTGGTGTGCACAAATCAGGTAAATAACCAGTTAGATGCATCACCAACCATTTGTGCAAACAGTACTCAATTTACATATGCAATCATGATGTGTGTACAAAAAATTGGCAGGTGCCTGTCTTTGAATATCAAAGGCCATAGACCTTCAGTTTTCCCATTTTTAAAATGGGGATGATAACATTCATTTGCTTCACAACCTTGTTATAACAATTAATGAATCGATATTCATAAAGTGTGTGGAAGATAAAAACCACTATGTAAATGTTCTTATGTATGTCCCAGATATGAGTTTGCAAAATATTGCACCCCTTTGAATTCTCTTAATCCTATCACTTTTATATTTAAGATTTATTCATTATTTTTTCTAGATGAAAATACAAGAATAGTACAGCAGAGTACACACAGATTCTCTACATAGAGACAGAAGCAACCATAGATTAGCCAAAAATTCAGGTTGTCATGTACAGTCACACTCCATTTTCTAGTGTCTGAATGAATTTTCTTTAGTTCGTCAAGTGTGCTGGGCCAGTCATCTGACTATTTATGTTTTGCTCATTGGAATTTAACCAGCGTAGTATATTTCAGACTATTACATTTGATCAAATCAAAATAACATTAGTGTGATAATAGGTGGTATATTACAGTGTTGCCTTATAGCTATAGAGTTGAAGAAATCGATAACCCATACCATGCTTGCAGCAATTACTGTAGTGTTGTTATAAAATTGGTAATTTTAGTCAACTGTTATTCGGTGTAAATTTATGGAGCCAAATTTTCTACTGGTGCAAACTGATAAAAACCCATATCAATTTACATCCCCAGAAAATTTGGCTGATGGTGTATAGGTGACATATAGTATAGTATCTTGAGTTCAAAGTACTGTGAAAAGACAAATGGAAATATATTTCTCGTCTAAGTAATCTGCTAATACCAAGGGTAAATAGCAAGGGAAACTAAGTATGATAATATTATAGTACAGCAAGGAGGATTTAGATTAAGCAGTGTTATCAATCCCACCTCAGCAGTACCTGGTGTTTTTTGTTAGGCAATTCATTAAAGGTAGTAAAAGGTTTTCTTTCTTTTTCTTTTACCAAGGCTTTTTGCCAAAATAAATCCAGCCAGTTGCTTTCATAAAGAAAGAAATGAAAATCCAAGTTGAGATAAGCACCTGCTGCAGGAGAGCTATTATATTTGCTATTTCAGCAATCAAAAGTACAGGCTGAGAGCACTATAAATTGATTTTTCTGGACTGATTTTTGCCATGGAGCTCCAGGAGGAATTGTTTTGAGGAGTCAAAAATATTGTCCAAATGTCATATCTTTAGTAAAAATAAAATTAATTCCTAAATATTAAGAAACATTTTACTACCCACGTGGAAATTAAAAAAAAAAAAAAGGAATTGGACTTGACACTTTCTGTAAAAAGTGCACATAATCTGTATGTTATATTAGAAAAATCCTAAAAGGACACCTTTCTGCTTGCTTTCTGACTTGAACTAATATCCATACTTCAGAGCTTTTTACTTTTCTTTCTTCTTAGTACTTCAGAGTTTGCAGGTTAAATTTATAGGTAAGTGTAGGCCATAGACAAAAAACAAAACCACCAACAACCTCTTTGCATATCCCACCCAACGATAAGAGTGCCTCCATGTAGCTCAGCTGTTCTGTTAACTTGAATGTAAATCCCCCGCAAAATGGAAAAAAAGAAATAACATTTACTGTTCCATGCTTTGTACTTCCAACCACAGATCTCAACGTGCTTTACATACATTAATGAAGTCATGTAGGTAGGTATTTTTTCTGTTTTATAAACAGAGAAACTGAGAGACAAAGAAATTAACCTGTGACTTGTCCAAGACCTGTGACTTGTTCATAGCAAGTATGCAGCAAAGCTGGGAATATAGGATCTCAGTCTACTTCAGTGGAATTCAATGGAATTCAGCCCACTGAATTCAGTGGTTTTGAACCAAGCCCATAACCCAGACAGGTCGTGCTAGACCATGCTTTGTCTTTTATCCCTAAGAGTTCTACAACGTGGCCAGTCATTCCTGCTATTGAATTGCACTGTAGAGGTCTGATCCTGCAATGTTGCTCACAGGAGTAGTTCCATTGACTTCAGCAGGACTTGTGTGTAAAGTTAAATTCATGCATAGGTGCTTACAGGACTGAGGCCTAACAAGGGCTATTGGCCAAATGCTGAACACTCTATTCAGTTTTTACTCATCTCTGATTGAGATTTACTTGAATAATAACTGAGTAAGGACTTCAGGATTTGGTACATAGCACAGAAACCTCTTTGTTAGAGTACAAGTCAGTAGCAGGAATAATTTGCTGTAAGCAACCAATCGGTTGATGTGACTTATGACAGAGTCAATACTGGCATATTACTTGGTTATTACAGCTGTTCTCTTAAAAAAAAGAAGGAAAGAGATAAGCATCAGAGATACACATCAGATAGAGAACTTGGAATTCTCACCGGCCCTGTATCGTCTTAGTCTCTCAATTGTGACAGGTAAATGTATATTTTCAAGTGACTAGAGGAGGCAGGTATTTTTATGAATAAAATCAATGTTGATTGCATTGCAAATAGCACTTGACACTTTGTATTTGCAAATATGTTTCTTAGTGTATTCAGCAATTTTTACATTAAACTTAATAAAAGTTAACTCAATTTAATTTCTAATTATTCTCTTATTCTTTGTGGTAATTTAGGATCAATCTCTGCTCTTATTTATACTGCTATGTCTGTGTCAGCCATGATACCAACTCAAGTGTCCTCAATATGGGCTGGTGACTTCTGCCACAATTCAGTCCTACATGGAAGTGCAAATGAAAAATAGTGTTTTTAAAAAGCAGTATGTTCAACTGGCAAGTTTTAATATTTAACACAACACATGCTCTCCTGATTACTTCAAAATAAGTATAGCCTGAGACTTGACTGAACAATGGCTTCCATGAGAACCCTTGATGGATTCATGAAATGTACAGGTTGACTCCAGAATGTACTTTGCTTTTCTCTGGAGTGCAGCTGTCTATGTAGCACTGGTTGTACTGTTATCTCTGCAACTTTTTGAAAGAATTCAGATTTCTGGAAGACAGAAGCGGGCCTTGTGGAGAACAATAAAGGATAAAATGGGTAAAAGAAGGCTAGAAAGCATAGGTAGGTCTGACCAGTTCGTGATTCTACAATTCAATTTAATGTACAATTAATAAACAAGATGAGAAATACCATATCCTAATGACCTCCTTTAAATCTCATGAGGTAGAGCCAATTACAGACCATGCTGTATTGCAGAGATTTTATATCATAGTTGGGTAATCTTATGTCTTTAAATTCTTATGGAAGAGCTCTGCTACCTGAAGACAAGAGTGGGGATTAATGTTCATGTATACTGTGCACCATTGATTTTTCTAAGACAAGATTTACAGTAGTTGGAAAGAGGTTTTGATAAGGCTACTCTATCTTGGCTACATTTGGAAATAGAAACAGCTTCTTCCTCCATATGTGATGCAGTAGTCACCGTGTCCCTCGTCCCTTAAACATCACTGTGCCCTTTGTGCCACAGTCAAAACATGTAGGTCCTGACCTGACTCCCACTGAAGTCTATGGAAAGACTCTGGTGGTTTTCAGGGTTGGAGTAGACCTATAAACAGCATCAGTAATCAGCATCTGAGAACGGTATGTTTAAAGAATTCTCCAAGGCATGGAGAAACAAATTAGGGGAGAAACATATTATTTGGAAATCAGGGTTCTACAATGTTACTGGATACATTTCTTGAGAGATTAAGTGCCCAATTCTGCAGCCCTTTGGTACTCGAGCTCATCACCCATTGAGTACAACATGTTAACATTCAAGACTCTTCAAGGCAAATTTAATATTCTGAACAGATATCTTTTAGATACATTAAAATTATGAACTGGTTTCTCACTAAATCTTACTGTTCTCCTGGGAATAGAAGAATCCAAATTTAAACCATAATCTCAAATTTAAATGGTCACTGTCTCAGACAGTGTAAGCACAGATAGGCTCAGAGAGCCACCATCAATTATCTATATAGGCATATAGAAGACCATATTCTCCCCTGTGTTTGTGCTGCTTTGTGCCATGCTGTATATATAAATATTTACACATTTATAGAGCACCAGTCACAGCAGTGCCTAAGATTTCAAGCAAAACTTATGTAACATTGACAAACTCCACTCAGCCGAACCTGGGATCTCTGAAGCTTAGTGTATGAGCCTCTACTGCATGAACTAAAAGCCACCTGGCTCTTAGCTAAGGCTAAGACTCATTGATCTCTGGCTGGGCTAGGTGCCACTGGAGGAGGACAGAGCGCCGTATCAAGCTGGCCTGGGTTACACTTATTTTAGCATAAGTAACAAAATAGTCTTTGTCTTCTCTGCTGATAAGACTAACAGAGTTGAAAGGTGCTTGCAGGATATTTAAATATTCACAAATGTCTCCCCTCAGCTGCAACTTGACTGTGTTAAACTCAATACTATGCAGCCATTAACCATGGGATGAAAAGCAAACCTGGAAGATGCCAATATCTGGGAGGAGGGGGAAGACATTATTTGCCTTAGTGTTACAACATGTTCAATTTTCCTGTGTCCTTTCAATCTGCAGCAAATAGACGCTGAAACTATTATTCCCATAAAAGCCAGAACAACCAAGAGTGACTGAGTACTGATTAGTCATGCTGGCCTGCTTGAGTGTGAGTGTCTTGTTTGATGTTTATTGTGAAATACAGAAAAAGACAGTTTGAACTCACACTAAAACAACAGAATTAAATGATGATTTATGTCCTGGAAATTTTATGGCTACCAAATGTCATGAGTTGGAAATATAAATAAAAACAAATATAGCTGGCTCATTTTTTTAGATTTCAGCAAGTGAAGTCCAAGTCCAATGGCTGATGAGTGTATTCGGTACCAAATATATACAATGCGAACTTAGTGTTTAAATATACGTCTGTTGAATGTCAACATTGTTATGTTTTCCAAAACATGGGCTTTCAGTGTAGATGAGTTTAGTTTACGGTTAGGGGAAACAATAAAGAAAGAACTTTTGTGTGAGAGAGAATTTCACAAGAGACACATCACTCTGTAACATGCTCCATCTTGAATTCCCCCAAATCCCTGATCCCTAGCTGAGGCAAGCTTCTTATATTTGACAGTGCAGCACCCAGAAAACAGAATCACAGCTATATACACCACATATCTCAGACACGCTTTCAGTGTTGGGCACATAGGTTGTGCCTGCGAAAGTTGTCAGTCACCTGGTAAATGTACAAAACTTGTATTTGCATGGCTAAACTGCAGCATGAGAGCCAGCAACATCTAGAGGAGTGAACATGGATCCTGGAGTCAGGAACTCCTGACTGTGAATCTTGGGTTCGCTATTGATTCAGTATATGGTATTGGGCATATCACTTTCCCTCTGCCGCAACTTCCTCATTTGCAAAATGAGGCTAATAATACTTATCACACTTATCACATTGGGGTGTGATGGGGATTTATTAGTTATTCTGTGTGAAGTGCTTTCAATACATAGAACCAGATTTCCCGGTTCTGCTAAGGCTGCTTTGCACTGCTCCATTTGGCTGACCTAGCAAGTGCAGGATTCCACTTGCCTGGGGGATTCCTCCAGTTCATAGGCCCATTATAGAAGTTTATCCAATTCTCATGCCCAGCTTAGATGGTGTACGTCGGACAACCTGAATCCAGCCAGAATGCCCCTAAGAGGGTCCTTGTAAGCCAATGCAGAAAGACGAGTGTTCAGATTGGGCGAACTCTAGGGACCAAGCACCAGTACTGGAAACATGTAAAGGTGTCTTGAAGGTACCTTTGATGCTGTCACCCTCACCCCCCGGAACAGGTCACCCTGTCCATAAAATATGGCCCAATATCTGTATTACCACTGTGTCACATCTGTCAATTTTGCATTTCATGTTGTATCAACCCAAGCTTTATAGTTGAAAATAAAAAATTCCATGGGAAATAAGAGCAAACAGAAATAGTAGCTGATGAAGTGTAGCTGCAATGCAATTTCTTTGTCTCTCTTGATTGGAGAATGTAAATGAAGCATGTAAAATCATCAGTTCCCTTGAATTTATCTGAAATTATTACTAAAATCTTGGTGTCAGGGATATTGTGCTTTAGCATGAAGAAACCTGGATTAGTGTTTGATAGAACTGCCTGCAAGACAAAAAATGTAATTGTAATGTAAAGTAAATTGCTGCTACTTGAAATGTACTAAGTTGGAGTTATGCCTTGAAACTCTGAACTCTGTTCAACTACAGAACTCTGTTCAAAGTAGCCCAAAAGGATATTGGAAATCCCTGATAGAAATCTGGTTTGTATGGAGTACAGATGAGCAGTCTGTTTTTAAAAAAATGAGTTGGGCATTCTTATCATTACCAATAAACAAAGTATTGCTGGTGCCTTCAACAAAGATTCTGCTAATGAAATGTGTTAGTTCTTTTAAGCATAAACTATATGTAGCTTGTGTAGAGAGATTTGAGCTTGTGAAATTAAGGGTATGGTAAATTTCTCTAATTTATTTGTTATCTCTTAGCTCTGAGTATTATAGAATGTAAATATTGGATTATTCCAGTCTGTATCAGCCATAATAACTAATGGCAAATATTGTTGTTTTGGCATAAATTTACATATATTATCTCCTATTAGATTTAATGACAGGTATGTGCATAAATTAAGAGAAAATAATCATGCATAATATTTGACTTCTCCTTTAGAGTAGGTGTCTTTCACATATTTAGAAGTTAGCTACTGTTCAGCCTTTGTTTAGTGGTGGTGATATCTTGTTGATCCATAATCACAGATCTTTTTCTCTGTTTCTAAGGTCTTGTGAGGAATAGTTCATCATCAATTGTTTAAATTTGTGAGTAAACATAACAAGTTAATGCAATGTCACTAGGGTTTTTCATCATTGTCCTGCTGAATTTAGTCCTGTGGAATCTGCTTCCTTGGCACAATATCTATGACTAGCATAAATTCTAATTTGATGTCTTGCACGAGATCATATTTAACATCCTGTCTTGTAAATTTTAAGCAGGAATGTGTTGGGAATGCAGTACAATTTCCTTGGTTTACTAATTTCCCTAAAATACTAATTAAGCTGGGGCCCACATGGCCAGTGATGAGTAAATCCTTTTGTAGGAAGGCCACAATGTCTAATATTTCTACACTTAAAATGCTGCAGGAGTGCAGCTTCACCACTGTAGCACTTCAGTGTAGACTCTACCTAGGCTAATGGGAGGGCTTTTCCCATCAATGTAGGTAATCCACTTCCCTGAGAGGCGGTAGCTAGGTCAAAGAAAGAATTCTTCCATCAATCTAACATTGTCTACACCAGAGGTTAGGTCGGGATAGCTACATCGCTCAGTATTTTTCGAATCCCTGAGAGGCGTAGCTATACCAAAGTAAATTTCTAGTGTAGACCAAGCTGCAAAATAAGAAATGAAGGGCTTGATTCTGCAGGCCTCACACAAATAGTGACATTGACTTCAGTGGAAATACTTTGGGGCCAAATTCTGTTATCCTAACCTGTTTTATTCAGTGGGACTATTTGCAGAGTAAGATAGTACTCTGTGTAAGTAAGGGTGGCCAAACCTGTTCCTATGCATATAAGGATGTGTCTACAAGAGATCAAACCCAAATTCATTACCATAGTAATATGAACAAATTATTATTTATACCATTTGTTTGCTCTCAGAACTTTAAAATACTTGACAGTGCTACTTTAAAAAGAATGTTGAGTAATATTCCATTGCGGGAAAATCCTGTTGGAAGAAGAGATGCATTATTTCTTTCTCTCGTAATACTCTGAGTTTGCATTGAAAGAGATTGCCTTCAGCCTTCCTGCACTGCTGCTTAAGCATAAAGCAACACAATACAGCCCTCTTGCTTACTTATTACTCTAATTTGTGCTAGTAATGACTTCATTATTTATGTCACGCCAGTTCTGGGAATAGGATTTGTGAGGGGAAATTGTGCTTCCTCTGATGACTGGATACACTGGCTATGTCTATAATACCAGAACAAAAGAATGGTTGGCAAGATTCTGCCACCTTTACTCATGTTAAGTAATACATTACTCCTTGAATGTTCTCACTGAAATCAATGTACTTGCTTGAAGGCCAGATTCTATTGAGCATGAATCACAGTGGCAGAATTTGGCCCACTAAGGGGACTACTTATGTTAGTAAAGTTAATGTGTATAAATTATTGGATAATCAGGCCTATTACCAGGATAATCATCTTCATTAAGGACTTGATTCAGCCTTTACACTCAGCCCTATATAAGGAGAGGCTCTCAGTACCTGCCATGCTTCCCCACTTTGTTCCTGGGGGAAAATAATTTGCTGCAGCCCTGTATCACAGTACATGTTTCTTGTATCACAGTACATCTGTCTCAGAGTCAGCTCTGTTGGCTGATTCATTGAAGAGGGTGGAGCCAGGACTGAACATCCACCTGCTCGGGAAGGAGGGTTCCAGACCCATAGCCTCCATCTCCGAGTCACAATGTAGGGGTACTAACACCAGAGGTGGGGGTTACTCTCCCATGCTCCCCTGGATGGCTATATTAGTCTAAATCACAGTCCGACACATGGAAAATAATCCAAGTACTAAAAAAGTGGCTATAGTGTACCATCATTTTTAAGTGAAACTCGTCATTGAAATCAGTGGTACAGTCTAGCCCATATAAGTACTCATATAAGTAGGACAATGTTGTTTTAGAACATTATGAGTGATCTGTTATGTATCTAGGATGTGAGAGGTTACGGTACCTCTGGATGAAAAGTGCTAAATATGATGATTATGTTTAGTGACATGTAGCATGAATGTCAGTAAAGTGAAAGGCAGGGTACATGGTGTCTTTTTTGGCTATGGAGCGTCATTGCTGTCTGTGCAATTATTTACATTTCACTCACATGTATGTGACATGCTACAATGCTGCAGCTCTCACTGCGATTCTCAGTTGTTGAAATGGATCAGATTATTATGGGAGCCAGTATATGAATTTATGAATCTATAATATGTTGAAAATGGAAGGGAAAACTTTCTAGGGGGAAAGTGGGAGAGTTCTGCAACTGGTGTGGGACTTGTCCAGTGGTGAGCTGGAGCCGGTTTGTACCGGTTCACGAGAACCGGTTGTTAAATTTAGAAGCCAGTGTAGAACCGGTTCCTAAAGGGGCGGGCGGGTGAGCCACATCCGGACCACAGGACCGTCCTGCCTGGCCCACCTGAGCTCCCAGCTGGGGAGGGTCCCCCGGCCCCTCCCCCGCTTCCCTCCCCCCCTTGCAGAGCCCCAGTGCACTGCTGGCACCAGCACTCTGGGCAGCTCTGTAGCTCCTGCCGCTTTGAGCGGCATGGTAAGGGGGTGGGGCTGCGAGCTCCAGCGGCCGTGCGGCATCCTTACACAGCAGCATGGTAAGGAGGCCGGGCCGGGGCTGGGAGGAGGGGTTGGATAAGGGGCAGGAAGCGGTTGGAGGGGGCAGAGGCTCGGGGGGGGAGGTCAGGGGACTGGGAATGGTGGGGGGGATTGGATAGGCATGGGAGTTCCGGGGGTCTGTCAGGGTGGTGGTGGATGGGGTCGGGGCAGTCAGAGGACAGGGACTGGGACGAGTTGGGTAGGGGGTGAGGTCCTGGGGGGCAGTTAGGGTGGGGGGTTTCAGGAGGAGTGGTCAGGGGACAAGGAGCGGGGGGGTTGATGGGTTGCGGGTTCTGAGGGGGGCAGTCAGGGGCAGGACGTGGGTTGGGGTTGGATGAGTGTGGCGGGGGGGACAGGCACGTGGGACTTGTACTCAGCGCGCGGTTCCCTACCGGGTCTTCGGCGGCATGGGGGTCTTCACTCACTCCGGGTGAAGTACTGCTGCCGAAATGCTGCCGAAAACCCAGAGCAAGTGAAGATTCTCCCCCCACCCCCCACTGCTGAACTGCCGCCAAGGACACGGTAGGTAACCGGTTCTTAAGATTTGGGGATTTTGGGAGCTCATCACTGGACTTGTCTGGTGGTGGTGTAGGGAGGTTTGGCAGATGGAAGTTTGGGAATGGGAAAGGTTTCCAGATTGAAGACTTACAAAAGGAGATTGGGTTAGCAGATTGGGGTTGGCAAGGTTGGGACCAGTTAGTTAGGGTCTGATCCAAAGGCCATTGAAGTCAATGGGAGTCTTGATTCTGGGCACTTGTATTATAGGCATGTTTACCAGTGAATTGGGAGGGAAAGTAGTTGGGGCATTTGGAAAGTACAGTTCGCCTTAAAGTTGTAAGATTTGTAAGCTGTTTTGTGGTAATGAAGACAAAGGTGGTGTAATAACTTCCGGATTAAGTCTCTCCTCCCCCCATCCCTGAGGGTTACATTTTCACCACTCTTTTTCCTTCTTGCTTAAATAAATGCAGGTATGTAAAATCACTAATCTGAGAAACTTGGCTAAAATATTTTGGGGGTTTCAAACATTCTGCTGTAAGGTTTGTAATGTAGCATAATCTTATATTAATGGATGAGATCCAGAAAGGGAAACTGACTAGAAAGAGGAGCCGTTAGTTTTACTGCCTTAAGCCTCAATCCTTCACCGATTCCTCCAGTGGGAATAATTGTCTACCTGAATCTATTATTTATATTACCAAAGCACCTAGGTGCCCTAGTCATGGACCAGGACCTCATTGTTTTAGGTGCTGTAAACACAGAACAAAAACATGATTCCTGCCTCAAGGAGCTTACAGTCTGAACCATTGTGGGGGTTGGGCCCATAGCGGAATGTAATGCAGAGAGTAAACAAGCATGAATGGTGAAAAGTAAATTAAGTGCTCTTTTAATATCTAAGTGCTCTTTTAATATCATGTTGTAATTCTTTTTGTGATTTTAAGGGTAGTATTAACAATTGAAACAAATTAAAATAAACTAAAAAGAACTATAAATACATAAATATAAAACCTATTGATCTTCTAATTATTGATCCATTAATATTATATCCTTGCATCTCCATCAGAATTGATTATTAAGAATAGTATCAACAGGTTTTTCATCACAATGATATTGGTTTGTGCTGTGAGATTGTGATGTCCAACTTTTGACACTAATTTCTATTTTATTCTAATTATGCATTGACAGGCTCTTCTACTTCCCAAGATTTTACTTGCTATGAAAACTATGCTATTCCAGTTGCTGCTCTGTGCATGATATTTCTGATATAAAAATAATAGCAAAGGGTGGACAACATAATTGTAAAGAACCTATTATGTTCTAAATATCAGTAAGTAAATTCCCCTGGATATGGTATAAATAAGATTTAGGTTCATATTTATGCTGCAGCTATAATACAGTACCTAGGATACAAACTAGCATAGTTTGTATTTTTATTCTGGTAAATCCTTATTTAGCCGTTTCTCTTTTTTTGGTCTGGATAATCCTCTGGTATATAATGAACAGATTGCAACATGCTGTACATTCAAGGGAGAATGAGTTAATTAAACTGTAAAACAGCGGTCTCCATTCAGACGTCCATTTCAGAGCTAGTAATTAAACCTCATGGAAGATTTGTGTAAACTATTCAACATGCTATTCATCATGCTTTCGTTAATCTGGACACGTGTATTCTTGGATCCAAGTAGGGTTTAATTAAGCAACAGAATGATCTAGATCATGCACTTATATCTGGATATTTTTTTAAGATTAAAATGCACAGGGATGGAGATATCTCCCCACTAAGAATCAAGACAGCACTATGGCCCCCTGCACCAAACTGGACCAAGGATGAGGATCTGGCTCATAATATTTAAGATTTTTATATGTGGCCAAGACCCATACTAGTATATAAAAGATCAGTCCTAAAATTGCAGCTATTGTATTTATTAAAGATTGTGTGTTACCTTAGCATGGTTACTCCATTGTACTTCTGAATACTGCAATTTTGCTAGAGGATTTTGCTACCATGAAGAAATTGAAGTGAAGAATCCATGACACCATAATTCACAAACCTACTGCAACATGATTTCAATGTTGATTAATTTTAGACTTCATGTAAGGAAATATAAAACACTGATTCTATAATTTTGGATTTACAAGGGTAGGGTTTTTCCCCTTTAGCTTGCAACAAACTTGTGCTGAAGACTATGACAGCTAAATTAGAAATAAATCTTTTGGTTTAACAATAATAGGAAGTGAGTGCTATGAACGGCTGAGGGACTCTGCTTTCCTCAGCTCCCTTTGATCTGCCACAAGAAAAGAAGTCCAGCTCTTTCTTCCCTCAGCCCCGCTCTCAGGATGAGAGAGTTGTCACACTCACAACACGTTGAGAAAGTGGAGTTAAAGGAAAACATTGCAATGGAAGATCAAAGGACCACTAAGGAGTGCAGAAGCAGCGCAACAGCTGCCACAGTTTCTGCTAGGGGAGCAGGAGGGATCTCAGTGAATGTACAGTTTCATTATCTGCATGCTGCTTCGCCTGCATGATGATTGCTCCTACACTCCAGGCTCTGCTATAATCAGTTCCTCCTACAGTGCACCCACTCCCTGTCTGACAGTTGCTTGTGTTGCTCCACCTTCAGTCAGCTTTCCATTTATTTGAGGGACCTGTTGTGTGCTTTCCTACTGCTCCCTGCCTTGGTGGGAAGAGTACCTCTTCTCTCCCTATCCATCCACCGTTTTGGGCTGTCGCTCTGTGATACAGCAACAGCCAATTGTCTCTAGGCGAGTTCTGCTGCCAGCCCCATCTTCATCTGATGAGGTACAAAACTACCAGAGGATACAGAGCTTGCAGATGAAAGAGAGAGGGTAAATTAGTCAGGTAGTTCCCAAAGAGCTGAATTATCATTTTTACATGCTCCCCATGACATGTTCCCTCCCCACCAGCCCACACACGCAAAGCAGAAGGATAGGACCTAGCCTTGACCGTAATTCCCTCCCAACAGGAATTACTGCAGCGCTAGGATTGAAGTAACTCCAGGGTGTTCTGCCAATAGCAAACAAATGACTGGTGATCCATTTAGGATTGGGAACACAGGAACTGCCACACTGTATCAGAACCATGGTAGGTCCATCAGTGGCGGTTAGCCAAGATGGTCAGGGATTCAATGATTATGGTGACCCTAAACCTGAGGATTTGTCATAGATGGAGGTGTCAATAGAGGATGTTTTGGAACAAATTGATAAATTATACAGTAATAAGTCACCAGGACCAGATGGTATTCACACAAGAGTTCTGTAGGAACTCAAATATGAAATTGCAGAACTACTAACTGTGGTATGTAAGCTATTGCTTAAATCAGCTTCTGTATCAGATGGCTGGAGGATAGCTAATGTAACGCTAATTTTTAAAAAAGGATCCAGAGGCAATCCTGGTAATTACAGGCTGATAAGTTTAACTTCAGTAGCAGGCAAACTGTAGCCTACGAAAGCTTATGCTCAAATAAATTTGTTAGTCTCTAAGGTGCCACAAGTACTCCTGTGCTTTTTGGTTGAAACTGTAATAAAGAACAGAATTATCAGACACATAGATGAACATGATATGTTGTGGAAGAGTCAACACAGCTTTTGTAAAGGAAAATCGTGTCTCACCAAATCTATTAGAATTCGTTGAGGGGGGTCAACAAACATATGTACAAAGGTGATCCAATGGAGATAGTGTACTTGGACTTTCAGAAAGACTTTGACAAGATCCCTCACCAAAGGATATTAAGCAAACTAAGCAGTCATGGAATAAGAAGGAAGATCCTTTCATGGATCAGTAACTGGTTAAAAGACAGGAAACAAAGGGTAGGAATAAATGGTCAATTTTCAGAATGGAGAGAGGCAGGGCCGGCTCCAAGCACCACCCGACCAAGCACGTGCTTGGGGCAGCACCTTATAAGGGGCGGCCAATGTTAGGGTGGTGGGGGGCGCTCGCAGTGTTTTTGTTTTTGTTCGCGGGACGGCGCTCGAGGGATTTTTTTTTTGTTTCGGTGGCGCGGCGCTGGGGGGGATGTTATGGCGGGGCGGTGCTCTTCTTTTTTGCCTGGGGCGGCAAAAAAGTTAGAGCCAGCCCTGGAGAGAGGTAAATTGTGGTGTTCCCCAAGGATCTGTACTGGGATCAGTGCTCTTCACACATTCATAAATGATCTGGAAAAAGGAGTAAACAGTGATCTGGCAAAATTTGCAGATTATACAAAATTACTCAAAATAGCTAAGTCCAAAGGAGACTGCGAAGAATTACAAACGGATCTCACAAAACTGGGTGATTGGACAACAAAATAGCAGATGAAATTCAATGTTGATGAATGCAAAGTAATGCAAATTAGAAACTACCTCAACTATACATCCAAAATGATGGGGTCTAAATTAGCTGTTACCACTTAAGAAAGAGATCTTGGAATCATTGTGGATAGTTGTCTGAAAACATCTGCTCAATGTGCAGCAGCAGCCAAGAAAGCTAACAAAATGTTAGAAACCATTAGGAAAGGGATAGATAATGAGACAGAAAATATCATCATGCCAAATCCATGGTATGGTCATGGAAAATGGGAGCGGAGGGGAAGATTTGATAGAGGTCTACAAAATCAAGAATGGTGTGGAGAAAGTGAATGTGGAAGTGTTATGTACTCCTTCACGTAACACAAGAACCAGGAGTTACCCAATGAAATTAGTAGGCTGCAGGTTTAAAACAAACAAAAGGAAGTGCTTCTTCACACAATGCACAGTCAACCTTTGGAACTTGTTGCCAGGTGATGTTGTGAAGGCCAAAAGTGTAACTGGGTTCAAATGGTTATGATTGGTCTGAACCTATGGTCGTTCTTATGTTCTCAAACCAGTGTCTGTCAGAGGCTGGGAAACCAGACTGGTAAATCACTCCAACTTCCCTTTTCTGTAAACTGCCTGTGAAACTCTTGTACTGGCCACTGTTGGAGACAGGATACTGGGCTACATGCACACTTGGTCTAACCTGTATAGCAGTTCTTACCAGGGGCGGCTCTAGGCACCAGCAAAGCAACCATGCGCTTGGGGCAGCCCATTTGCAGGGGCGGCAGGGAGCCAGCATGGGAGCTGAGAACCAACAGGGGGCCCTGGGAGCTGTAGTTTCTTGGTTAGCTCCCTGCCTATAGAGCCAGCCCTGGAGCAGGAAAAGAACTACATTTCCCAGTATTCCCTGGGCCACTACCAACAGGAAAGAGGGGGAGGGAGTGAGGAAGCTGAGACCTCATGCTGCAGCCTGCTGTGAATAGAGAGCTGCACTGGGGAGGTAGGGATACCATATTTTAACCTTCAAAAAATACGACACTCCACAGGGAGGGAGGGTAGCCCCACCCTGCCACCATCCACTCCCTCCGACTGCCCCCCAC
>NC_048299.1:44944440-45054441 GCF_013100865.1 Trachemys scripta elegans | reverse complement strand
CCCTCCAACTGCCCCCCACAGAAACCCCAACCCATCCAACCCCCCCTTCTCCCTGTCCCCTGATCACCCACTCCCGGGACCCCTGTCCCAACTGCTCCCCAGGACCCCACCCCCTAAGCCCCACTGGTCCTTGTCCCCAACTGCCCCCTCCTGAGACCCCCCCCAACTTCCTCCCTAGGACCTCACCCCCTACCTGTCCCTTGAGAAACCCCTGGGACTCCCATGCCTATCCAACTGCTGCCTATCCCCCGACTGCCCCCCCAACCCCTGACCCATCTAACCCCCCCCTTCTCCCTGCCCCTGACTGCCCCCTCAAACCTCCACCCCATCCAACACCCCCTGCTCCCTGTCCCTTGACTGTCCCCCCAGAACTCCCTACCCCTTCTCCAACCCCACAGCCCCCTTACCGTGCCACTCAGACCAGCATGTCTGGCTTTGCGCAGTGCCAGACACACTGCTGCATAGCCTTTTGGTTGTTTGTTTATTTAAAAGTAAGACAGTGATATTACATTGGCAAATTCCCCATAGAAAGAAAGAGTGGAACAAAAGAATAATAAAGACACCTCAACTTTTCCTCATTTATGTAGGACAGTCTTATAATATGCATCCAGGTATCCTCCAATCACACAAGCTGAAAATTGTTCCACTTTACTGCAGTTCTGTAACCATGGGGGAACCAGTCCTGTCTGTGTTCTGTGCACATCTAAAATTCCTGCTGAATGACCTGCCCTGGGAGCGAGTTACCAGTGACCCAGGGCTGCGGCAGAAGGAGGGTGCAGGTGCAGGGGGAGAGCCCAGGGCTGGGGCGGCAGGAGGTGTGTGTGGGGGCAATGGTGGGGTGGTAGGGGGTAGCCCAGAGCTGGGGTGGCAGGGTGTGTGTGTGGGGGAGAGCCCAAGGCTGGGGCGGCAGGGGGGTGCGGGTGGGGTGAGAGCCCAGGGCTGTGGCAGCAGGGGGGTGTGGCGAGGAGCCCATGGCTAGGACGAGGGGCAGCCAAAATTTTTTTTGCTTGGGGTGGCAAAAAACCTAGAGCCGGCCCTGGTTCTTAGCTTCTTAGGTCTGTCTATTCCTGTATCCTGTCTCTGACGGTGACCAGTACTAAATATTTCAGAGGAAAGTGTATGGTGGAAGACTATGGCACAGCCTGCCCACAGGGATAGAGATATTATTTATATCAACTCCCTGCCCAATGAGCTGCTCTGTAGCGCCTACCTGTAGGTCCTCTTCTCCCTCAGTCTTCACATTGGGACCAAACGTCGTTAGGAGCAGGTGGTCTGGTCCACAGCTGGTTTATGTGACCATATCCCGATTAAGTACCTCTTCCTGCTGTTTAAAACCAGGATTAGGTTTTGGCCCAGTATGAATGGATTTTAGTAAAAATCAAATCAGAGCTGGGAATTTCACATTCCTAATTGAAACCCATCTGCATCATATGAATAATATATAATTTAATCTAAAGAATGAAAGTGAAGAGATTATGTTGAAGTGACACAAGAAGCTGTTACACATTATCTCTATGCTTGGAGAAGATTATCTAAAATCTGAAAAGGGAAGGGAAAGGTATTAACATCAGTCAAGTGTAACTGAACCTCTAGATATTTGCATATAATATTGCTATCTTTGTTGAAACTTCCAAAGGCCTTGATGCAATCATCAGCAGAGAGACAGCCATGGGGATCTGGGCAAAGACCTTGGAGCGAAGAGGATTTTGTAAGGCTGAGCTATTTGTCCAGTTGGAGTTTGTTATTCCTGTTGGCTACAGCAAAGAGGGCCTGCTTCATGTAAGGGAATTGCTTTGACGAACAGTGAGGAATATCTTTATATCTGGCAACCACCCCCCTTCATGTGCTGCCCATAAAAGGTAATAAGGTGTGGAATCTAAACTTATAGGGAGCCTTCTGCTATTCTTCTTTGCAAAGCACTGGTTACTGCAACATCATGATGAGCCCTAAAAGAGTAAAACATGTGCTCATCATTGTATCTTTTGGCTTGGGAAAACTCCTCTTCAGTTTAAAAAACTATATGTTCTGGCACTACTTGCTGTGAGAATTCTGCAAGTAAAATTAGATTCTTGCTGTGCTCAATTGCATGGTAATACCTTGAATACTTTCCCACATCACAGTTATGTCATAAAAATGCTGGTATTTGGCTATTAGGAATAAGCCAAAAATAATTTTGTATAAATCAGAGAGTGAATTCCACCCATGACACTTCGTGGAAATAATTTGGACAACATTTTTATGAATAGGGTGTTAATTTGTTCTTCTTTTTAATGAATAGGACCAATATTTCATTTGGCCTCAAAATGATCACAAACACCTGTTTGTGCATACAAAACCCTCAATGGCAGGTGTGCATAGGAATGTGCCTATCAAATCTCTATTGCCACACAGGTACTGTAACAAGATCACTTGCACACAGGGGGAGGAATAGTTCAGTGGTTTGAGCATTGGCCACATAAAGCTAGGGTTGTGAGTTCAATCCTTGAGGGGGCCATTTGGGGGCAAAAATCTGTCTGGGGATTGGCCCTGCTTTAAGCTGGGGGTTGGATGTCCTCCTGAAGTCTCTTCCAACCCTGATATTCTAAAGGCCTGGGGCTAGATAATCTTGATTGTTAAGAATGTACCTCTGAACAGGAATTACCTGGCTGCCTTATGAAGGGTAGCAGGAAGCTGCAGAGGGCGAGTTCTCAGGGAAAACCAAGGCTGTTAGTAGTGAGTAGGCCCCAACAGACACCTGAGATTTGTGAATGAGACAACAGGCAGAAAAAGCCTGGGAATGACCTAATATGAGAGTAAAGGTAGGGATCTGAGAATTTTATTTTGAAGATTTGTTATATCTATAGATCCAGAACCCAAAAAGGGTTATAAACTGTCAAAAGTGTTTGTCAGTTCTCAAAGAAGCCTCTTGAAGGGGAAACTGAGGTGAGGGTTTCTCACAGGACCTCCCTGAGGCTACAAGGGGGTGCCCTGGAAATCGTGGGCTATTGAGAAGTGCAGATTGGTTTGAATATGAAACAGAGTGGGGTGTGCAAATAGATGCATAAGCAAAAATTTTTGGTGTTTTTAGACGACAGTTGAAATTGGACCCTAAGTGGATTTATTTATCAACTTTTTGAGCTTAAAGGAAAAACAGTACTTTGATCTAATTCTTTTGTTGTCTTGTTATGGGGGTGGCAGGGTGGTGTTTGAGGGCCTGTGATATACAGGGCAGACTAGACGATTGGGCGGTCACTTCTAGTTTGAAACTCTATGGCTTCATAAGAACAATCAGAACAAGAGAAGTCAATACTAAATATTTTTGTTGTTACTCTCCTGCTTTCAGATTCACACCTGAAGTATAGAACAAGGAATGGTTTGGCTATAACTGAAAAAGTATTAGTGATTTGGATTAAATTAGTTAAATAAAAAATAGGTCTCGGTTGTACTTGAATGAAGTATACTAAAAATCCAGCTGTTAGTTTAATAGTATCCATTGGAGTTAAAGAAAACAAAATTGGCCTTCCATGTCTGTCACTTGGTCTCTGTTTGTTTAATCAAGAATGTCTAATCCATGTCTGTTTTCCAGAAGATTGGTGTACAAGAGGCTAACGTATGTTGGTTTTTTTCCCCTCCCAGCTGTCTTACAACTGCAGGGCCGGTGCAACCTATTAGGCAACCTAGGCGGTTGCCTAGGACACTAGCATTTGGAGGGCGGCATTTTCTTCGGTGGTGACCGCGGTGGCCGGATCTTCGGCCGCCCCGGTCATCGTTGGCATTTAGGTGGAGGGAGCTGGGGCAGGGGGGCGTGGGGAGGGCAGCCTGCAGCAAGTAAGGGGAGAGCGGCACGCAGGGGAACTCCCTGCCCCACCTCACCTCTTCTCCACCTCCTCCCCTGAGCATGCCGCCCCGCTCTGCTTCTCTCCCTCCCAGGCTTGTGGCGCCAAACAGCTGATTGGTGCCACAAGCCTGGGAGGTGGGAGAAGTGGAGCAGCGACGGCTTGCTCGGGGAGGAGGCGGAGCAGAGGAGAGCTGGGGTAGGGAGCTGCCGCACGGCTCCCCAGGCGGTGGGGGGAGCTGCCACGGGGCGGGCGTCTCAGGGTGGGGGGAGGGGGAGTTGCCGCGGGGGAGGTGCCTCAGCGCAGAGCAGGGGATGGGGAGCTGCCACAGGGCTCGGGGAGGGGGGAGGGCGCAAGGTGGAAGTTTCGCCTAGGGCGCAAAACATCCTTGCACTGTCCCCGTCCAAGTGCATTTGTCAACAAAAATACAATATGTAAAGACTCTGGAATATATATTTTTTCAGGGATGAATACAAACCAGATTTTAGAAGGTTTTTATATTGCATAAAATTTCATAGAGATGCCATATATACGTTCAGATAGGTGATAACAGATTTTAATTACATTTTTAACATACTTTTGACTCATTTTAGCTTCCTTGCTAAAGCTCCCAGCATCCTGTCCTGTGTTTTCCATTCTGAACTAGTGTCCCTGTATGTGAGTTACCGAATGCACATACAGCATTTCTGCAGCACTCCCCAGGACTCAGTAAAAGATCAGAAAAATACTGCTGTTTTGCATTCAGTGAAACTTGCTGCCCAATTACCATCTCCTGGCCTAAGCCCCACTCACTTCCTGAGATAGCATACCTGTTTCATTATGCAGGGAGCTTCTAGGAAAGGGTCATCCTAAAACAACAAGCATAATAGACAACTTTATGGCACTGTAAGGGTGACACCTGATTTGCACCATCAATCCCACCCCTCTTCTTTCTGCTTAATGGCTTAGAGTAATAAAGGAGATGCTGACCCACTTTGTGAGAAAAGCAAACTGGGTGCTGTGAGTACAGTACAGACCAATCTGTAACTCAGGGTATGTCTATACGACAAGCACTACAGCTCCACTACTGTGGCTCTGTAGCTCTGATGCTGTAGTTAAACACTTGCTAGGGGGACAGAAGGGGTTTTTCCATCACTGTAGTAAATCCATTGGTATCATAGGACAAGAGAAGGAAGAATTCTTCCACTGACGTAGCGGTGTCCACACCAGGGCTTACGCAGGCTTAACTACGTCTCTGAGGGATGTGGATTTTTTAATTTTTTTTTTAAAGTTTTCGGTGTAGTCCAGGTCCCAGAATTTCCTCTCATGTTACAGCTCCTTCAAAGTCTTGCCTCCAAAAGTCCTTGAACATTTCCTAGAGACTGTTCTGTATGCTGGCAGAGGGAGTTGCATTCATCTCAACCTTTATGTCTGAGCATTTAGACTTCAGAAACAGAAGACCCGAAGCATTCTCCCCTCATTCTCCCATATGACAAATGGGATTAAATGCTTAACTGCAGTGATGGTCCAATAGGGTGACCAGATGTCCCAATTTTATAGGGACAATCCCAATTTTGGGGTATTTTTCTTATATATGCTCCTATTACCCCCCACCACCTGTCCTGATTTTTCACATTTGATGTCTGGTCACCCTATTGTCCAGGACATATATTGGCAAGGACCTTGGACTTGGTTTCACTTTCCTCATGAGTATTAAGCAGATATCATCTGCTAAGATCATACCACTGCCACACATCGTCATTTCCTGAGTCTGCAAGGGGATGGGCATTACTAGGCTTCATTCTCTTCTTCATTCTTCTATTTCCTTAAAAATTAGTATAAAGTAGAACTTCCCACTTATAAAATGGGATGTCAGCATGAACATGATTTGTGTCATATAATAGTTCTCTATAATATACTTATATAATAAAATTGGAGATAATGAGATATTGTGTATATATTATGCGTGTATACAGAAAGAGACAGAGCAAGAGAGAGAGAGACTGTATATGTTTCAATGTTGAAGAGTTACATTGCTGTAAGTAGAGATGCTGTATAAAAGCACATTCACATTTTTAAAAGGATGCAGTATGTTTAGGCCCAAGGATATTCTTGCCCAGGAAAACATTTATGATGATAATTGTATGTTATGTTGTTCAAGTCAGTCCATTCCAAAGCAAACATTTTTCTGTGGAAGTTTTAAATTGCATCTATACAGTGGTGACTTCTATGGCTTTATTCCTTAAGGGCTAGATTACACAGGTACTTAGGTTAGGATGGCACTCACTCATCCTCAAAAACTGGCCATTCTGGTATTGCTGGGCATGGTGTGGGCCTGCCCTCACTGGTGTGCAAGGTCATACCGGTGAGGGTGGGGTGCCATGCTTCTCAAAATGGCATTGCCAGTCTGATACTAGACGCAACTACATCAGGTTTTGTTTCAATACTGGATGGAGGACAAAGCTTAGAAAAGTAGGACTGTCCAGCTTAAAACCGGATAAATGGCCTGCCTGACTTAGGTGCCTAACATCCCCCTCCCTCCCCTGACTTAGGGAACTATATCTGGGTTGAGGTGCCTGCGGTCCCAGTCTTAGGCTCCACTGCAATCCACAAAACTTCTACCAAACCTTATAGAAATCTAAACTCACTTGATGCCTACATTATAGGGTAGAAGCTCCCTTGGTGCCTTCATTTCTGCCTCTGAGTATGCACACTGTTACCTCACTCTCGGTATCCAGATGCTATTGTAATGGCGACAGACCCCTGGTCGTCAGCCGACGGGATTGAACCTGGGGCCTCTGGAGCTTAGTGCATGAGCCTCTACTGCATGAGCTAAAAGCCAACTGCCTCTTAGTGAAGGCTGTAGAGCAGACTCATTTTCTCTCTCTCTCTAAGTAGTCTGAGTGCCATTAGATGGGACAGAATACCACACCTAGAAGGTGTGTGGGTTACACTATCTCCTACCTAATCTCCAGAGTGATCCACGGGGGAATATAGGCATTCACCTGCCTAACTTGCATGTGAGGCCTGATCCAGGAGGTGTACTCAAAGGCCACTTACCAGACTGAGCCCTATTCAAAATCTGGCTCTAGCTGGTGGCAGCGGCGGTCATCTTATAACTGGGAGTTTCAGGTTCAGTTCCCTATGCCCCACCAGAAAGAGGGAGAAAGGATTTGAACAAGAGTGTACCACTTCTCAGGAGAGTGCTCTAACCACTGAGACATGGGATATGCTGATGTAGGGCTCCATTAGTCTCCCTCGTTGAAGCTGTTCCACTGTGGATAAAGAAAGAGACTGCTTGAACCAGGCGGACTGAACCCTGGGTTTTCCACTCTGAAGTGGAGCTCTAATCACCAGAATACAGAGTCCATTCTTGCTGTCTGGCCCAATGACTCTTTAAAGGGCTTGGCACATGTGCCTCTCATCAGTATCTTCCATTGGCTAGCCTTGTTGGCTCCCTGCCTATCATACTGGCTTATGTGAATTGCATTCTAACTCCCCTATCAACCCCATGCACTGTATAGGGAGCCTAGGCACGTAACTCAGGCTTTGTGAATCACAGTGTTGTTACTGTGATTATTTTTTTTTAATTATTATTATTTTATTTTTTTGTTAGGAGTTTGAAAGTTAGGTATTGTGATACTGAGTGTCGTAACACCTAAGTTCCTTTGTGACTATAGCCCTATTTGATTTGATCAGGGTAACCTGCTATGCGTAAGCAAAATACATCTCTGCCTGGTTACAGCCTTCTATGGTTTGATGTAAGATGATTTAAGTGCTGTTGGGAATAACTTAAATCTAAGTGTGGAGAGTTTCCATCCCTCAGCTCAAATACAAAAATAACTTTCCCGTCCTCATTTGTAGGGTAATGCAAGAATTTTGTTTGACTTCAGTCAATTCTAGCATTAACACTTGAGTCATACTCTATATTTGACTTGAGAAAGCAATTACATAGGATCCACAAATTTAGCTTAAATTCCATATACTGATACTGTATGCTTAACATTTTCTTATGGAACTGCTTCCGTAGGCAATTAAATCAGTTTTCATAATACTGCTTCATTCCTATACCAGAGATTGTTTTCAAACAAGTGTTTTTTTTCCTGACATGTCTCAAAATAAGGTGTGACATTTTGTTTCAGTCATAGGTGCTAAAATGAAAGAAATTCTTAAATTGCAGCCAGAAAATCAGAAGCAGGTGCCTATCTTTCTTTGCGATATGGAGTTAGGGAATCATATCTGCTCTTATTCATATAATATTATACTATCATAATCCACAGTCCATAGGGTTTTTACATCGTATCTTCTCACAGTACGAATATTTTCCATCTCTGATACCAAACTTTGGAGAGCTGCCAGCTAGCAATGTCTGAGATTGGCTCCTGGAATCAAATTTCAAGTAAGGGCAATGAAAGCATTCACCCAGAGATCAGCAGATTCTGTGCTGGAAACTCATCTCATCAATATAACTTCTGGACTTTAGCAAAAAGTGGGAAATAAAACTATTTTGGCTTTGGAGCCTCTGTTAGGCTTTCCCAGAGGCTCAGTATGATCTACAAATGGAGGGCATTTGGGTAGAGAGAATGGGTAGATGGGCTTTTGAGCTTTATGGAGTCAGGTTGATTTGAGGGTTTTTTAAGGCTATTGCAGTAAATGAGTCTAGTTAGCATTCTCAAAGTTGCCATTACTAAATGCAGTTCAGATGGAGAGATGTATTTGATTGCCGCTTCCATCCTCATCTGACACATTCAGGTTATGTTTACACTGAAGGGGGGGGACAAAAACCCTGTGGCAGCAAATCTCAGGGCCCAAGCCAACCGCACTAGGGGACTAGAAATAGCAGTGTAGACATCTGGGCTTTAAAAAAAACAAAAATTAAAATTAATGGAGATATCCTATCTCCTAGAACTGGAAGGGACCTTGAGAGATCATTAAGTCTAACCCCCTGCCTTCACTAGCAGGACCAAGTACTGATTTTGTCCCAGATCCCTAAGTGACCTCCTCAAGGATTGAACTCATAACCCTGGGTTTAGCAGGCCAATGCTCAAACCACTGAGCTATCCCTCCCCCCTTGGGTTCTGAGACCCACCCTCTTTGCCAGGTTTCAGAGTCTGGGCTCCAGGTTGAGTGGGAAAGTCTAAACTGCTATTTCTAGCCCTGTAGCCTGAGCCCAAGACAACTGACCTGGGTTCTGAGACTTGGTGCTCCAGGTCTTCCCCCCCAGTGTAGACGTACAGTTAGAGAACCTGATCCTATTCCCATTGAAGTTAATAACAAACGTCTACTTAACATGAATGGTACAAATAGCCCAGAGTGAGGACAAACATTAAATGGGCAAAACAGTCTCTATAAGCTTCCAAACTAGTGATGGTTGATAAGCTGCTATCATTCTGAGGCAGTCACCTATTGGTGATTGGTTAATGGTTCATAATATTTTTAGTGACCAGAAACCTCGGATATTATAACATACAAAAATTAAAAACAAAACTAAAATGGAACTAAAGTCATTCCCCTTATGAGTTAATCTATTTTTAAATATTTTCAGTGTTTTTTAAAATCAAATACAGTTATTGATCCCTTCTTATATATCCATTTGGAAGCAAAAAGAAAAGAACTTCCCCCAAGAAATTGGACACACTTCAAGCATATTGCACACCTTTATCTTGACCTGGAATAATCAGAAGTCTTGAATGCTTCAATGCAACTGAACTGCGATCAGCCTAAGGAAGAATGTCATATTAATAATCAAGTTGCCTAACAGACAGTCTTGCGAAAGGCCATTATTCCTTTAGTTAAAATGTCATATTAAACATTGGTTTATTTAATAAAAAGCTGCTTGAAACGTGGTCTTCTATCCTGCCATAGGAACGCAGTTTCAATTCCTTTGTGGATTAATCTGACTTCTTTCAACTGAATCATTGCTTTTATTCACTAGCTCAAAAACAAGTATGGCAGTGATTTAGATTTAACAAGGTATTTTATGTAATTTCAAAGTAATATAGTATTATCATTTATCTTACCGTGCTCAAGCATAGAACTGTACAGGTAGAAAGACATAGTCCCTGCTCCCAAAGACCTTGTAAGTTTGGTTGCAAATTAAAAGACTTTTACTAATTATTTGTCATCAACTCTTATGTGTCTTAAGAGCTGATGACAAATGATCCTAAAATATCCTTTTCAAATATGTATTACAGCACTATGATATTATTGATGTATTTCATTTTTGCAAAAAATGGAGCAAGTCAAATATATCCAACTTTAGTTCAATTTAGGATATTACACACTTCCTTGTAGTTAATAAATTTTAGTGTGCAATATCCTAAATTGAAGTGAAGTTGGATATGTTTAATTTGCTCCATAGGGCACATCTACACTTAAAACCCTGCATCAGCGCAGCTGCATTGTTGTAGCACTTTAATGAAGATGCTCTAAACTGACAGATTAGAGCTCTCCTTTCAGTTTAGTTAATCCACCTATGCAAGAAGCAGTAGCTATGTCAGCAGGAGAAGTTCTCCTGCCAATATAGTACTGTCTACATGGAGGGTGAAATTGGTATAACTATGTCGTTCAGGGATATGGATTTTTCCCACTCCTGACTGATGTACTTACACTGATATAGGTCTGTAGTGTAGACCAGACCTTAACCCTCTCAAGTGCACCGCTTTGGGGACAGGTTTTGCTGCCTTCATTCCTCTCTAGTGGAATCATGTGGTCCTACCGCTATTAGACTAGGTCTCTTAGGTGCAGCACCTTTTTACCCCTTTCCCCATTTACCAACTTTGGTAACATGGCAGGACCAACTGGGCTTGGCACCTGTCAGTCTTTTTCATCTGAGACCCCATGACCTGCAGCTGATTGAATTTACCCTAAAACAGCTTCTTCAAAACAAAGTATTATTTATTCCCCCAAGGTACATAGCAATCAGAGACAAGAGGTAAAAACAATAAGGGCTGGATTCACAAAACTATTTTGGTGCCCAACTACCACTTTAACTGCCTAAATCCCAGAATCAGGCCCCACTGGGATTCACAACCCCCCTGCTCACCTGCTGCTGAACCCTATAGGTGGGTTCACACACCAGAGGAAGATAGGCCTTCCTCCACCTAACTGACCTGTGGGGCCTGATCTTGTAGGTGTACTTGGAGCTTACCCACTAGATCAAGCCAGGGGTGGCTCTATGTTTTTTGCCGCCCCAAGCACGGCAGTCAGGCGGCCTTCGGCGGCATGCCTGCGGTGGTCTGTGGTCACGCTGATTCGGCAGCGTTTCTGCGGGTGATCTGCGGGTCCCGCAGCTTCGACATACCCGCCGCCGAATTGCCGCCGAAACCGCAGGACCGGCGGGTCTCCCGCAGGCACACCGCCAAAGGCCGCTTAACTACCACCCGCACAGCGACCAGCAGGCTGCCCCCCGCGGCTTGCCGCCCCAGGCACGTGCTTGCTGCACTGGTGCCTGGAGCTGCCCCTGGATCAAGCCCTGCATGTGAGTTCACACAAAATGGAGAAGGAATTCCTTCATAACTTTTAGCCCATTGGATTGGAGAGACTAGATCCTGGATCTTCCACATGAGTGTTATAATCACCAGGGTACTGTCCTGCTTGTTTGCACTTTCTTTCTCTCTCCCTCTTTCTCTCTAAAATGTCCTGCGTACAATGACTATGCTGGAAGTCCAGTTCACAAGTCTGCAGATCCTAATTTTTGTCTCATTCATGGATTTATCGATGTAAGCTCTTTTTGTGCCAGGATCTACGTATAAGTGTTGGACTCTAGAAAGCTAGGATCCGTGCAAAAAAGAAACAGACTTAACGTAGTATAGATTGTTTTTTCTTTACTATTTGCTGTTTGTTTTCCTGTATTAGGACAGTCAGTTTGTAATATTTTTTAATAGTAACTAGTAGCACATAAGTGTTGGCCTCTAGCTGCTGCTACTTTGAAACTCTGCAATATGTTTTGTTTATATGGTTTCAGAATCAATATAGTAATGAGATTACATTTCTGCTATTTAGATGAATACTCAAATACTATGTGCTTAGTTAAATATAATAAAATTTAAATCACAACCACGCTGAAACATTTTACTGTGACAACTCTTTATTTTTGTGTACTGTCAGTGACAGCTTTGAGTCCTTTTTCTTCTTTAGACATTCAGGGAATTATTTTAGCACGTATTCCAGAAAAAGAAAGTGAAAGAACAGTGTGGCTGATTATAATTATTGCTCACAACAATAATTGTGTCTTGCCTATATTAAGATCTGTTTAGTTAAATGTAAACCTATCCCTTGCAAACAAAATTGCACAAATCGACACTAGAACATCAGAGAGGTTTGTAACTTCTACCGTATTTCTCAGCTCTGTCATATTTGAAGTCATGGTCCTGAGTTTGCATCAAAAGTCTCTCTGCCTCATTCTTTTTCAACAAGTTTTCTCCCCCTGGAAATATTATTGGGTTTACATATCAATCATGTCACCTTATGTTTGTATGTTAGTTATACTGTAGGTTACAGAGCTGTTTATAGATAAAGGGCCAAATCCCATTTATTTTTCCCAACTGAGAAGTCCCTTTGGGCCATATTCTGGTTTTGGGTGAAATCCTGGTTCCAATAAATCAATGTGAGTTTTGCTATTGACTTTTATGGGGCTAGGATTTCACCCCCCATTTATATCTGGGTAAATATGGAGTAATTCCATTGACCTCAATGGAAATAATCTATATTTACACTGATATAAATGGAATCAGAACCTGGCCCACTAACTTCAGAAGAACTACTTGCCTTGAGCCCACACAACAGTAGTTATTTGTGTTGTATTTGTACATTTAATTATGTAATTCATCTATCTTTATTCCACTTTGTTTGCATGCACTATGCATACTCTTTAGCGGAATGCTCAATAAAACACACAGAAGTAAAGACTGGGTTTTTTTAAATTCTGTTTTTATTGTTGGGGAACATCCATGTATTTGACCTTGGGAAAAGCATATTTTCACATTTCTCTGTATTCTTCTTTACCTCTCCGGCTACAGACCACCATCCCAAGAGTTCTTCAGTCAGGATAACAAAACACCTTGTATTTTACAGGTCTTCTGCTAATGAGCTTGATCTTGTGAGGTTCTGAGCTCCTTCAACTCCCATTAGTGCTCAGTACTTTGCAGGATTTATCTCAATTCTGTTCAAGAAACTGACTGATGATGGAGTGGATTGCTAATGGTGGGCCAGAAGGTGGCGCTGGAACTCTCCCTCTTTCCTCTGAAGCCTATTTTAGACTAAGGGAAATCTTTTGGGTCATGGTCCATCCATTGAGATAGCCACATGAGATAATAAATGAAAAATATTGAGTTTTCAGTATATAGTGCATTCTTTATTCGTTTGCTTGTTGATATGATAGATTTACACCTTTCCAAACATCAGTAATCTTCTAAGAGATTTTCTGTGACTTTTCTGCTTGGTGTGTTATACTGATATGATATAGTGTGTTACAAATGTCACTTATGACAAGCTCTGAGTGTGGGAGCAACCTTCACCTGTTAGTGCTCAGAATTTGATATCCTGTTGGACAGCTTTGGTGGGGAGATGGGGGAACTGGAGAGAAGAGGAATATTGTGGCTCTCCTGCTTCTGCAGTTTAAGCTCAGTTAATTGTTCTGAAATATTCTATCACATAGTTTCATTTATTATCTATTTCTTAAGCTAACTAATAAGGGGGGGAAATCAAACTGTTATTGGTCAAATCTTGAAGTGTAAGGGTCCCCTTTCTATCTTATTGATGGGGTTTCCCCACTGAGATCACTTCAAGTTTCCCATCCCAACTGCAATGGACCTTGCAGCAGTCCCCACTGGACATGGATCCTCTAAGCATATCACTGCTGCTCTTTCAGTTGGCTAAAGGTTCAATGACTATGTTCACTGCTTGCCTTACATGCATATTCCTAACGTTGAGCACATGGTTAAGTGCTCTGCTGACGAAGGATTGACTTAAGCATATGCTGAAGCTGAGTATTTATTACAGTGCTTTGCTGACCTGCAGCCTATGCACATGATCTGAGGTTATATTCCTTAATGTGGCATTATTGTTAGGTCCAGCACGAAATACACAATGGAGCCATTTTAATGTTTTCAAAAGGCTTTCTGCCCTGTTCTGCCATCAGGGAACAAACCCAGCTTCTTGAGAGAGGGAATGATTTTGGTCAATTAAAGGAGCAACACTGATGGGCTCCAGAGAGCCAAAGGGAAAATGATTCTAGGAACCACAGTCTGAATACAGCATATGCAGGGGAACCATGCAATGGGGGAGGGATCAGATAGCTCCAGGAGAGAGGAGGAATCTGCTGAGTGCCTCTCAGAGGTGCACCTCAGATCTCCTTCCCCACCCCAAGCTTTTCTAGAGCTCACCAAGGAGACTTTTCTCCATGGCACAGAATGGGTACACAAGCTCCCTGAGCTACTTCCTGGTACATTGGCCTTCCTCCATAGAATGGAATCATGCTGCTTCCCAGGATGCAGAATCTTTTGTGGCTTTTTCTTGAGCTCGGAGGTACTGAAAGATTTGTCCTTGACATTGTTAGCAAAGTACAATATAACTGTGCTGTCCCAGTATGTTTCACAGTGGCTTCGAAGTCAGATGTTACATCTGTAATTCATTTCACTCACATTGTGGTATGAGGATGTCTCTGTTAAGCTATTTCACTGCCCATCATTTTATCATAACAATTTTTTAAAAGGTTTATTGTTAACAATGAAAGCTTAACATCCCAGCAAGATGAAGGAGCTGTTTACACTTCCCTTTGAAATACTGTTTGAGGCTTTCTGCAGATTCAGGCAAACATTACTGCCTCTGTTTGCATTCTGGTTTACCCTTGGAAAATTTTCTTTAGAATCCTAATGGCTAGAAACATTTTTGATATAAAATCAAAACTTATACTCTGGACAGAATTCTGTGGAAGAGGTGGATTCTGTAGATGATTATGTAGCTATGGAATCACAGAATACACTGGCTTCCCTTGCCCAGAGCTCATGCTAATCAAATCTGTATTTGTACATGCAAATGGACATTTCTGCATATGAATATGGCTCCTTCAGTTGATGCCCACAAAGATTTTTACAGTTGCAGTTTCAGAAATGTTGTCCATTGACACAGAAAAGCACTCATCCATCAACTGGCTTATTAAAACAAGTCTCCTGAACCAAAAATGATAGTGTCTCTTGATTGGTATAGATGTCAGAAAATGCAATTATCCCAAGAGACCCTTTGGCTTTACTAAAGCCTAAGCATAGTAGAAGAAGAACTGAGTAAACTTGAATAGGGTTCGATGTCTTACAGATGCTTACAATAGCATCCTGCTAAAACTAATGTGTCTGAGACATCCCCAGTATATCAAGCTTCACCAAGATGGTCTGGTGGCTATCTAGCAGGTACTAACTAAATACAGACACTCCCCGACTTACACAAGCGTTCCATTCCAGAACGCCTTGCGTAACTCGAATTTTGTGTAAGTCGGAAATGTATACCTGACCATTATGCCAAAACAAACAAACAAACAAACAAAAAACTATTTCTAACTTACAGAACTTTTTCCGTAAGTGCGGATTTGCGTAAGTCGGGTTTGCATAACCCAGGGGGGCATCTGTGCTTCAATCTCACAGCTCACAAACCTGATTATCCCTTCCTTCTGCCATGCTGGAATTGGAAATATAGTACACAATATTAACTATTTACTTCTAAGCAGTAACCTCTTGATCAGGGGTTCTCAAACTTCATTTCACCGCAACCCCCTTCTGGCAACAAAAATTACTACATGTCCCGGGAGAGGGGACTGAAGCCTGAGCTCTGCCGCCCTGCTGGGTCTCTGCTGCCCCTCAGTGCTTTGGACAGGACAAGATTAGGTTCTTGTAAAGGATTGTGATCTGTCTTATAGCCCCCTCTTCCAGCTGTATCCAGGGTTGCTCTTGCTAAGCCAGCAACCTCCCTGATGGAATTCTGCCTGAAACCTTCTCATGGAGTCCGGGGAAGGTAATTTCCAGCAAGGTCAGTTGTTGAAGGGTTTTTTATTATTATTTCAAGTCTCCTCAACAAAACAAGATCAAAACTTCCCCAAGTCTGTCCCTTCCCCCCATAAGTTCCTCAACCCAAAAGTTCCTGATTCTTACCTCAGAACCTCTGTGATAATAGAACTTCCGACAGCCTCCCTTCTGTCCATTTTGTTTCTGGAAGCCATTCTTCCCATCAATAGATCCAGTGTCTGGCAGGCACTGCAGCTCACTCTCTCTCCATTTCTTGCTCCTCTTTTTATGAGGATCAGCCCGACAAGCAGCAGGTCTTTTTCCAGGTGCAGTATGTGGGACTAATCAGCCAGCCAACTGCTGTCCTCTGACCCCAGAGGAATGGTACCCCTTGTACATTCATAGCCCTATATTATGTATTTCAGTACTAAACTAGTATTACTACTGATACTCAAAAGAATAAGGTTAAAATGAGAAAGAGAGAGAGGCAATAAATCATGCTTTAATACATTTAGCAGTATCTGAAATAGTACCATTGCCAATGTCAGTGACAGTAAATCCCTCCCCAGTCCCAAGTTCTGTTGTTTTCTTTTCAGGAGTGTAATTAGCTGCCCAGTGCTCCCTTAAAAGTCTACTTAATGTGTATAATCGGTAAAGAGAAAATCACTGGGGAGTAGTAAAATGCCAGCACTAACGACCCAATACTGCAACATCTTGTGCATCCTTAGCTCCTGTTGAAGTCAATGGGAACTGAGAACATGCAGTACTTTGCAGGAAGCACTTAGCACTTTTAGGATCAGGCATTAAGAGATTTGCAACAAGTAGAATGTGGATGGAGAAAAATATGGCAGTCTAAAAGCTGAGAACTATTTTTCCAGTATTTCCAGCATAACCTCAAACTCTCATTCAAATATGAGAATGTTTATATTGATTTGGAACATTTCCTGCTTAGTTACCAAGCACATAAAATCTTTAAATCTAAATATTAGTCAAACATACTTCCATAGTGTTTTTAATTAAAGCATCATTTTGGTACTTCCATAATTAAAAATGCACAGTAATAATAAGCTTCCTATGCAGGGATTGTAATAAATGTTTTATGGTAAGTTTAGCAATGTGCTGATTTTGTCCTAATTGAAACTGTCACATTCAATCTAAGCCTTTAAAATAATAGTATCAAAATTATTGGTGGCAGAGATAACACCGGAAGCAAGAACTACAACTGTGATGTATTTCTCCAGATATAGTTAATAAATCTGTAATAGGCTCTGGAGAGAGACTTGTTTAATCATCTGGCCCATATTTCCTTAATTCTGTTTGATGTCAATATTCTTCATAGCATTACAAAGTCAGTTTTAAAACTATGTATAAAAATTGGATAGCAGCTCCAAATTACTTCTTTTCCGCTTATCTTTAATTTATTTCAGTATTGGTGTGTTAACAGATGTTGTAAGCTTTTCATGTCAGTGTTATAGCATCTTTGTCTGCACATTTTTATATTAAACTATAAGAGGCATTGCATTTCTTATTAGCGAGATTTGTGTATAAATTAGAAATACCCTCTGGGAACAAAAATGCTACTATTTAATCTCAATGTTCCTTCATCAGGATTAGGATGAAACAACCACATATTCATCTGCAACATTGGTTATTCCATTGCCAAATGGGAAAAAATTTACTTCAAAAATGTGTCTGGGTACTTAGTTTATAATCCAATCTAATGATTTTCACACTTTGTATGATTATATAAGAATTAGAGACAACTGGAAAGTATAATAACTTTCTTTTCCTCACAGTATTTATTTGCTTCTAATAACAACCTATAAGATTATATGTTTACAAATAAAGGACCAATAGGCATTTCCCTGAGTAAAAACAGAGTAGAAACAGAGCATGGATTTCAGGATTTAACTGCAAATAAATATTGTATAATTTTTTTTCTTTCAATATGTAATCCTGTGAATACTGCGGGCATCTAAAACACACCATTAAAACATTGCTTAGTACTATTCAACAAGACACGATGTGTGGGGATCAAAGAATGCGTGTAAATTGATCAAAGAGAACACTGTAATGAGTGATATTACATTCAACTCTGACTTAAACAAATATTCTGTTACTGTGGTACAGAAAGATTTTGGCAGCTGGAAGGAGGAACACACTTAGTTCAAACATCCTCCCTTGGCTTTCATTGTCTTCCTTAACCTCTTTGCTGTTGGTTCTTTCTAACATTTCATTGATGCAGTAATGTCCCCAATACATTCAGTAGTATGGAATGTACTGTACATTCAACCTGGGACATAAGTCAAGAACAGTAAAAAATTAGTTGCAAAAGCAAGCATGAAAGTCGCATTCTGCATGAGGTCTTGGAATCAATGATGTTTCATGAAGAATTATGAGATTTCAAAATTTGATTTTGTTTTGAATTTGAATGAAACCTGAACATTTCAAAATTCTCCACAAAGAAAAGTTGGGGGGGGAAAGGGGGGATTTGTTTCCGATCAATCAAAACATTTCATTTTGACAAAATCAAAACAATTTTTGTTTTGACTTTTTTGTCTTCTATTATAATAGTATAACATCTAAAAATTCTAAAATAAAAATCCTTTCAAAACAAAAAATTGAAATGTTTCATTCCAAAAATGTCAAAATGAAATGTTCTGACGTTTGCTCAGCTTTTTTCTCCAAACTGCAATTTGCTTTTAATCACATAATTTTTATAAAAACTAAGGTTTTAAAAGTGCAAAGAGTAAAAATGAAATTCTCTCCAGATGGAAATGAAATCTTCAGAGAGACATACATGAAAACAAACAATCCTCCTCACCGTATTCAGTGCAGTCATAAACATACGTAGACACACATGCAAAACTTTTAATGGGATACCAAATGGGCAGGAAAACTGGTCATGGATAAATAAGGTCTAATATGTTCGTTGTTGTTGTTGTTGTTCAATTCCCAGAAGGGTCAGCAGAAACATATCACCGAAGAAAGAATCCACAATGGAAAAAACAACTCACAGTTGCTTCTTACTGATTATGCTTCTAATCGTAAGTAAAAGAAAAATGAACTGCTTCTGACACCTGACAAATGAAAACGAATAGAAATGTTCTGAAATCTAATACAACTCTACACTATTACTGTTGTACACAGAGGACAAGGAATGGGTGTCCAATTGATAAAAACTTAAAACAAGAATAATAAGCTACTGACAGAAGAAATCTCTCAGAAATATGGTATGCCCTAAGATCAGTGTTTCTTGATGATACAGAGAGGAAAGAGTGAGCATAGGGTAGTACACATGCCTTTTCATTTCCACATTTTACTATCTGTGAAATACCTATGAGACAGAAAACTCATAGTTTTGGAACTGTACAATAACATCTGGGTCAGTTGTTATAAATGTAGACACTATATAATGTGTATTTTAACTTTTAAAAGCTACTTCACCTTAGTTAACCTGCATTTAGAAAGACAATTGAGTCTGAAAATTTTCAGTCTAGATGCTAGTTATTCAATTTAAATTATATTTTCAACTATTTCATCTCATAGACTCATAGACTTTAAGGTCAGAAGGGACCATTATGATCATCTGGTCTGACCCCCTGCATGCTGCAGGCCGCAAGACCCTTCCCTGGACTCTACCGTTGAAGTCCCCAAACCTGTGTTTTAGTGACTTCAATTGGCTGAGACCCTCCTGCTAGTGATCCCTGCCCCATGCTGTGGAGGAAGGCGAAAAACCTCCAGAGGCTCAGCCAATCTGCCCTGGAGGAAAATTCCTTCCCGATCTCAATGATATTGTATCACATATCTTGTCCCATTATAGTATATGGAAATGTGACTGAGTTAATGTTACTTCAGAAACTTCAACTTTTGAACGTCCTGATCTGTGTTTCCATAACATAGTTATTTGCATTTAATTATAATATGGTGCACTTGACTATGCATTCTAAACATGCAGTAAGAATGGTGTTGATGTCTGTGCTATAAAGTACCTGTGACACTGATTAAACTCCTTCTCTGGACTTCACTTAAGACTCAAATAATAAATAATTGTCCTGAACTGGAATTAATTTTAGCTAATCAGAGTACGAGGATGCTGAACAGTGATTTAATGAATGTAAGGTCAGCCTGCATTCTGAAGGCTGCTATTGGAATTAACCATCCATCTGCCTACATGGCTGCCTCCACTACTGACCCACTCCCCGTCCTCTCACCCTAACCAGCTCCTTGTAGCTAGGCGTGGACCTCTTTGTCCCTGAAGAAGGTTTATATGTCCACCCTCCCCAATAAGCAATTTTTTAAAATTAATTTTTAGCTGCCCCTCCCCATCTCCTCTTTCAGTTTCCCCCTCTCTAGTCCTTTTAATCTTTTTTCCTAATCTCATCACTCTTCTTCCTCTCCCCTCCCCCATCTCTATGCCACTCCCTTCTCCTCTGCTCTAACAGATGACTGAGGACAGGACCGGCTCCAGGCACCAGCTTAACAAGCAGGTGCTTGGGGCGGCCAAGGGATAGGGGCGGCATGTGCGGCAATTCAGGGGCGGCAGGTCCCTCACTGCCTCTAGGAGCGAAGGACCTGCCGCCGAACTGCCATCGCCGATCACGGCTTCCCCCCCACCCCCAATAGCCGCCGCCGGTCGCAATTGCGATCGCGGCTTGGGGAGGCAGAAATGCTGGAGCCGGCCCTGACTGAGGAGCACTTATATGAGATTCCCCATCAGCTCCCTTGCATTGCAGCCATGAATTGTGCAGGTAGGACCAGACCATGTGTTAAGCACAGTTTAGAGACATTGCTCAGGGACATGGCCTGATGATGGTTTCCAAAGAACCTCTTCTTCTCTGATCCATCTATGGTGTCATGTCCCTCAGAAGCCCCTCTGGCCCTTGCTTCCTTCAAGAGTTTGAAACAGGATTGTGTGTTCCCCTCTGTGGCTGGCCAATTAGAAAGGAGGAAGGAGTCATCCCCCACCCCCTTTTGGAGTGACTTGCAAACTGATGCCAGCAGCGTGTGTACAGGCTGCAGTGTTAGCCATGCCCTCTAAACGGGGGGACAATGAGGTAGGCTCTCTCACCTGAGCCTTCCCTGTATTCCTGTGCAGGCTCAGCTGCAAAGTGTTCAGTAATCATCAAATGATTCGGTTCCAGGTTAAGACTACACAGTGAATTTAGATCCAATGAGACCAATATTGTATTTTACACAAATGTCTTTTGATTATTAAAATCCTTGACAAAGGGTCATTAAATCCAAACCTTTCACATAGCTGTTACGCCTCGGTGACTACACTGTACATGGAAGGTCTGAACTGTGTCAAATTCTGAAAAGTTCATGTACTCTTGAAATATTTTTCATTTTAAAAACAAGGAAAACAAATTAATCATGGGTAAAGCAGTGCGACAGAATCAAAAGCAGACTGTAATTGTATATAATTGTGTATACTGATATATTATGGAAAAATTATATAATGGTGACAAATTTCTGCAATTCTGTTAGTGAGACATTTGCCATTTTAATGAGGATACCCTTCATTTGGTAGTCTTTCATCACTACAGCCTTCACAATTTTGAATATAATTTATTTATGTCTGGTGGCAGTCAAGCCCTGGCCCCCATCAGGCTTTTGTGAGTCAACCACCTGAGCAACCGCCTCCCTAAAATTTCTAAAGCCCATGTCTGGGCATTGGGCCAGCAAGCTGCACATTGACTGCAGAACAAGGGGGTTTTAGGCCCCTTCTGCCAATCGCCCAGTCAGCTGCTGTTCCAGGATCTGGGCCAGGTAGGGATTCATCCCTTTAATGGACTGGGTGGTTTGTTCAAGACAAACTCACTTAGCATCTTGTGGGTTTCTGAGTCTGAGAATAAAACTTCTTCATCTGTTCATGGGGGAGGGGGAAGTCAGAAGCCCAAACACTTCACCTAGTTGCCTAAAAATATTTTCAACCGTGTATTTCTGGTCATCCAGCTATGTCCTATACTTACGTCCTCTAAGCAGCTCCCCACAGCTGACTGAGAAGGACCCTGGCTTTCTGTTGCTTTGGGGGTCAGTACATTTGAAATACAGATTCTAGCTACTCCTGGAAAGCCATGAAGCTGGTCTGACCATTCCCCATAAACCAGGGCAGTCAGCGGGTCACCTTAGGATATGTCATCATCATTGGAATTGGGTGGACCACATGGGGGATCCAGACTTGACATGGTCCCTAGGGTTCCTGCTTAAGCTCCCCAAATCCTGTCCATGAGGACACTCGTCAGGTCGGGGACCATCTGGATTTAGTTGAGTGGATTTTAGATCTTAATCCAGATGTGAGGAACAAACCTTTTTTTTCCTGGCAAGCATCAAGCCCCCACCCTTGGGGAGGAAGGAGGTAACCCCAGGAATGGACACTGCTCTGAGCAATAAAGCAATATTTTTATATAAGTAGGACAAGTCCTGAATCCATATCAGGGGCAATGGTAAGAGGAGACCCCCCTATGGGAAGTTACACATATGCATTGCCCAGCAATAATACAGTGTACCCAGTCCCCCACATCTAAATATATAGATTAATGCTCTTTGACCTGATTAAGAGTTCCAGTAGCCCCAGCCCAAAGTGAAGTAAGACCCAATGCTTTGCTGTAGTCACTGAAGCTACAACGTGCTCTGAACTCATTGAACAGTGAGTTCCGATTCATGTTTCCTGGACCATCCATCCCCATTGTTGATGAGTTGGTCCAGAGTTTCCAACTGAGTCCACCCTTTCTCTGGATCATACCCCTCTGCTGTGGCTCCAAGGTCCATTCAGCTGCTCTCTATTTTAGTCCAAAAATCAAACTGCCAATACAGTGGCAGCATCTTTTCCAACCCCTACCCCTGGGGCTAGCTGATTGGCCTAGAGTCACCCATGTGACCACCTGCCAATCTCCTCTCTTGGTTTTGGAGTGACACAACTTCCACCATAATGAAATTCAAGACATGGACAACCAGCCGCTTGTTTTTGTTTGAGAAAGACACTCGTCACCACCAGTGAAATTCCATAGTCTGTTATCCAATCTCCTGCAGCCATCCCACCCCCACAATAGAGGAGGCAGACCCTGCAGGATCTCTGGAAGGCAGTGCCCTCCACCACCTCTAGCCAATCAGAGCTTTCTTGGGTGGCCCTATGCCACCTCACATGTAAAATATAGATAACTTTCTAAATTATTTTCTGCTGAGAGGGTTTTTCTATTTTTGCTGGTGCTGCATAGTTCTTAAAGTCCAAAGCAATTTTTACTATTCATTAACTTTATTGGAAAAAGGTAAAATAATCCACTCTTGATTTTAATCATTAATTTAAAATAAAGAGGAATCTGTTGAGCACATATTGTACACAATGTATAATTTTGCAGATTCCTGAGGAAAGTATAGGACAGAATTCCACTGGCCAACCTATTCAGAAGAAAATAGATCTTCCTGGTCTGCCTCATACATTACATGTGGAAGCTTCTCATAATAAATGCAATAAAGGGTGAATCATCATTTTAAATCTTTTTGCTATTTACTTTTTTCCCCTAAGACCTATTCAGAAGGAGCAGTATCTGATTATCTGTGCTGTTGCCTTTGAAAAAATTGCTTTAAAATGAATATTCCACCTTGCAGCTACATACTGCCATCCAGCTGTAAGCAACTGGGGCTCAAACGTACAAGTCTTACTTGTACAAGTATCCCCCTTGAAGGCAAACAAATATTTTATAGTTTAGAGTTGGTGAGAGTGTTTCTGCATTTGCTTATTTTCAAACTGTGGTACAAACAAAATGGGTACAGTTTTCTATTAAACAAGAGCCTACCTGCACCCAAAAAGGTAGATTCTCAAATTAAAGGATGCTCCAGGTTTTGGCTCAGTCTCTACTTTTCAAATTTAAAAATTAAAATAATTAATGTCATTGTGAAGTTGATTGGTCTAAAGCAGCTCCCTATGACAAAAGGCCAAATATAGTCTTCCTTCAAGCCCATGGCTTCCATTGGACTACTCATATAAGTAAGGATTCCCCATGTGAGCCAGGCTTGCAGGACTTCCTTGCAAAAGTAGTATAATAAATATTAATGAAGAGAAAAGTTGTTTTTCACTAAAATTACAGTGTCTTTCCATTATGCTACTGGTGGTTTCTTGCTTATTTAAAGACCTGCCAACATTAGTGATGTAAGCATCATGGGATCGCAGTATAAAAACTAGCTTCTATCCTGCTTTAATGCTAGCTAAATATTAGAAGAATTTTAATGTTCAATGTATGAATGTGAGGAACTAACATTAAATATTTCAAAGTTCTTTTACTCATGTTAAACAAATAATAATTATTCCCCATCTTTTAATATAATGTTCTATAACATTGAGAGTACCGTACATTAATTGCCCTCCTAAAGCATGCTAAATGGATTCTATCATTATCCTGCCATTAATAGTCATGAAGAGACATGGGACCAGATTCAAGGTTTTGGAGGGTCTGTGTAACCCATGTTGAGTTGTGCTCAGTTCCCACTGAAAGATTGGATGTACCGATGGATAGGAATTTAGTGATCCGTATAGTGGTGACTGTATATAGCCATTTAAAAAAGAATTTGGAGAGTATTTTTCAGTCACCAGAACCAATAATAATAAATTATTGGCTTGGCCAGAATTCATAAGATATTTTTTGGGCTCAACATTAGAGGTTGCCAATTTACTATACGTAGTTTAGAAAAAAGGCAGATGGAAGGAAAGAAAGTGATCCAATATATACCGCTTGGTCCTAAATGTCACTTAGAATCAATAATTTATACAGTACTTTTTATGTTTTTATCATTACTAATGATGGAGTAGGGCCTTTTTGGAAACTTGTTCATCACATGAAGCAGTTTCTGAAACAACTATATTTTATGTTTCCTTTATCTGGAGTCTGTGTTGTACAAATGAGGAAAATCTTGCATCGATAAGACAGACGGATTTACCTGTGTTTAAGAATTTATAGTAGAGTGGGACAAATAATACATGCAAATTGCTTTCATCTGGACTGTATAAAGAGATCATCAGTATTCCCAGCACTCTACTCATAGTGATAATTCATCTTCTTATAACTGTCATATGAGTGGTGGCTTGGTGGTCGTATGTATGACGTCATTTACTTGGACTTTTAGGAGTGACATCATATGTACGGCTGCTAAACTGCTGCATGGGACATCACTTAAGCAGTTTTCTTCAGAAGAAATAATACTGATCACTTATGCCATATGCCAAATGTCCTGATTATGAAGTTGTGAATTATTTATTTCTCTTTAATAAAGAATAATTTGTAATGCACAAGGTATTCTACTTTACTGTACATATCGACATTATTTGTACTTCCATCTGAAATAATTGATGGCTGAGAAAATTTTTCAATACATAGTAATGAACTTGTGGAAAATATAAATCCACACACTATAGCAGATATTAATCGATAAAAGATTACTTAGTCTTGTTAAATACTTTTTATGGCATAACAGATGTTAGAAAAAAGCATCTTAAGGTTAATTCCAAAAACACCCAATTACAACATTCCAAATGTAAATTTCCAAATTTAGATTTCTAACCAAATGTCTTGATAATTTCTCCAAGGAACTAATAGCCTGATCCAATGTCCACTGAAGTTAATCGGATATGGATGGGAGCCTATGTGACCTATATGTGGAGCCTATATGTGTATCTGAGCCTATAGCTGTGGAAGAGTGGACTGTAGGATGTTATGAATAAAGTCATTTCCCCTACTTGTCCCAAGGGACTTTAAAGCTTCTTTGTATGCAAATCAGGAGAAAAGATACATAACCCCTTTTTTTGCAGTCTATCATACTTAATTAAGTAACTTCATAAAGCAATAATTGAGGATGCAACGATAATATGTCACCTCATTCTAGATGTAAAAAAATTATTAAATATATTAATATTTTGATTGATTAAGCCCCAGCATGTAGGGTCTGTTCCTACACCCACTGAAGTCAGTGGAAAGACCGCCACTGACTTCAGTGGTCTTTGGATCGAGCCATTTAATACCAGAGCGATGGGTGCAGTATAAGCTCCATGTAGAGGCCTGTGTCTGTCCCTCCCTGTCAGGCCTGGAGGGAGGCCACGCCTCCTTGCTTCCGTATCTCTGGAAAAGCTGGCTTAACGGGAATTAGCAGCCTCTGAGGCCCTAGCCCTCTAGGCAGAGCCAGGCTAGGCCCCTGACCCTCAGGTAGGGCAGAGCAGCAAATAGTCCAGCAGGCTGGCCCTCAGGCAGGGAAGAGCAGTACACAGTCTTGGGGGCTCAGACCCTCAGGCAGAGTGGAGCACCAAACAATCTAGGGGCTCGGGACCTCAGGCAGGGCAGAGCACCAAACTGTCTCTTGTCTGATGTCCTAATTCAGGCAGACGGCAGACAAACACAGACCTCCTGGCCTAAGGAGGGAAGGTGGCCATCCTGGGGTGGGGTTTGCTAGCAGGGGTAGAGGGACCCAGGCACATCCTACTCCACAGGGTCCCATCCCAGGGCCTAACGGTGGTGGAGCGCTCCGCCACTGGGTCGACGGGGATCCCACTACAACATGCCAACCAGCACTACAACCAGACTACTGTCTGGTGTTCCTGGACTACTTCCTATGACCCCCTCACTGGGTACCTTCACTACGTGCGTATCCTCCGGCTCCTCAGGGTACACAGCTAGCGGCAGTCCCAACAGCTCCTCAGTGCCCCTCTCAGCCGGCAGCTCTGGCAGTTCCTTCAAGTCCTCTGTGCTGTAGAGGTCCCCGTTGGGCACAAGCCCCAGCAGTGGTGGGAGGCATCTGTTTCCTTCACCGGCTCTGGCCAACTGAGCTGCAGGGCCCGCCTTTTGTACTTCCTGTCCCGCTTCTCTGTTTCTGGAGGGGCAGGCGTGGCTGGCCTGGCTCTACCCACCGGGGGTGGGCCTTGGTTCCTCCCTGTCAGGCTCAGAGGGAGGCCATGCCCTTGCTACACTCCTATATACAATAGAAAAGACTAAAGCTCCAAAAATGTATATTTCACATTCATCCTCAGATTTTTTTTACCTGATTTTAAGAGACAGTGAGAGAGAGAAAAAAAATACTGTTCATACTTACAAAGCATTGGTCAGATTTTCAAAAGTATGCATGCACAAATAAGTTGTGAATAAACTACCTGATGTGTGCAAATGCTTATTGTGCACTAAAAGAACAAAAGTGAACTTATGTCAGTGACTATTGGCCAGATCCTCAAAGGTAATTATTCTTCCAACTTCCACTGAAATCAATAGAAGTTAGGAGCATAAATACCTTTGAGAATCTGGGCCTATTGTATCAAAACGTTAATGTTCTGTTTTTTATCCAAATACAGATAAGATTTACTATATGCCATAAGGCAGTTTCTATTTATAAGACTATCTTGAGAAAATCACCTCTGTGTTTTTAATTGACCTGGATGAAATCAAAGGCCCACTGAAGTCAGTGAGAATTTTGCCATTAACTTTAATGGGGCCACAATTTCACCTTTTACATTTTCTAATGACTAGAGAATACAATCTCATTTGTTACATTATAGCTTAATTTAAACAATACTGTATAGATGATTTAGATACAGATAAAATGCACTGTGCTCAATACAAAATTAACAAAGCAGGGTGTGAATTCTTACTCCATTTGCATACACATCCTGCCACCAAACACACACACACACAAGACCAACAACCACCGAGTAAGGTGTTCTCCTTTAACTATATACCCAATGAAAGTTTTGCCATTAACTTCTTTGGGAACAGGCCTAGTCCCTTTGTGTGTGGCAATTTGTAAAATTGCTCTTCAAGAATAAGATGTCTTCTCTCTCAGAAATATCCTACTCACAAAAAGACTTTCCCTTTAAAAATGGCTTTACAATAGTAAATCATCATGTCCTCACCTACTACAAGATACCTTTAGTACATTTCCTTTCTGCTGGCATTTCTTGCTTTTAATTTCAAGGTACACTATGTTTCTGTCCTATGTAGCCTCTGTGAATGCACAGTCCTCTTTTATATAGAGAGAGAAAGAAAGAGAGAGATCATCTTGAAAAGGTTAAAAAAGATGGCAAGATTTTTTTTAATTACTTAACATGTGCTTACTGTTCTAACATATAGACGTATGTTTTTCCCTTTTATCTCATATTGAATTGTTCTCTAAGTTGTAAGGAAAAATCTAGTGGAACAAACATGTATAATTCAGGATCACAAACTTTTCAATCTCTTCTGGCGTTGCTAATCTTTGAATTGGTTTTAATTGTGTTTGGTCAAAAAGGGGGTCAGATCATCCCTTCTCCAGGGAAAACCTATTTAGGGGAAAGGAAACTCTGTGTCCAGAACAATCATATGGCTCTACCTCCAAAACCTGCAGATCTTTCAAAATCCCCATGCATGCCAGGGAAGCCACCAGAAGCAGAGGCCATGTCTATGGAGGCCCTGTTCCTCCACTTTTTCATCCCATCCCTCTGTAGCCTTCCTCGCTCACTGAATGTTTTGTTAACTCCTCCTTGATATTTGGTTGTTGCTGATGTAGCTTTGGAAGGTCTTTTGTGAGTACCCTTTTCACCGATCTGGGGTACATTTACATATTTGTTCTTGGTTCTAGGCTTTCTATACATTTTAATTTATTTTTATCCAAGTATCCAAACAGAACCATCCAGACATATCTTACTTACTGAGTGAAGGGTGTAGTATAAGTACCTACATTTAAAAGAATAGAGTAGAACCTATCAAGAATATATCTCCCTTCTTCCTATTTCCATCTGTTTTATGTCAAACAATTATCTCAATATAATGAAGTAAAATGCATTCTTCATCCCCCTTACACTCCAAATGGTGGTTGTTTGCTAGTGAAAATTAAAATGTTGATAGCAAATGAGATCGTAAATTCGGTTAGATATGGGGGCATTAAAGGGCTAAAATGAAATAACTTGAAACAGAAGAATTGTGATAAAATTCAGTCTTTGCTTTCTGTATTTCAAACACATTGTCCATGTTATAGACTATATAAAAGTGATCTAGTAGTGTTAAATGAAACAACATTTGAATGCAATAGTTTGTGGTATTACTTGAGCAATAAGGAACAAGTATTATTTTGGAGGAATAGGGTGGTATTAAAATAGGATTAAAAATTGTCATGTTTTCTATTTGTACAACTATAAATGCCTGTTTAAATCATCAAATGCTGCTATAAACCCCTCAGGCTTGCAGTGAGTGACCTATAAATGGAGTAGATATCATCTGAAACATACTCCTGGGATCCTTTGTGGGAAAGCCAAACACACATTTTGGTTTTGAGAAACAATGCAGCCAAAAGGAATCTTGCATTAAAGCCAACAGGCTTGCATGCCTAGTCTCTAAGGAAAACGAGGCTTGGAATAATAAAGGTTGAGCCCTACATTTTCAAACCTGGGTGCCTGAAGTTACATTCCAAAATAAAATGTATGCACCTAAATAAATGTGGCCTGATGTTCAAAGGTGCCTACAAATCCCTATGGGCCAGAATGTGATGGTTACTGTGGAGAAGTAGAGAGTCAAACAAGAAAGGAAGCATAGGAAATGCTCATTCCATTCACCTCCCATTGGGAGCACATTACAAAATGGGTGGAGTAGGGTGGAGAGGAACAAAAGCCCCATGCTATCTCACTTTAGACTGGCTCACAGAGCTGGTCTGGTGCAATAGAGGGATCAATCAGATCTTAATGGATGGAACAAGGTGTGTACTCCCATGTGCACTGACCTATCACAAAAGAGATTTTGCCTGGCTGAGACAGTCTTTCCATGATTCTAGTAGAGTAGTGTGAGTCTGCCCTGTCCTTACACAGGGCTGTGGAATAAATGCCACAATATAGTCCACTGTAATCAAAGGGGGCTACAGGCACTCAGCACTTTTGAAAATCAGGTACGTTTTACTTATGTGTCCAACTAAGGATTGAAAGACCTAAACTTAGGCTCTTAGGTTTGAAATCTTTGTCCTATGCCTCTATTTGCATCAACACTTCAGTGGATTTCCAGGGTGACATCAGCTTGATCACTCAGAATATGAAACATTCGGTTGATTTATAAGATGTGGCAATAAGATACACAATGTTAGGTACAGTGGAAAAACCTACGTTGTCTAGAGAAGAGAGCTGGGAGCAGCAACTTGTGGCACGGCAGATTTTAAAAAGTACCTGTAGACCAATAAAACAAATGAAACGTTTCTCAGCCTTTACAAGGTCTCTAATGATTCTTTATGTTGCCTAGTCTAAGGGAAAGAATGTGGTTAAAATGCTGAATTTATAGTGGAGAAAAACTACTATATTTACAATTTGCTTTGCCAAAGATAAAAGTTCCATAAAAAATACTAAGCATATGTGCAGATAAAAGGCCTTTGAAGTAAGGATAATAGAGATTTCTGAACCTCATGTTTTTGATTTTCTCCTCCTGGTTTTACTCATTTACATTAACAGATTTTCCTTTCTGCAGAGAATGGCTCCAAGTCTTACCTCTACTGTCAATTATACTGATCCTACATTAGAGCCTGTAGTAACTGAACATTCACCAGAACGACAGAAGATAATAGATTCACAGTTCAAATGCTATGAGAGAATGAACAGAGATCCACCATATAGAAAAAAAGGTAAAAAAAAATTGCACATTGATGTGTTTTCTGTATAACATTTCCTTCTGTGTACTAATATTATTATGCATAGTCTTACTGTCTGCATTTGCAAAATCATACCAATTTATCACTCATTGTATCAGTTTTAGGGAGAATAGCCCTACAGATGATCATGGAGAATGAACAATCCTCTCACCCTTAGAGATCATTCCTCCCTGACACCATTGAGGCACACTGAATTGGCAATGTGGTGAAGTTTGAATTATTGGTGTTCATGCTTTGGGAACATCAGTCTTTAGGGCTGTCAGTCCAGCACCTTTCACAAGTATCAAACCCACACAGATACTTTAAAGAGAGACAATATGAATAGCAATCTCTTCGGTATAGATGTCCTTCTATTTTCTTCAACCAGCGATTTCATTTTTTCATAATTTGTTTATTGACCGACACCTTTCTGGGTTCTAAATTAACACAGATGTTCTAACTATTCTGTATTCTAAGTTAAATGTAACCATCCAGTCATAGGCATTATTGTGAACAGCTCAATGAAACCTTTGCTGAAGCCAGAGTGGCTGGGCCAGCCTTAGGGGTGAGTAATGTAGGCAGCCATCCTCAGGGCACCAAATCATGGTCAATGCAGGGAATTGTGGGGGGTTTTTTTTGGTTTCTGTGTGTGTGTGTGTGTGTGTGCATGCGCATTTGGAGGTAGGATGAGCACATTTTCCATCCTGGGCCACAAAACATCTAGGGCTGTTCTGTGGAGTAGTAGTCAAAAGAGCAAACAAAATATTGGGATGTATAAGCAATGGAATGGAAAATAATATTGGACATATCATGCTGTCATGATATAATTCCAGAAGCACCCTCACTAGAAATACTGTGTTCAGTTCTGGTCAGTCTTATCTCAAAAAGGATACCGTGGAAATAAAAGTAAGCCAGAGAACGGTGACAAAATGATTACAGGCATTGTGAGATTTTATGTGAGAAAAAATTAAACATATTGTGACTGTTTAGTGTAGAGAGGAGACAACTAAAAGAGGACATGATAAAAATATACAAAATAAAGAATGGTATAGAGAAGGTAAATCAGATATGTTTTTCTCATAATACAAGAACAAAGAGAAATTTGATGAAACTGAAAGCTGACAAATGTATGACATCTATATTGGATTAAAGAAGGTATTTTTATACACAATGGATATGTAGACTGTGGGACTTATCACCACAAAATGTTATTGTGCTCACAGGATATTACTGAGCTCTGTGAGATTCAAAAAATGATTTGACATTTAGATGTTCAAGGTCTGATCTAAAGTGTATTGAAGTCAGTGGAAAGGCTCCTATTGACTTCAGTGAGCATAGTATTCAGGTCCATAATGAGAACATCCATAGCTATAAGATAGGATAAACCACTCATTAAGGGATATAAGCCCTTGTATGTCAGGGGAAAAGCAAACCTCTAATTGCTAGGCTTTAGGGGAAAAAATCCTTTATGAGCAGCTTATTCTATTAGGCCCCAGTTCTGCAAACCTGTGTAGATTCACTCATGTAAACAGTTCCATTGGCTTCAGTGGGACTTGGTGTGTGAGTAAAGTTACACAAATGCTTAAGGATTTGTAGGATCAGGGACTAATTTCCACTGCAGGATTTCTTGCAATTTCCTCCGCTGCAGCTCTACTGCAGACAGGAGATGGATGCTGGTCTAGTGCAGTGTGGCAACTCCTACGTGCCGCTGACTGACAGCTAGACTGAAGTTGTCATTTGATACGGCTGGGTTTGATTCAAGATATGGGGGTTTTATTTCTTATGATGAGAATAACTGAGACGATTTCAACATGAATGAAATGATTTTTTTTTTTTCAGTTTGGTTCTATGAAGAAAAATTGATACAAAAAAAGACCTTTATCCCTCACTCCAACCCGTTAAACCTCAAAAGAAGGCCTGGAGCAGCATAAAGGGGCTCTAAATACCTTGTCAGCAGATTGCCTTGGTGCAGGAATTGCAGAAGTCAGCTATAAGGCTGTCTTCTGAGGAGAGGATCCCCTGGTTTACTGGATGTATCAGGAGCAGGGCTTCAGCATGCAAAGCTGCAGCAATTCCATGCAGCACTGCAGCCCATAGGGCAATCCAGAGAGACTGCCATAACTTAGACCCCAAGGCTGTATACTTCCGGAGCCTCTCCAGCCCTCGAAGGAGCCCAGGACTGGGTGGGCACACAAGTGGCTTAAAGCCACCATACACTGCCTTCAAGTTGCAGCACAGAATTTCAATCTATGTGATTTCGAGAGAATCATTCTCCCCCCCTCTCCCCCCATCATTTTCAAAATTGTATTATTCCTGGGCCAGTTATTATTCATTATTCTCTTCAAATTGTCACTTTTCTATTTTATCACGTAGATGTGCATTTCTGATATGTCCAGTGGAAAAAAATGGTCTTGTTGTTTTCCTTGAAGGAAAGGCTGTATGGTGTATTGAAAAACATCAATGGTTGTTGTGTTTTTTTGTTTTTCATTTCAAGGCATAACAAATGTTTTCAAAATTAAAATCAAAGCCTCCTATACAGCCCAGACTGCAGTGCCTTTCAGAAATGTGTTTAAATTGCACTTTGCTTCTGCTATATTTCTCTGCTTTTGATTTTACCAACTAATTCCTCAAGCTCATGCAAATATATCTCAAACCCTTTGAGAAGGGCAGTCAAGTGCTTTACAAAAAGAAATATAACTAACTGAGGGTATGTAATTCTATCCCACACTGAAATAATATCATGATTTGTTAATAACCTGAACAAGTAGTTCAGCACATCTGTTGATAATGGAGAAAAATAAACATACATGGATTCTTACGTAATGAGAAAACAAGTGGTCTTAAAAAGAAAAAATATATAGTAAATTTCAGCTGAAAAATTAAATTTGAAAGCATCCATTTTTTGAAAACAGATCTACTGATTTAAAATGTCTACTGTGGGTACAGTTTCTTCAGTAGCTCAGTCATCTATTAACATCTTTTCCCATCTGTTATAAATGCTGTCACTTTCCTTAAGAAAATTTGCTTCCATTGGGAGAGAGATTCAAATGCACAACCACAATTAGACACCCAAATCCCATTAACTTCCAGTATCAGTTAGGAGCCTGCCTGCCATTTGTGCCTTTCAAAATCTCCCCCATCAACCATCAAGGGATTTTGAAAATGCATGTAATGCCTGATCATCACAGTCAATGATTCCATGTTCATTGACTTCAGTAGGTGTTGTAGCAGGGCCATGGCAGTGATTTCTCCTGCGTAATCTGATTTTAAAATTAAAAATACCCCCAAAGCCTAGATTTTTCATTGCATTTATGTTTCTAAACCTGCAGCTAGTGGCAGATTTATGCCACAGCATTCAGAACTACAGTGTCATTTGTTACGCTATCAATCTGTGAACTCAGTGTAACAGGCTGTAAACAAATTCTGATTTAACAATTAGAAGAGGGAAGTCAGGACTCAGTTGTGCCCAGCCCAGAGTGGGTAGATAAGGCTGGTGGGGAAAAGGGCTAAGGAATCTTCCCCACCCCCTTCTGCTCCATTTCAGGGGCTGGGCATAACCCCATTAGGGAGCTTGGGCAATGCTACCTCCGTATGCCCCCACAAGTGCTACTTGACCAAGACAGGATTATAGCCCAGCTCTCCCAGGACTGCATCAAGCAGTGGGGCTAGCCTGGCATGGGGAGGAATGTGTAATGTATCAGATGGAAGGGTGGCAGAGCTGTAATCTGTATCCCCCAGGATCCTTTAGGAGGAAATCTGAATAAGGCCCAGAGCCGACTCCAGGGTTTTTGCTGCCCCAAGCAGGGGGAAAAAAAAAAAAAAAAAAAAAGCCACAATCACGATCAGCGACACTTCGGAGGCAGCTCTACTGCTGCCGCTTCATTCTTCGGCAGCAATTTGGCAGCAGGTCCTTTGCTCCGAGAGGGAGTGAGGGACCCGCCGCCGAATTGCTGCTGAAGAGCCAGACGTGCCACCCCTCTCCGTTGGCCACCCCAAGCACCTGCTTGCTGATAAGGCCCCACCTCTGCACTGCACACAAGTGCAGGGGTTTGCCTATATGCATCATATTGCAGGACCTGGGTCTATGTCTGTAACCTCTGCATCCTAGGTAGGGCATCTGTTTTTTCTGAGTTTATTAATTTCATTTGGGGGGGAGGGGGTATTTTTAACAATTTTTGAATTATATTTTGATATAAGGGGGAGGTTCAGGACTTTCTCTTTGTTTATACTGTCATGAATAATCTCTTTAATGTTCCCGAGTGTGTTTTAAAGTACAATTGTTTCAAACAGCACTATGGTGAAGTGCACTTGGGAATCTTTAGTGTTCACCTGCAGGGTCTATACGGACAAATTCATGCACTACACATTAATGTGCTTTAGAAGTCCCACCCTGGCAGTGCACGTTACAGCTCTATGTAGACAAGCCCTTAGTTGTTACTTAGTTACCATTTCTGGTGTTTTTTTCCGGTGTTTATTGGATAAGTACCAATTTCATTTTCTGTTTGCATTGGCGCTTTTATTTATGTTTATTGGTTAAAACCTAAGATCAGAAGCCCTAATCATGGGATGTGACTTAAAAGCCACAATTTGTCCAGTAGTGCCTTTAACTGGGCACGCCTCTAAATTTTTAAGTTTCCAGCTTTACACGACCAGGGCCAGATTTTCAAAGGTGCTGAGAAACTGAAGGTACATGTACTGCCAATGTGACTAAATCCCCAAATCAGTTAAGCACTTTAGCATGTGCTAAAATGCTTTGCTGAATATGAATGGATTGCTGAATTGGGACTTCTGGTTTTACAGCATCAGGTCCTGTATTGGAAGTTCTTTTCAATTGGTGTAAAAACCATCACTTTTCAGCAAGAAGGACGCCACCCGCAACAGCTCAGCAACGGCAGCCACAAATTAAAACTTACATTTGAATGCAATTCAAAGTGTAGCAATAATTTTATTTTGCTGCATGAAGAACTCTGTACTTTGCAACAAGTGGACAGCCTTTTAACTGGGGGAGGGGGGAATAGAACAGAGTGGGTTAAGTGTGATCAATTTTTTTTAATTAATTATCACATTCTTCCTAAATGACTAGGTCTGTTTTGCAACCGAACTTGGGATGGATGGTTGTGCTGGGATGACACACCTGCTGGAAGTTTCACTGATCAGAATTGTCCAGATTATTTTCCAGACTTTGATCCAACTGGTAGAGTATTTCCTTTCATCTTTTATCTTTAGTAAGGAAGCCTTTGGAGTATTCATGTTTTGAAAAGACACATGTTTCTAATGGTTTTTACAGCATTGTGAAATCTCAGAGACTCTTAAATGAAAATGTACCTAGTTGTATAATCATCTTGGGGCGTTATCTTACTCTTAAGTTATAGCATACATTCATTTTACTTATAGAACATGTTCGTTTGACATCTCTGAAATCAATTATATGAAAGTTTTGCTGGATAATTTTGATATCTGCCTGCAGTTATAGTTATCCCATTTTACATACTCTGAGCTGAGCAGCAGATGTTAAGTCTAGCGCTGTTGTCTTCATAAAATAAATATTTCTAGGTATTCCTTTCTACCATTTTCTACTGGCAAAGGCAGTTTTACAAAGCCCGTGGAAGAACAGAATCAGAATAAACTTTTATTATACTCCAGAGTCCTAGTGCAGATTGTTTGGTGAATTATTCATAGAAATAACTTGTAGCCAAAGAGATTGAGAGAATGTGTGGCTTGAAAACATTTTTGAGAGGGTTCAGTAGAAAATAGAAACATTGATAAATATATAAGTGTGGGGAGATATCTGCTCTAAGCAATGAATATGTAACTAGGACTTTAGATAAGGTTTCAACTCCACTAATTTGGCATTATTTGAAGGAAGACACAATTTTTGTTCTAAATTCTAATAATATTTAGCCAGGAGAATTACTTTATGCCTCATAGTGCTATGGAACTTTGGATAACCGTCCGGCAAAGCGTGCCATTCATGGATTAAAAAATAATGTGAACAAACATTTTATTGGTTGTATAATTCTAAACATTAACAGTCCTATATAATGAGGCTTTAGCAATATTTACTCTAGCAAATATCATTTAAATGTAAATGAATACACTAATACATACTAATAAATTAATGCCTTCAATTCCCAATGCTACCGCCTGGAGCCAGAATTAGTTCTTTACTACATGCAGTAGATTTGTTGCACATTTAGAAACATAAGAAATGCCACCCTGGATTAGACTCAAGGTCCACTGATTATTATTTATTTGTTTATTTGTATTATCATGCTGCATTGGATCCCCAGTCAGGGACCATGGCCCAACTGTGTTAGGTCCTGTACAAATACAGAAAAAAAGACAGTCCCTGCCCCAGAGAGTTTACAATCCAAGTCCAGTATTCTGTCTCTGACAGTGACCAGCATCAGATGTTTTGGAGGAAGGTGTAAGAACCCTGTGCAGGCAGATCTGAGATAATCTGCCCCCCACTACCCACATTAGGTCTCATCTTGGTCTCTACTCGTTAAAGATTGGATTAAGCCCTGAAGCTCAAGGTTTAATATTTAACTCTGGATATTCTTGCTATCTGTATAACTGTCAAATCCCTTTTGGATTCTTGTTCTGTTTTAAGTGTCAATGACTTCTTGGGGAAATGAGTTTCACAGTTTAATCACACATTGTGTGGAAAAATATTTCCTTTTATTGGTTTTGAATTTCCCACCTTTTAATTTCAATGAAGGTCCCCTTTTTATCAAACAGTCAACAGAAGTTCCCAATCTAGCTTCTCTAGACAATTCATTATTTATATTCTTTTTATCATGTCCCCTCTTATTCATCTCCTTTCTAAGGTAAACACGCTAATTTTTTCAATCTGATTTTTAGGGACTGGAATGAAATCCAATATTTTCCTCTTGAAAAAAATCAGCATTTTGGCACAGTTGCCTTGAGAAGAATTTATTCAGAGATTAAAATATTCCAGTCAGGATAGGTAAATGCCTTCTGCTTAATTTAGAACCCCGTTGGACCTCATTGTTTAACCAGTCAGTATACTTAAGCTCATATCCAGCTGGGCTGCAACTGACTCATTTGGAACTCCATCAGACGCCGAATTCCAGAGATTTAAAGCATAGTTGCAGAATACAAACGAATCTCACATGGTTCATCGCTATTTACACAACAGCCTTCACCGTAATTTTAATTATAAATTTAATCTTGTGGGAGGACTGTTTTTGTTGAAGGTGCTTGTCAGAAAGAACAGTTGTCACTTGTTCTTCATTTAAATTTTGATATTGCCCCTGTACATAACATTTTAATTTTGAAGTGTAGCTGATACAGTAATATTTCCATTGTAATCATCTTCAGTAAAAAAAAATTCTTACTCCCTCCCCCCTGATTATTATATGGTCAGCAGCTGCAATTTCAATTTGTTTTCCTTTTTGTAGTTATCACATTTTCTTAAAAGAAGAACTGTCATGCATCATGAATCCCTTTGATCAAGAAGATTCGTTTTTGTGCCATTTTCTTTTGACACTTTCCACCCCCAAATATATGCTCCATTTACTAAGAGTCTGCTGCTGCCATTGCTTCCATGGTTTTTATGGTAAACCAACAAAAAACAATCCTGTTTCATCTCTATTCCATATGTTCTTGGGCTGATAGCAAAAACAGATCTTGGACAGTTCAGAATTCACAAAAGTCTCCCCATAGACATCAACAGCCTCATCACACAGTATTTGGATGGTTATAGAGTAACACTTTTTCCAGCTCTCAAGCCATCTGTTGCTAGTTTTAAAATCATGCTTTCCCGCCTGGTTTGCTGTCTCCAATGTCTTGTTTTGTACTTATGGTCCCTGTTACAACAACATTATTCAATCTAACAGTTTAAACCACTCATATAGACAAGGTTATATTCAGTCACAATGAGTAGTACCTTACTCCACAATTTGTCCCTTTGATTTCAGTGGAGTACCTTGTGGAATAGGGTACTACCCAACATGAGTAAAAGTGGCAGAATTCGGCCAGCGCTGTTTCAGTGCTATGAAGAAGGATGTTGATAAATTGCAGAGGGCTCAAAGAAAAGCTATGAGAATGATTCAAGGATTAGAAGACACACTGTACAGTCATAGACTCAGAGCTCAATCTATTTAGCTTAACAAAGGGAAGGTTAAGGGATGATTTGATTACAGGCTATAAGTATCTATGTGGGAAACAAATATTTAATAATGGACTCGTCAGTCTAACAGAGAAAGATATAACACAATCCAATCGCTGGAAGCTGAAGCTTGACAAATTGAGACTGGAAATAAGGTGTACATTTTTAAAGGTGAGAGTAATTCACCATTGGAAAAATTTACCAAGGATTATGGTGGATTCATCACTGACAATTTTTAAATCAAGGTGGGATGTTTTTCTAAAAGATATGCTCTCAAAATTATTTTGGGGAGTTCTATGGTCTGTGTTATACACGAGGCCACACTAGATGATCACAATGGTCCTTTCTGGCCTAAGAATCTCTGAATTATAGTAATTTGAGCATCTGTTGTTAGCATGGTGAACAGCTTCTAATTAGTGGAATCTGTTTACAACTACAGGAGGGAAAATCCCTCTTTTGCTATTTTCCTGCTAATCTTACTGCTCTAATGTTCATGGATGACGCTTATTGTCTTTCATATTCCATACTTTCCATTTAGCATCTTTCTCTGCTCCTTTGTTAGCTCATTAGTCTGCATCTTCGTCAATTGTCATTGTTTCCCTGACACAGTGACCAGCTCATCTTCTTTTGGTTCACCTAGAGTAGCTTTCCTTCTATCAGGTACCACAGAATAGCTTACAGGTGCTGCACAAGCCAGCTTGTGGGCCAAAGTTTGTTTCACAGGTGGCTGCTCTTAACATGAGGAGTTAAAGTATGAGGGAGACAGGAAGTCTTGTGGTGACTAGAATCTTGCAACTGCTAAGGGAGGAAACTGGAGGGGACAAAAGCACAGGTTGAACTGTACTGATAAATTGTGTTCGGGTTTGAATGGCAAGTAATTACTTTCAACGAGGATTTGTTAATGGTCAATACAATGCAGCTAGATTTTCAGATTTTTGTTGAGGAAAAAAGTCTTCCTAGTGAATTACAGTTTTATTGGGGAAAAAACGGCAGCATAGTCAAATTTCCCTTTCTTTAAGTCTCCAATCCTGCAAACCATTTAAGCATATGCTTTCCTTTAAGCACACGTGGAATCCCATTGACTTAAAAAAGCATGTTCTTTAGTGCTTTGCTGGATTGGGGCTCCAGGGAGGTTTGCAATGTATCATATAATAAATCACTGTTAACTAAGTTACCTCAGCTTCCTTAATTTTCTTCTTGGCTAACATCCATGTGTAGCTTTGAATACTAGGACAAACAATCCAAGAATAAAATATGCTGTACTTTTTGGACTTTGCTACTTTCTGCATTCATAATTTGAAAAAACTGTGTAAAATGTATATAGATAATTTGTAAGCATTTTTTAAATTTTAACATTGATATTTTCTGTTGAAAATAAAAAACAAATTGTGCCAAGCCTACACTTGATGTTGACAGCTAAAGGAAACAGTGTAAAAAACAAATAAGATGGGACTGTACTCTGGAGAGAATGGCCTAGGAACGCACAAAGAGAGCACCAATGTACCTCAGCATTCAGCTGATTATTTTTCTGCCACAGTGTCAGCTGGTGTAAATTGGTGTAGTTCGATTTGTTTCAGTTTATGCCAGTTTACAGCAGCTGAGAATGTGCCTCATAGATTTTAAATCCAGAAGGGACAATTATGATCATTTAGTCTGACCAATCACCTACAGATTTCTCTATCTCCTTTCCCATGACCCTACTCATTTCCTTTGCTCTTTACTGGACATATTTTTTAAAAAAACATCCAAGCCTCTACAAACTGTTTCAATTCTGCCCTGCTCAGTACAAAATTACTTCTTATCATTGCAATCTCTTTCTCACATGGAACATTTTGTGCAAAATTATAATCCTTGAATACTGCACGCAGTTCTGGTCGCCCTATCTCAAAAAAGATATATTAGAATTGGGAAAAGTGCAGAGAAGGGCAAAAAAAAAAAATGATTAGGGGTATGGAATAGCTTCCATACAAGGAGAGAATAAAAAGACTGGGACTGTTCAGTTTAAAGAAAAGAGATGACTAAGGGGGGATATGATAGAGGTCTATAAAAGCAGAAAGTGAATAAGGACATGTTATTTACCCCTTTACATAATGCAAGAACCAGGGGTCACCCAATGGAATTAATAGGCAGCAGGTTTAAAACAAATATAAGGAAGTATTTCTTCACACAATGCACAGTCAACCTGTGGAACTTGTTGCCATGGGATGTTGTGAAGGCCAAGTATAACGGGGTCCATAAAAAGAATTAGATGAGTTCATGGAGGATAGGTCCATTAATAGCCATTAGCCAAGATAGCCAGGGGTGCAACCCCATGCTCTGCATGTCCCTAAACCTCTGACTGCCATTAGCTGGGATTGGATGACAAAAGATGGATCACTGGATAATTGCCCTGTTCTCTTCATTCCCTCTGAAGCATCTGGCACTGGCCGCTATTGGAAGATAGCATACTAGGTTAGGTAGACCATTGGTATGACTCAGTGTGGCCATTCTTATGTTCTTACAAAGCAGTCTGTCAGGAAAACATCTAGAGACAAATTGATCGCGGTTTCAACTCCATTAACTATATTTTTATGTGCAAATTTTATAATCATTGGGTAAAATTAGTCCTTTGTGTAATCCTTTTTGAATCAGCGGAGTCAAAACAGGAATGAACGTGGTGTATTATGTAGATTTGTACTATTGGTAACAGAAGTGCTAATAAGGTAAAAGGCCAAATATATCATTAGCATAATGACACTGATGTCAATGGGCTTACACTAGGGAGGAATTTGGCCCAATTTTACCACATAAGTAATATAGGAAACTGCCCGTGCAAAGTACATTATGACATCTATCATTTATAACATGTTGCAAAATTAGTTTTGTGTCTTTGAAAAAGTCTTTTTTCTTGACAAGCAGAATATTTTCTCCCCATTCATCTGTAGCAAGACTGCTTCTTTATCCTTTATTAGCTTGACTGAATTGTACAGAATAGTACACGAGTTGTGTATTCATAAAGTTCATCAACTTAATGTGGCTTGGATATCTGCAGGCTGTTTCCCTGTTAAAAAATAATACATTAAAAAAACAAAACCTGCCCTAGCGCTTAGGGAGTCTGTCTGGTTGAAGCAGGCAAGCATCTCCCAGAAACAAGTGTGCTTGCTTGTCTTTACAAGCCTGTTTGGACACAAGGTACCAGTTGATCATGCATTTTGGTGGTTTTGTTTCTGTCTTTGATTTCATTTAATAAATCAGTCATTTTTAAATACCAAGATGGGCTCTTGGAGTAAAAGTTTAAAGGAGTGCAGTAATATATCACATTTACTCGTAAGCAGTTAACTTATTAGATAACTGCATCCTCTTACATCAGGCCTCAATTTGGCTTAATGAGTAAAGTTTAAATGCCCTATCTATGTTACCAACGTCCAAATATGGACGTACAGCCTCCGTTTATATACGTTTTGAGGTGACATCATTCTGTTCACGGTTAAATTTAAAAAAAAATCTATTGTTCCAGCTTAATTCTCTGTCGGCTCACCCTCAACTCCTTCTGGGTCTTTTCTTTTCCTCCTCTCTCTTCATCTGGATTGACAGTTAGATTTTTGGATTAATTCTTTATTTCCCTAAGGTACATAATATGATTATATTATATATATTTTGGCTCAGCTTCTCATGGACTTTTCTGATATCTTTTTTTTATTATGATGACGACTTTGGAGTTGAAGCTTTATATGGGCTTCTGTGTGATATAAACATTTATCTGTTAGTTGAAATATTTTCTCTACAAATAATTTATTGGTACTCTGTAGGGATATCAGATATTCCTCCATCTGCGGGGTGTACACAGTTAGTGATACAAAGCATGTATCACTTCTATCCAGAGAATGACAAAACAATCCAACTACTAGTATTTGCTGACATAAAAGAAAATGTTTAGTAGCAACAATCAAAAAATTTAAAAGCTCACAGATGTTTGTTATCAGTGGAGTCGATCTAATAGTGAAAAAGCTGATCACTGAATAAAACTATCAAGTTTGTTTCACGGGGACTCCTGAGGCAATATATTTGTGACATGCAAATGACTTCGGGCTAACTCGTGAAAATGGTTATGAATCCTAAAAGCTTCACTAATTTTAGCATGAATGATTTTTCACACAAAACTGTTTCTGGCATTAATTGTTTATTGCTCCTTGTTTACTTGTTTAAAATGTTTCAGTGTTCCAATCCCAGAATATGAACTATGAATAGTCCAAGTGAACAGTTCACAATCAAAACATCATATTTGCAATAATTCATATCATTTGACTGCTCCAAAGGCCGCCACTTTTGTTTTTCCCCCACCCCCCGTTGATATGCAGATATAAATCTTGTCCTTCCATCAAACGCTATTTTATTATTTTCAAAGCTCTCTGTTACTAGCACTTCTGTTTCTTCAAAAAAGAAAAGATTAAGTAGCCCGACCTCATAGCCCAATGCCTGCTTTACAACCGCTCCAGTCACATTGCCTTAAACCCACCCTCAGAACAACTCAATGCAAAGCCTGGGTTAAATGGCCATTACTTCATTTAAATGCAGAATAGTAGGTTTAAAACAGAAATCAAATGTTTTTACTGTGAGAGCCAATATAGTGGGCATTGGGAAAGCTCACAATGCCCCAGGATGAGGCACCTGATTTATCATATAGGGGTGGGAGGCATCTCATATAAAACTACTTCAAATGCTAATCTTCCCTAACATGATCCGACTACCACATCTCAGGTTTGTCACAGACAGATGAGCTCCAAACAGCTAGCCTGTCACTAATTATTTATAACCTCCAACATCAGAACATGTTGCTAAAGAAAATTGTCCCTTGACTGATGACCTTTGCTCACTGCCTGGGAGTCAAACTTACTAAATGACTTATCGGGAAAGGAAACACACTGATCAACACACTAACATCACACACTGCACTTTCTGATGAGGGAGAGTAAATGAGAGAAATCAGAGGGCAGTAAGGGGATAGAGGAAAAAGCCACTAAACTAAGATCAACTATGTTTTTCTGGGCTAAATGAAAGGTACTAGACAAAAGATTTCCCTCTGACCCTCAGAGCACAACCCAGACATCAGAGTACAGAGATGAATGTTATGATCCATAGCATATCAGCAAAGCTTTATACAGTGTTCAGTACCATAGAATAGTAAGTACAACTCTGTACATTGTGTTCTATAGTATAGTAACTGTTAATCTCTATTTATGACTGCATACTCATTCCAGCTTTAGATAATATCTGGCAATGAGTACAATGGGAAAGATGCTATGAATGCAGTCTAAGATCATCTAAATTAAATTGATGGAAGGCTGAGATAATGTGTACTTTTCCTCTCTGTATTGCCTGTGCACGTACTGATTTTAAACAGTAGGTCCCTAGAGCTGTTGATCTGAAACTCGCAGCTATTTCAAGAGTGCTCTTTTCTGAAGCATGTAAAATGTACTATTTCCAAGTCTTCCAACTATTTCTATATAATGCATGTGTCTGGTCAGTGAAGGATAACATACTCTATATAAATCTTTGCCTTGTCAGTGCATTCACTTGCTTTTTTTCATTAGTATGTGGGGGAGGATAAATCTTAAGAATTAAAATAAATCACACAATATCAGAATTCAAGATGAAAATAAATGCACAGAGTGAACAAAGAATGTATACGTGCAAGTTATATTAATCTGTTCTGTAAAACTATATTGATTGGAAATGTTGCCGATATGGCTATAGATCTAATACAACTACAAAGTTAGACTAGGTGAAAATTAAAATAACTTTCTAAAAACATGAACTTTAAAATGCCCCATTTTTCATAACATAAAAGAGTTTACCTCAGTCCCAGAAAACACCAGCCATTCAGCCCTATGGCCCAAATCTGCAGTCCTTGCTCAGTCAGGCTTTCCATTGAGTCCCAGGTGAGTGAGGATTGAATCAGGATGGCAGGATTTGGCCCAGATGTTGACATGTAATTGTCTGCATAGAGCAATTTTACAAAACCATGCTGGATAGGGGTGCTGGAACAATTGTTATAATTGGGATGCTGAAAGCCATTGAATCAAACTGTAAATCCTATATATAATGGAAACCACTTCAAGTCAAGGGGTGCAGTGGCACCCCCCACATCCATAGTTCCCGCAGCTATGATGCTGGAGAATCAAGCTGGAGTGCTCAACACTCAGTAGTTGGGACTATGTACACATGTGGGCAGGATCCCTACACGCAGTAAATTAACTAAACAGAGACTGCTTGTCACCATTTCAAATGAAACTGAAGATATGGATTGTTTGCTATAGCGTCTGTCCATCCTAGGTTTTTATAAATCACCAGGATACCTACTTGCTGAAGTTTTCATCAGTGGTATGACCAATCTTGAAGTCTCATTGCAGGCAAAATTCCCATTGACTTCAGTGAGTTGGGGCTTATATGGAGAGAGTACAGAATTTTCTCTCTCATGCGCGCGCGCACACACACACACACACACACACACACACACACACAAACACTGCCAGCACAGTGACTGCATAGCCACTACAGTAGCTCATGGGCTGCGATAGAAGACATTGTTTGCTTTGCTCCCACTCCCCATTGCTTGCTTTGCCCGTGTTTTTAGCCATATAGTTTATCAACCTACTAGTCCCACCTGTGACCCCACTGCACTGCCTTGGAGAGAGCAACTGCAAAGTATTGATCCATAAATTGCAAGGGATAAAGATTCCCATTTATGGCCTCTCCAGGGTCAGATGCCCCTCACTCCTGTATCTTGAAGCTCTGCTAGCAAGTTCAGTCCTTTTGTGTCTGTGTAATGGTGTCAGGCTCTTCCCCTAAAGGTCAGGTTTTCAAAAACTACTTGCACCAACAAATTACATGCAATCACAGTTGGGCATGAAAACTGAGACTGTGTGAACATAGCAGGATGTGCAAAGACAAGGTATGTGTGTGTTTGTGAATGAGCATCCAGGTGTGCATGCATAGGTACTTTTTGCTGGCATTGTTCAATTAGCAGTGTTTGGCATTGCTCTCACACACGAACAATTTTCAGCTGCCTCTTCATATTGAGTTATTGCATAATTTATTGCATCTAAATTAAGCTGGGATTTTTGTAATGTTCATGCACTAAAATAGTAACACTTGCATTTTGTTGACAGAAAGGGCTTCAAAATACTGTGATGAAACAGGAAATTGGTTCCGACATCCAGAGAGCAATCGGACTTGGTCCAACTATACATTGTGTAACTCCTTCACCTCTGAGAAATTGAAGGTAGGCTCTGATTAACATTTCAATATTTTCTCAGACTGATATTGAGCTGGGCCAACAGCATATTATCTGTGATAAATTTATACGATCTAAAGTTTAGCCAGAATATCACAGATTAGCTGGAGTCTTGACAACGTAAGAGATGATCCAATTACTTGTTTTTTGTGTACTGCCACTAAGGTATATGTTCTTATCAAGTATTTTAAATTATATATTGGCATGTGAATTCTGTGGGGAAAGGAGGTTGCTTCAGAATAAAAGCTTTTAAAGGGGAGCATCTTCTTAGATAATTATTATATTTCAGTGGACTACAGCAATCTTAGGCCCTTATCCTGGAAATCCTTGAATTTAATGTGGCTGTTCACATGAGTACATTCATTTGAGTCAGTCTTTGCTGAAAGAGCAAACCCCCTGCAAGCCATGAATCAATGTGTTACTGTTGCTCTCTCCAAGAGATCAGAGAGAAACAGTAAATTCATTGTGCTTCTATGGTATATTGTGCCATGCTGGTTAGGACTTGTTTCTCAGAGGTGCTGAACACCCACAACTCCAATTAATTTCATTAGGAGTTGTGTGTGCTCCACAACAGTCAATAACTTATATTGTAGGACAGACTAGATGTAATTTTTCTGGAAACATTTAGACCTTGATCTTGTAAAGACTTGCACGTGAGTAGCTCCATTGAAGCCAGTGGGGCTACTCACAATATGTAATGGTAAGCACATGCATAAATCTGCGGGATGGGGGCACTATTTTGGAACATATCGCCACTATGAATTTGCCAAAAGAGATGGTAATCAAAATGGGTACAGAGAATGGGAAAAGTGAATATAGAAAATGGTAAAATGATACATTCAGAAAAAAATTAATTGTGTTTTATTTGTATAAAACATTGAACCCAGAATGTTGTGGTCTCTAGCAAATCTATGGGTTGAAATGAATTGTCAATATCCATCAGTACATCAATGAGTTTTGAAATGTTTTTTGCTACTCTGACACTTTTTTTTTTAACTTCATATATATTCATTTATGGTAGATAAATATGTATTATATGGACCCACTTCAACGGCTCATTCTATCCTTCCCATCAATGTGATCATCTGGTGATTTTTTTCCTCATTAAAAAAGCAGTTGGAAAACTAAATTACACAAAGGATTTCTAGTATGGTATAAAACCTTTTATCTATAGGGTACAGAACTAGTTCCAGTTTACTTAGGATGATAGGAACTAAACGTTTTTACCATCTAAATGCAGTTTATTACCTATCTAAAATTAGTTGGTCATCTCACTCTATTTTACACTGGACAGATATCAACATTATAGCATCTACTGTCTCCATAACTGACATAGAGTGAGCCAGATATGGAAAATATCCTATGAAATAGTGACATAACTAAGCCAAGGAAAGGATTAGAGCTGATCAAACATAAAAACTTAGGAATGGCCATACTGGGTCAGACCAAAGGTCCATTTAGCCCAGTATCCTGTCTTTCGACAGTGGCCAATGCCAGGTGCCCCAGAGGGAATGAACAGAACAGGTAATAATCAAGTGATCCATCCCCTGTCACTCATTTCCCAGCTTCTGGCAAACAGAGGCTAGGGACACCATTCCTGCCCATCCTGGCTAATAGCCATTAATGGACCTATCCTCCATGAATTTATCTAGTTCTTTTTTGAACCCTGTTATAATCTTATTAGCCTTCAAATATTTACTGTATAAAGTTCACGTGTCCCCCTATTTAATAGTATTTTTAAAATTATTTACCCATCCCTAGAGCTGGGCTAATAACTGGATGAAGAATTTGTGATCAATTAATATAACTAATTTTGTAATAATAATTTTAAATGACTATTATTTTTACTTATTTGCCCAATGCTAATGAAGATGCAGTTTAATGTTTCATTTGAAGTTACTGTGACAAGCAACTCCAGCTGTTGATGATACACCTCTACCTCGATATAACGCTGTCCTCGGGAGCCAAAAAATCGTACCGTGTTATAGGTGAAACCGCATTATATTGAACTTGCTTTGATCCACCGGAGTGCGCAGCCCCACCCCCCCCAGAGCACTGCTTTACCGCGTTATATCCGATTTCATGTTATATCGGGTCGCATTATATCGAGGTAGCTGTGTATTTCTCCTGGGCAAGATCTTAGCATGACTTTAAAAAAAAAAAAAAACCTTTCACAAGTAAAAATCATTGCCCTGTGTTCCAGCCCTTTGAAAATAAGTTGATATAAAGACACTGCTTAGCCAGAAAGTCCTACAAACCTGCATACACTTAACTTTAAACATGTAACAATTCCACTGAAATCAATGGGCCTACTTATGTGAGTAAAGTTAAATATGTGCATAAATTGTTTGCAGGATTAGGATGTTAACCTTGAGGAGAGAATTAAGAATACTGAATCAAGGTGACACAGAAAGAGACAAGAACCAAAAAATGTGAGGAAAAGCTTTAAAAAAATATAAACGTAGAGGCGCTTATGAAAGCAACACATTTCTGAAATCTGAGTGGAGCTCCAGAAAAATGTGATTACAGTAAATAATTTATGACTCCTTGGAATTCTAGAAGGAAAAGAGCCAGACCATCATTTGGTTTTGTTTTTTAAACAGCTACCTAAATGTCTGTGGTTATACTTAGTAACGGTCCATTCTACAGTGTATTGGAAAGATCTATTGGACTGATCCGAGATGATTTTTTTTACCATAAAGAACCATCGGTGTAAACTGTGTTAACCTATGTGTGACAGAGAGAGTAATAGTAACAACTATTATAGTAATAGTAGCAACTTGAGGTCCCAGAGGCATTGAATAAAAGAACCATGAAAATGTCATTTTTCTAGATATTGGCACAATGTCGAGAGGCAAAAATGTAGCTCTGTTGCCTATTAAGCATGCCTTCCAGAAGAAGAATTTTGAACATAATTCAGCCGAAGTGCAGATAAAATACAAAGGAAACTTTTGCATATGTTAGTTTCTTTCTGCATTTTCCATTTTATTTTTCTGCAGCAGGATCTGATCTCTATAGTTATGCCAAGTTGGCCACTTACCTTTAATCCATGTATTCCTAAACCAAGAGTGTGCTTAATTTATAAACTTCTATCCAGTATATACTGATAATCTCATTAGTATTGGAGCAAGAGGTGTTATTTTCTAAGATTACCTTTAACAAAGTGTTCCTTCCAGTTAAGAAATGTTGAAAAAAGTGACCATCAAAAATATTTCATTTAGTAGCTTTCCATACTGAAGACAAAAACCTTATATATATAAATGGGAGATGAGATAGAACAAGGTGAAGTTTTTAGGAATACAGAGTTACTAGAACAGTTCAACATATGTCTTGATTTAATAGGAGATACCAAATATTCTATAGTTGTAGGATATAGCAGGTCACTAGTCTACACTGCAGAGGCTGTTACAGATACACCATATGATGTATTATTTGGCAGTCCAATGCATTCAGATTTGCCTTCATTTTATTTTTAGAAATCTGAATTGAACAAACTCACAGTATGCTTTTATGGTGTTATCATAAATGTTATTGCTGACTTTGAGGTAATATGTTTAAACATGCCTTCATAGCCCTAAAATGAATGTTTGACAGTTTGAACAGGTTTCAGTCTTTCAGGATAAACAAACACAAACACACTTGGTATTTTCATTTGTATGTTAATACCCATAGTTCTTTTCCATTTTATAGCTGGTTTATAGTAGTCTTGGAGTACAAGAATGACAACAAATCAAAACGTTTAGGGATGGCTTCTTTGTGAACTAAGTTCTGGCTATAAAGATGTGCTAACTAGGACATGCATAAAAGCAACAATATAACTTCAGCAAACAGTCAAGGAACAACAAGGAACATACATGAAAAAATAGTATTCTAATCAGATAGTCAAGAAAGTTGCCCTATCCTCACTACTTCCTACCCTCTTCTGTCTTGAGTTTCTATCATCACCAGAGCTGCTAGCCTAGCATTTGCACTCTCCACCCATATTGTGGCTGGCCACTGTGTAGGAACATAAAGAGGTGGAATGCTCCTTGTACCCTCACCACTGTGTGCAGAAACAGTCAAACTCCGGGTTATAAATTCAAATGAGCTGATTCTTATTTACACTGTGGCCCACTATATAATACTCTGTTAGTAATAATACCAATAATCTGGCCAATTATATTTACACCCACTTTATGCAAACTAAGATGTCCAGAACTGTGTAAAGTGACTGCAGTGTAAACAAACAAACAAACAAACAAACAAACAAAAAAACCTCCCAGTCCTGCTCCCATTTAAGCCAGTGGCAGCAGGACTTGACACCATAACTGTAAAATGGCAAGAGCATTGAGTAGTTTAAAATAATACACCTGCATCATGAAGAACTAATTTTTTGCTTTGTTTTTTTTTTTTTTTTTTAATGAAACTGCAAATTTTGTGTTTATAACTCCCACAAATTCAGAATTACATGCAGCACGACTAAAGAAAGCTGGGTAATTAGAAGCTAGCTAAATCGTAACTGAAGATGAGTGATCTCAAAGTGTTGTTGAAACACCCCTTCTCCCTCAATTCTTCCCACATTGCCAGAAACACAGTGGAAAAGGGAGGGCGGCAGGGCAGTTATGAATAGGAAAACAATGCCTGAAATGCTGGTATGGTACTTAAGCATTTTGTGGAGGAGGACATTCCTTTAAAAAGAGTTCATTTAATTACTTAAGATGAAAAAAGAAAAAGGGAAACTTCTTGTGTGCAACAAAAGAAGAAGTAATGAAGCATCTCCAGAAAGAAAGGAAGCCTAGCAGACCTGCTAATAAATGATTTTTCAGAGTATGTTACTAAAATATCAATCCTTTCATTAAAGAAGGTAATAATGGAGCCTTCCCCAGCTGCCAGTTTACAGAAATCATTCTATAGCTCAAGGACACTCACGGGCTTGGCCAAGAACAAATATGACATTTGAATAATGCAGCATTCTATAACCAATGCTGTTGCATGTGATTTTGTTTCAATAATAAATTGACAGCAAATGAAACATGAATAAGCCTATTTTATATTTTGGTGATATCAACCAGGTGTCTGTTTCTCCTGCCGCTTATAATAACTTTTGATTGGTGTAATTCCTATTGGCCAGACAGTTTCACTGGCTTTACATCAGTCTGAGAGCAGAATTTGTCCTATGGACTTACTTCTTCATACTGGTGTGAGAGGAGACTCAGAATGGGAAGTTTAATTAACACAAATTGTTTTTCCAAAGTATTTTTTGAAGAATGTGCCATTTGTTTTGAGTGGCGTTTGCAATATGGATCTGATTTTTTGTTCTAATAAACCAAATTGTTTTCCCTTAAAGTTAATTGGAATTTTTCCAGTGCGTTTATGGGGCAGAAGCAGACCCTGCATGTGAAAAAAAAACACTTAATCTCATCTTTTTACTTTTGGTAATGCCTTTTAATGTCTTGTGAATGTTTCAGGAGTATCTCAAATGAGTTTCTGAATAAAAAGGAATCAAAATTGTTTAGTTGGTTTTGCAAATTCTTGCTCACAATAAGAATTAAATTGCTCCTTGCAAGTTTTTCATGTTTTTGTTGTTTTTTTTATTCCAGACGGCACTCATACTTTATTATATGGCTATAGTAGGCCATGCTTTGTCTATAACTTCACTATTGATTTCCCTGGGGATTTTCTTCTATTTCAAGTAAGTGTTTCTTTCAGCTTCTGCTTTTTTTTTCTTCTTTGACATATTACCAAATGCTAGGAGTGTTTGTGGGCATATAGGGGGACTTGACAGTTATGATCACTTCTCCTTATTATTGTTCCTGATAATACAGGAAAAAAATTATTTGCCCAGTTCTTGTGCCAATTAATCTTAAAGTACCTGGTCACAGGAGGATCTCTCCAATGTACAGGGATCTTTCAGTAGTATACAGCCTGGATCGTACATCACTACGCTCTCTGTGGTTGGCATCCGGGGTGTGGCCAGTGGAAAGGTGGTGTGACTGGGGATTCATTAGGCCTCACTGATTCCCCAGTTGCCTATTGACCCTTTGAATATGCTGGTAGCTATTATAATACCAAAGGATCCTACTGGGTTATAATTTGGGGTCCACCACTCTCTGGTCTCAATTGTATAATACTCTTCATCAATTGCTGATCTGGGCCACAGACCAGAAACCCAGTGCACCTGAAACAAATTACTTAGGGTATAACCATCCTCTGAATTTCACTAGAGGATATAAAGTGAGATTCTGTGGCAAGAGTTGAAAGGGTCTGGACCACTTGATGTTCATAAAAATATTTGCAGCATCTGTATAGCAGCTTAATTAGGAAAATAAAATTGTATGCGTCAGAGTGTAAGTCTGGCAAATAGCTTTTTATGAAGTATCTCTGTCGAAGTAGCCGAGGGATCTCCCTGGATTCAATTATGCTTCAGATATATATTCACAATTTCCATTAACTTCAGTGGGCTATTCGAGGACAGAATGGAGCCTGCTGTTTTCAGTAAAGAGAAATGGTAGTCATTAGGGCTGTCAAGTGATTAAAAAAATTAATTGCGATTAATCACACTCTTAAACAATAATAGAATACCATTTATTTAAATATTATTGGATGTTTTCTACATTTTCAAATATATTGCTTTCAATTACAACACAGAATACATAGTGTAAAGTGCTCACTTTATATTTTTTTTATTTCAAGTATTTGCACTGTAAAAAAACAAAAGAAATAGTATTTTTCAATTAACCAAATACAAGTACTGTAGTGCAATCTCTGAGGAAGGCGATTCCACCACCTCCCTAGGTAACCCATTCCAGTGCTTCACCACCCTCCTAGTGAAAAAGTTTTTCCTAATATCCAACCTAAACCTCCACCACTGCAACTTGAGACCATTACTTCTTGTTCTGTCATTTTGTACCACTAAGAACAGTCTAGATCCATCCTCTTTGGAACCCCCTTTCAGGTAATTGAAAGCAGCTATCAAATCCCCCCTTATTCTTCTCTTCTGTGGACTAAATAGTCCCAGTTCGCTCAGCCTCTCCTCATAAGTCATGTGCTCCAGCCCCCTAATAATTTTTGTTGCCCTCTGCTGGACTCTTTCCAATTTTTCCACATCCTTCTTGTAGTGTGGGGGCCAAAACTGGACACAGTACTCCAGATGAGGCCTCACTAATGCCGAATAGAGGGGAATGATCACGTCCCTCGATCTGCTGGCAGTGCTCCTACATATACAGGCCAAAATGCTGTTAGCCTTCTTGGCAACAAGGGCACATTGTTGACTCATATCCAGCTTCTCGTCCACTGTAACCCCCAGGTCCTTTTCTGCAGAACTGCTGTCTTGCCACTCTGTCCCTAGTCTGTAGCAGTGCATGGGATTCTTAAATCCTAAGTGCAGGACTCTGCACTCGTCCTTGTTGAAACTCATCAGATTTCTCATGAAAGTTTAACTTAAAATGTAGAATTATGTACAAAAAAACCTGCATTCAAAAATAAAACAATGTCAAATTTTAGAGCCTGCAAGTCCACTCAGTCCTACTTCTTGTTCAGTCAATTGCTCAGACAAGCAAGTTTGTTTACATTTGCAGGAGATAATGCTGCCCGCTTCTTGTTTACAATGTCACCTGAAAGTGAGAACAGATGTTCGTATGGCACTGTTGTAGCCAGTGTCACAAGATATTTACATGCCAGATGTGCTAAAGATTCATATATCCCTTCATGCTTCAACCACCATTCCAGGGGACATGCGTCCATGCTGATGATGGGTTCTGCTCGATAACAATCCAAAGCAGTGCGAACCGACGCATGTTCATTTTCATCATCTGACTCAGATGCCACCAGCAGAAAGTTGATTTTCTTTTTTGGTGGTTCGGGTTCTGTAGTTTCTGCATCAGAGTGCTGCTCTTTTAAGACTTCTCCACACCTCGTCCTTCTCAGATTTTGAAAGGCACTTCAGATTCTTAAACCTAGGGTCAAGTGCTGTAGCTATGTTTAGAAATCTCACATTGGTACCTTCTTTGCATTTTGTCAAATCTGCAGTGAAAGTGTTCTTAAAATGAATAACTTGTGTTGGGTCATCCGAGACTGCTATAACATGAAATATATGGCAGAATATGGGTAAAACAGAGCAGGGGACATACAATTCTCCCCCAAGGAGTTCAGTCACAAATTTAATTAACACATTATTTTTTTAATGAGTGTCATCAGCATGGAAGCATGTCCTCTGGCATGGTGGCTGAAGCATGAAGGAGAATATGAATGTTTAACATATCTGGCACGTAAATACTTTGCAATGCCAGCTACAAAAGTGCCATGCGAATGCCTGTTCTCACTTGCTGGTGACATTGTAAAATAAGAAGAGGGCAGATTTATCTCCTGTAAATGTAAACAAACTTGTTTGTCTTAATGACTGGCTGAAAAAGAAGTAGGACTGAGTGGACTTGTAGGCTCTGAAGTTTTCATTGTTTTCTTTTTGAGTGCAGTTATATAACAAAAAAAAATCTTACATTTGTAAGTTGTACTTTCACAACAAAGAGATTGCTCTACAGTTCTTGTATGAGGTGAATTGCAAAATACTATTTATTTTGTTTATCATTTTTACAGTCCAAATATTTGTAATAAAACATAATATACACTTTGATTTCAATTACAACACAGAATCCAATATATATGAAAATGCAGAAAAACATCCAAAATATTTAATACATTTCAATTGGTATTCTGTTGTTTAACAGTGCAATTGAAACTGTGACTAATCACGATTCATTTTTAAAATCACGATTCATTTTAAGTACCCCAGTTTGTTCTTACCTAATTTTGTATTTAGAGTATCATGGATACCAATGTATGGTAACACTTGGTCAGTGATGACTTCTTAATGGCAGCTGCTGTGTGTGTGTGTGTGTGTGTGAGAGAGAGAGAGAGAGAGAGAGAGAGAGCACGCATGTGAATGCAAATTACAATGAAAATGTTCAAACATAAAGATGAATCATTGGGGAAGATCCTCATCTGGGGTAAATCGGCATTGACTTCACTGAAGCTATGCTGATTTACACCAGATGTGTTGTTCTTAAGCAACATTAGTATAGTACTTGCTTTCATCATACTATATTAAACTAAACCTGCAACATTGATAGTGTGTCTCTAAAAGTGCTGCGCTAGTGCATATTCACAAATATGTTGGTGATACAGAAGGAATGACCCAGACAAGTTTTAAAAAAGCATCTGGGGTTAGGGACCAGGTCCACAGCTGATACTATACCAGTCAACACTAGGTGAGGATCCATCCCCAGAACTCTAACTCATAAATAGGGAAATGTGCGCCATCAACACAACACAACCAAAACTAATTGCAGGACAATTGCAAATTTGAATGACTAGTTAAATATTTCCAAATCTGCGTGATAAAAAGCCACTCAGAAAAGCTTTCTCCACTCCACACCACAACAAAAGCATAGCAATTTTAAAAGTATGTCTGCATCAGAACAAATAATGCGCACAATTATATCCTACTGGAATTTCAGTTCCAAAATAAGTTTGCATCTTTCAAGAGCTGAACAGAAAGAAAGCAACATCAAAACCAATGAAGCTAATTGCAAAACATATACATATATAGAAGACTTCAAGAGTATGAAAAACAGGAAATATGACAAACATCTTTCTCTCTAAAAAGGTTCTTATACAGTGCAATTACTATCAGTAGTAATTAAAAATCTGCCAGCTTTTTATTATAAACCCATATTTATTTGGAGACGATAATTTAGCCTTAAAAATTCACTTCAGGCTAAAACAAACCATCCGTTAGTTATGCTGGTGCACAAACCAGGATGATTTGGTGTGACAAGGTGCCATATCATTTTCAGTATTTTTAGTACTGGGAAGTGATTGAAAGCCAATCTAGAAGCAGTCAAGGAGGTTGTGTTGGGAGACTAGGTCAAAAGATGGGAAAATATCTTGCTCTCCAAATCTCTGCCAAAGAAAATCAGGCTGAAGATGAGATGGTAGGTAACCAGTGAGGAGACAGGAGTGGAGGAGGGATAGAAAGATGGAGCAGTTTTGTTTATGGGAAAGAGAGATCCACTGGGCATGGACTATTTAATGATTGATGGCAGTGCTTTGAAACACATGGTTAAGGAGGCAATAGTTCAACACAGCTAAAGATCTAATCTTAGATATGTGTCCCTTAATTTTGTTTTTGGCTTCTAGACAGTTTGATGAAGGGTAGGTACGTTAGAAGGATAGATATTAGAGGTGTACAAGGGAGAAAGCTCTGTTTCTTTTAGATAAAATTATGCCCAAATTTAAAATGTGTTAATTTTGCTTGTGTTTCTTTGATCCAAATTTCACCTGCATATATATTGGCAATAGCCAAAGCATATGGGTCAGCTCCTCAGCTAGTGTAAATCAACTTATCTTCTTTGACATCTTTGGAATTATGCCACTAGCTGAGACTATGGCCCTGAGTCTAATAGACATACTAATAGAATTATACATTTATATAAGAAAAAAACACTTTTTGTTTGAATTTTCAAATTCTTATCCAATCCCAAAGTGACTAAACTTTGAATTTGTTTTACAAAATTCAGACAAGGGTACTAAAGGAGAGCTGAGAAGGAACATGAGTATGAAAACTGTATTTACTATATGAGAAATTGCTCAGTAATTTGTGAACTGTTCACTTTACTGGCATTTTTGTGATAGGGCAAGATTCCTCTCTCTCTCTTATAGTTATGAACAGTGGCTCATTTGAAGGCCAGTACTAGGAATTTGTCTATTCTTTAACTTCCTAATGCAGCTTCACAAAATTCTACTCTCCCACTCACCCTGGGGGACCAGTATTTTTTAAGGTCCCAATTTGATTCTGTGAACATAGAACGTAGGACTGGAAGGGATCTCCTTTATCGAAACCAATCCCCTGCTGTTGCAGACAACCCCATGTTGTGCTTTGTTTAACTTGACTATCTTTAGTTTAGTTTAGTTTACTTCAAAGGGGCTACTCACAGTAGTAAAGTTAAGCATGTGCATACGTGTTTGCAGGATCAGGACCTTAATGAACAACTAAAATATAATTAATCTTTTCAGTACCATTATGCTCAGATAAGGTGGGTGATAAGATTTTGTGCCTGGTAAATTTTTGACAATTTTGCAAGGCAGCACTAATGTATATGTGAGTTGTAGGAGTGTGGCGTTAGTGTGTTTTGTCTTAAATTGATTTGCCAGCAAAATGACTCAAAACCGAACATAGTCTCCTCACTCACCACACCACCAGACTGTAAATTGCTTTCATTGTTGTCTTCTTTTCTTTTCTGTCCTAAAGACAACTGTAATTATTCTGTCATATGTAGGAGTGAACTTCAGTGTTCCAACCCCCGCAAGAGCATGTTCATTTATATACCATACCAAACTAAAGTCAGATACCAATATTATATGATAAGGCTTTTTCATTTTAGACTCCAGGACATGCCATTTTATATAGAAAACCCCAAATCCTATCTTTACCCAGGGGACTAGTTCCATTGACGTTCTTACTCACACAAGTAAGGTATACAGGACTTTACCTCCAACAGAAAACATCCAGCAATGTCAAATTATTTTATTACCTCAGTGACAGGGAAAGGACATGATTTGCATACACTGCTCTCAATTACTCTGTGATTTTTATCTATCCCAGGATTTCCAGTAAAAAAAAAAAAAAACACCCAAAATTTGCCCATTGGAGAATCAAATCTAACCAAATCACCAACTTGATTTTGCAAGGTCTGACTAACCACAGTAATAACCCTGTGATCTTCAAGGACTCTTTCCCTCTTCTACCATGATATGTAATGCAGGATCTAGTCATTCATTTCTTATGTGCTTTGTCTTCAACAAGAGTTTACAGTTCAATAAGAAGGAATGGTTGATGAGGCCCCTGTTCTCAACAGCATTTCTATCTGAACTAAAATTTCCAATTTTGAAAACACAAAATTCCATTGATTTCCACCTGTTTCTTTATCTCACTCCAGTAACTTAAAGCAAAGCACTTTTCAATACACTAGTTCAATTACTTCATTTTGTCAGCCAGAAGGATAAGGAAAATAATGGAAAACCACACAAGGTATAGTTTCATGCCTGGATACTTGGATGTTAAAATCTTCTAAGATCTTTGTGTTGCTTTGTAAATAAATCATGTGAATCTTTGGTTAAAAGAATGAAAGTACTCTAGCTAAAAGGTAGTATAAAAGGTCTAGAACCAAAAAATTGACCTATTTTGAGCCTGTGCCATTGTGCCTGGGGGAAGCCTTTCAAAATTAAACTACAAATTCATCCATTTTTATTTTTAAAGCAATAGCCACTATCTCTGTGAATCCTACAAATTCTCCATACACATTTCTCCTCAGGTCTGTATCAGCAGCAGTAGTTCATATACAAATACACTAGCTCAGAGCTACAGTTTTGTCAGAGCTTTTTTAAAGCCATCTTTGTGTTCTCCTGCTCCCCAGGACTGCTAGGGGCTAGTCCAGGCACTGGTATAAGACTTAGGGCAATTTTAAATTAGGCAGAGTTGCCACAGGCCTCAAGAGGCCATTCCACGGCTGGCTATAGGGAGAAAGAAGTGCACTCTGGCCATGGCAGCTCTCTCCTTGAACTCTTCCCCTATATCAGAGCCAGGAGAGTGAGCTGTGTAAAGCCAGCTATGTCACCTGGGTATTCTGCCACACCAGGGAAATTCCTAGCTGATGATATAAATCGGTTTTCTGGCCTCCTTGTGCCATTGGAGCAAAGGAAAGGGGCTGAAGCTCAGACCAGATACGGCCATCTGTTCTTCATTCTGTGCAGACATAAATTGATGCAAAATCAAAGCTGATTTGGTATGACAGGACACTATATAAATGAAGTTGTTGTTAGTATAAGTTCATTCCTCCATTCTCTCCATGTCAAAACTATTTTGAAAAATCAGTGTTTGGGAAAAAAAGGCAAAATTAGGTGAGGAAGAAGAAAAAGTGTTTCAAACTTACAAACAATAGAGAGAAAAACAATAAAAAATAAACTTTAAACATTGTTTAATAAGGTCTTTTAAGTACACTAAGTACTGTCCCTGAGCAAAACACCATCATTCTTTTCAACAAGCATTATCTTAATGTGCCACTTGAAATTACCTAGGGGACAAGTAATCTTTCTTTTTTTACATTAAATATTTAATGCACTTCAGGAACATAATGTTACAACTACTTGTTAGGTCATCCTACTCCACTAATACTTCCAGAGTTGTCAGTCACCATTAAAGTCCACATTTGCTAACAGTTACCTTACAATGGTATCCACCATTGCCACAGTTTTCTCCTTCTCTTAGGGCTTGTCTACACTTACCTGTAGAGCGGCACTGCTACAATCAATGCAGTGGGTGTCGATTTAGCGGGTCTAGTGAAGACCCACTAAATCGATGGGAGAGCACTTTCAGATGGACTCTGGTAATCCACTACTCCGAGAAGAGAAAGGGAAGTCAACAGGAGAGTGTCTCCCATCGACACAATGTGGTAATTCGATCTAAACTACATCAACTCCAGTTACGTTATTCACGTAACTGGAGTAGCGTAACTTAAGTTAACTTACTGCGGTAGTATATACAAAGCCTTAGAAAAGATGACATTTCTAGCGATTGGGTAGTTACAGTGGGCACATGTTGACATCTGTATAGTTTCTATTGCAGTTGTATTTGATTATCTGTTTTTTGTTTTTTGTGTTGGAGGTGGGGGGTTGTGATGATGTGTGCATTGGTATGATGGTAATAATACCATCAAATCCATCAAGATATTAAGGGAAGAAGCAACATTTCTAATGCCTAGGGCACAGGACTGGGAATCAGGACTCCTTGTTTCTAATGATCACTCTTTGACTGACCCACTTTCCAACCTTGCATATGCATTTGACTTCTCTGTGGTGGTATAGCCATCTCTCAGATGTGTATTTAACTAGCTCACAGAAGTTTCCTGAGCCTTAATTAATTAGTGTTTGTGAAGTGCTTCAGGATCCTTGGATGAAGTGTACTACAGCGTAAGTACAAAGCATTAATGCCATCTGGAATCTCCATTGGTTACTTCACCATTGAGACACAGAAATGATAGTTAAAATGATCTTCATTAGAGAACAGGAAGAGGCACTTCAGAACTTCTTCAGAACTAGTGGCAGTAGAACTACAACTAGTACAGCAGGCAGCCGCCAGCCTACTGTGTAAAAAAGCTTGTGAGAGCATGTCACAAGAATCCTCTGCAAACTCCACCGGCTACATATTCCTTTTTCAAATGAAGTCCTGATATGCAAGATCTTTGGGGAATAAGGGTGTGTGGAAAAGAGAATAACATTACTTTTTGTTCTGAAATGCTACCTTTAGTCATGTTTTGGTGCTTAGACCCCACATGGTAGATGCTTTGAACTGTGCTAGAGAGAAGGACAGGCAGACAAACAAAGAGTAGCAGCAGAAATTTGGATTGAAGCAATAGAGCCCTTGGCTTTAGACTCTGCGCAGAACAGCTTGCATGTGTGGCTGTTAAGTGAACATGAGCTCAAGTTCCCTCACATATCCACAGTCCCTCACTGCCAGAGACATTTTTTCCCTACTTTGGGTCTTAAGGTTCATAACTATTTGGTGTCTTGGATGTTGCCATGGCTGCACTACTTGAAGGGGTATAGTGATTCAATAGTGACTGGTACTATATTTACCATTTACTTTCATTTCTAGGTGACCCTGTGAGCTAACAGGGAGAGCTTTCTAACCCTGGACCAAATAACAGGTGTGACACTCATTGCACACACTTGTGTGACTCGTGTGCAAACCAAATTCATTCCAATAAACTCTCACCTCTGAGAAGCCCCTGAGGACTGGCATTGTGGCAATGCTTGCAAGCCATTGAAAGAAATGACGTCACACTCTGTCCCCACAGACTCGCACAGAGGAGCCCACAGCAGCGGAGTTAGTATTTTAGCACACTCTTTCTCCATGCCAACACCATGGGACTCAATGCTCTTTTTTTATTGGTGGTGTCATCTGGCCTCAGTTCACAACAGGGGCCAATGCTCCTGACAGTGGCCCTCTCAGAATCACTAGCAGGAAACTGGAGTTAGATCTATTAGAGTCAGTTTGCTTCTTTTTTTAGACAGAGCATTCTGGATGCACACACCAACCTGTAGCATGCGTGTGCATGCTCGCACACCCCCACCCACCTACCCACACACAGCAGTGGATTTTAAATGGAAGCCTGCCATCAGTTCAGACGGCTCCTTGTAGTGTGCAGGGTAAGAGTTCCCTCAGCTACAGTTAGCTGTTTACCTCGTTCACTTGTTGAGCATTCATTTACCTAGCAGTTTTGCCTGCTCCCTTTCAGTTATCATAGCGCCCCACTGAGGTTAGACCTTCTTAGTAAAGATGAGCTGAGGAGGTGATGTTTTGATTCAGATGTGAATTAGCTTCTGGCTAGAGATCAGGTCTGAGGCCAAATCAAGGCTATGGTAGTGATTTGTTGGTACAGAAATATTATGAGCTGTTCTTGTGAGATTTTTTACCCTAAATGGTGGAAACCCTGAAAAAAGCAGCAAATCGTATAAGATTTCAGCCACATCTGAACGGGAAAATAGGCCTGTTCTGATGTGTGATCTGAGCTGGAGCCATGCAGGATACAAAACCAAATCTCCCTGAAATTGAAGGGGATTCCAGTCCAAGGTTCCCACCCTGGCTCATCACTAATTCCTAAAGTATCAACTAATTTTTATCTGAATGTTTGAGATATTCAGTTTCCAGAGAGCAGTTCCTTGAAAACAGTATTCCTTCTGTTCAGAATTTGCATTCATGCACATCTGTAATAATTATTAGGGTTCTGCTTCACCACTTAACATTTCTGGTGCTGTGAAAAAACCAACCTCTAGGGTACTGAATCTAAGCTGCTAGCTCCTCACAGAATGGTCTGGAAAGCATGTGGTGCTAAACAGGTGTAAAAAAAAAAAAAAAACTTTGCTGTGTCCCATGGCTGCAATGCTAGGCATGTGTTTTCTGACTGCCTGTTGCCAAAGGGCATTCTTGAGAAACAGTTGCCAGTATGTGCTTCTTAAAGTGACATCAGAATAAAAGCACTGATTTGCAACTTGTGGTACATATTTTTCAGGAGCCTCAGCTGTCAAAGGATAACACTGCATAAGAATTTGTTTGTCTCCTACGTTCTTAACTCTGTGTTTACCATCGCCCACCTCATCACAGTAGTGCCTAATCCAGGCCTTGTAAAAAGGGATCCTGTAAGTATTTAATTATTCCCTTCTTTTACAGAACACAGCTAAACAAATCCACCGTGGATACGTTTGTAAACGATAGCCTTGCAATGCACTAGGTCAAAAATACAGGACCAAATTCAGAGAGACTTACACAAGCATATCTCCCATTGGGAGAGACTTGCTCAATAAGAATCTCAGAATTTGTCTTGAGGAGCATAAGGATTTGAAAGTAAAGTAATTCTGTTAGCAGCATGGACTTGCTGGAATGTTGAGAGAGAATTTGCACAATCTGTTGAGATAGAGTTCCAGGACTTCATCAGTGCAGCTCAGCAGGGAGCTCAGAAGTTAAATCACTTTTCTGTCTCTCTGATCCTGGCCTGCAGTCCTATTCCCAGCACAGAGTGGCTCTACTTACATTGGCTAACAATGGCTCCTGAAGGATAGAGTGGCCCTGCCTATGCCCCCTTTCTCCCAGACATGCCCTCTATCAGAGAGTGGGGATGTGGAGTAAAGTGGCCACCATATGGCTCTATAATCCTTGAGGACTTCCCCAGGCAGGGGGACCCAGTCACCAATCCACTGGGATTCTGGGTGCTTTGCATTGTTGAAGCTGGGACCAGGATCCAGTCCAGTTTTCACTGTTTACCAAACTCTTCCCAGTAGCCAATAAATCAAGGCACAAGCTCAGTTCATTTTCAGTACCATTAGTCCTCTTTAGGTAGATGAAGGAGCTCTGCATATTGTTGGACTCTGCCAGTCCATCCACTGATAAATATTTCAGAAATTTGCATTAAACACAAATGACCTGAGTCTGACCTTACTCACATTAGGAGTAATTCACCCCAGTCCAGTGGAGCTGCATTAGTATACACTGATAAAGACTGTCAGGCCTGTGATCTCTAAAGTTATGTCATAACATTTATCAGTTTGTCTTCTAGTAGAATATTTAAATTATGGCTTAATCATTTCTCTAGTTCTAAGTTTCAAAAAGCGATTAAATGCTACCACAGTATTACCTGTCTTACATGCATCTTTCAACATGTGCTATCTGTTAATCAAGATAATTAAAGTAGTATGTGAACAGACTACAGAAAAATATGATCAGTTTCAGGGACCATCTGGAGATTAAAAAATAGAACAGAAAAAAATATCAAACACATTTCATTCTACCTTGCTGCATATTGTCCTATGTTTCCATTTTACGCAAAGGGTATGATAAAAATACTCTTGATATTTGAAGATGAAGAGCTCGTACATGATAAGCAAAGCATTAACATCAGGCTGCTGAAATTTAAGTAGGAATAATTACCTCAAGCTCAGGTTAAAAAATGATAGTTCCTGGCAGAAGAGGTAAATTATCTAAATCAGAGTGCTTTTTAATAAATGTTGAGGTCACAGCTAGAAGGTTTATGCATTGAGAGTGTACTGATTTATAAAGGAGACATGAGGCAAATATATGTAGATATTTAGTACCAGATCCTCATTTGGGATGAAATCCTGGCCCCAAAAGTCAATGGAAAAGCTCCCATTTACTATAATATGCCAGGGTTTCTTGGTGTAAGGTGGCATCGCTCTATTGAAGTTAATTGAGATACATCAGTTTGCACTGGCGATATGGCCCTTAGTAACTATGGTGATGAATGCTATAGGAATAGCATAGATAGATACTTATGACTTCAGTGGGACTCCATATAAGTACAAAGATCTGTCCATGCAGAGCACCTTGCAAGATTGGGGCCTTAAATTAGTATCTTAAATTAGAGGAAATTCTTTAGATTGGATCATACTTGAAAAGGAAACATGTATACAAAGAAATTTACCTGGCCAGTACATTTCTGGCTTTCCACTGCTGTTACTGAAGATATTCATATGACTAAGCTCCAATTCAGCAAAGTATGTAAGCACATGGTTAATTGCTTTGATGAATTAGGGCCTTATTCTGTGCCTTCTCCCTCACCATCAACTCTTCTTCTGCCGGATCCAGCAGTGAATTGCTCCCTAGTAGGTAAGACATAAAACTGGAAGTCAGAAGACCTGAGTTCTTCTACTGACTAACTGGGTGATGCTGGGTGAGTCATGTAACCCTTAAGTATCTCAATGTACATGTCTTTAAAAATAAGAAGGTAACAATTTATTTGCAAAGCACTTTGAAATCTGTGGTTAAAGAGCCCTCCACAGGTACTAGGCAATACATTATTTTATTATTATTCTATTCTTCTGATACCATATGGCTGGGAAGAGAAAATGAGCCATTAGGGGGGCATGTTCTCAAAAAATAATGAAAATCTTTTGAAAATGTAATGAATGTATGTTTAAATCACACCAGAAATATTCCTGTTAACTTTTCACTTTGTAGTAATTTAACAAAGCAAATAAAGGTATTATATATTGCTTTGGTTTATATTTGGTACACCTGCCATTTTTTAAAAGTCCATTTCAGATGATTGCTTCTGACTTTTTGTAGTTTGCAATGTTTGGCCTCATTTCTCCTGTGGATCTTCACAGCTTAATGGACACATGGGTTAGTACATCTCATGCATCAAAAATACGCAGGCATACATATCATAGTGTGGAGGAGGAATTGCTATACCATGGGAATTTCAAACAGTCACAAATATCCATTATTTAATGGCCTGATATAGATGTGACATAGGCAGTATTTATTTATTCTGCACCATGAAAAAATACTTTAAAAATAAATGTTATTCCACCTCATTCCTTGGAAATTTTTCCCTTTCGGAAGTTTCAGAGTAGATTTTAAATATGAGGTAGCATGGAAAAGCTACTCCCAGTGAACATATATTTATGAAGATGTCAGTAACACCAATGGAAGACAACAACAAGAAGGAAGAAAGAAGCCTGTCTTATGTAATGGATGCTGAGGGGATGAGACTAGGAAACAAGTCCTTCTTTCCCTAACACCAAAGAACCATTCTCTTCCCACTGGGCCTTTTCCTATCAAGAGATCAGGTTCCAATGCATACACCTGGACCTGGAAAGAATCTATTATACCCTGCCCCTTGGATATGTTCCTTAGCACTGATTTAAACCTGTTTTGTGACAATTCCATCAATGTAAAACGGTAAGTGAAACTGGTTCTTAAGTGTATTTATTATTATACTTTTCTTTTTCTTTTGTTCTATCTTATTATTTGATTCTATTTGTATTCTTGAATTTATGTGCACCTAAACTAATGGAAGAGAAAAAGGATACAAACCCTGGCTTCCCAGGAGGAGGGGAAGAAGAAGAGCAAAGAGTCTATGGACAATTGGATAAGGAGAAATAGCAGTGTATGTGTGAGTGTGTATATATATGTATAATGCTATGAAACTAAATTCCTTTTTTTACATTGTACCAAAGTGACAGTTGTCAATTATCCTTGTAGCTGAAACAACCAAGAGTTTCTTTGCCACTGAGGCAAAAAATGACCAATAAAACCTTGTAAAGCGGCCGTTCCAGTATTTTCTTCATGTTGGTGACAAATGTAAAACTGGAACATTTGCACTTTGTCCGGAACAGCTAAAGTCCCTCCCCCTTATCAAGCCATTGAAAATCCTGAACACTGAGATCTGCACTTTAGCTGAAGTGCACTGGCCAGGAATGAGTGAAAAGAAAATTGAAGATGATACACTTTTTTTCTCAGGCTGCCCTAACAGGTTGCTCAGGCAACAGGCGGGCATTGTACTTTCATCCAATGCCTGATGAATGCAGGATTGGTGAGTGATTAATGAGTGACTTAGCACCATCGGATTCTGTACCAGCTGTGGGCATCTTACTATTATCGCAGTGTATGATCCAACCAAGGCCAGCAATGTAGCTGCAGATATTTTTTTACCAGCAACTGTGGTCACTCTTTAATGACACTCTGGGATGAAATGTCATCATGATACTGGGTGACTTTTCCTGCATGTAGGAAAATAAAGTTACATCAGGTCACGTTCATTCAGGAAGTTTGGTATTGGGCAGCAGAACAGGAGTGTGCAGCAACTGCTGGAATTTGCAGCTGCCAACGACATGGTGATCTCTGACTGGCTCTTCTGGCAGCCAGAGATTCACAAGCAGACCTGATACAGCCCAGATGGCTTCACTAGGACTGTTATTAATCATGTCCTCCTTAACAATCATTGGCGATTAATATTGGATGTAAAAGTTCACAGAAGTGCTGAACCATCAGCTTTTGCTGACAAAAGTACGCCTCTGACTTCGATGACAGACAGTTAATGAGCTGAAATTAGCCTGATTCAGCCAAAAGCCCTTATTACAACCAAGCTATCAGACAGCTTTCCGTTCTGAACCATGTAAGGCTATCGAAGCATTATGGAGTGAAGTCTCACTCCCTTGTCAATGATGTTGTTTCAGGTCATCAGTGCTGATCTCTGCCAGTTTAGTGATGGGGCCCCAGCCCTTCAAATGACATCTATGGGTCAGGGAATAAATGCTCACAGTTGTTGGAGCTAAATAAAAAGCAAGGCTACCATTTGAGTCTTCAAATACACATTTGTGGAGAGCAAAAGCAAAGGCTGAATGGGTTCAACTTTGGAATGAAGTTTACCACTGGCTGCCACCAGGCGTGATCGCCGCACTCCCTATTCAACTTTGCGGTGTTTGCAAGGGAATGTGGCACCAGTTTCTCCAGTAAAGAATTGGGCTGGCAGCATCAGCCAGAGTCTGCAGAATCAGTTGCATTGATGGGAAGACCGTGTCATGATGCTCTTCAATTGTCCATCACCTGCAGTCCCTCTTCCACATGAAGAGGGGAAGGAAGTCACAGTAGAGCCACCTTCCTTCAATCAAGAAGGTATCTGGACCACAGTCCATAAGCTGAAGTCTGGGAAGGCACTGAGGGTAACATTACCCCTGAGATGCTGAAGACAAATGACAGTATTATTGTACCACCATTCTGCTTTGGGATCTTGAATATGTGAATAACATTGTCTTGTTGACTCAGTTTGATGAATCACTGAAACTGGTGGCCGATCTGGTCAGGCAAGAAGCAGCATGCATTGAACTGGTTATTAATCCAGATAAAACGAAGTCCCTGGCCATTACCATCAAACAGCTCCAGTTTACAACCAGGTCATGCTAACCTGTCCAGGTGGGACCTCAAGTATGTAGCAGCCCTCAAATATTTGGGCTGTCATAGACAGTGCTGGAGGATGCTCAAAAGATGTAGATGCTCATATAACAACAGCTGCTGCTGCTGCCATGTTTCATGCCTGCTCTGGGCCTGACAGCCTCCGTGGATCTGTTGTAACATCAAGCTTGCTACAAAGCTGTGGATTTATAGAATCACATTCATACCAACTCTGTTGTATGGAAGTGAGGAAGGCCAAAGAACACTCAACTAACATTTTCAATTCTCATCATATCCGTCAGCTTTTCCATATCAAGTGGCAGGACAAGACTGGAAATGAGGATATTCTAAACTGAACCCAGCAACCACCTCCATCAGCACTGGTTTGGTTTTGTCTGCTTTCTTGGTATAGACATATAAGAATGGAAGATCAACAAATTCCAAAGTGTGTGTGTCAAGGAATGCTGCCTCAGAGCCAGTGATCATGTAGGTGCCAAAAGCGTTGGTGGCAGGATAAGATTGCCAATGAGGGACATAAATGGAAAATACAGTCAGACCATCTTAGTCACCTTACCAGAGATAGATCAGGTTGGCACTGATTTGCAAGGAGGCCACATTCTTTTGTGTTTTGTCATGATGATGACGATGTATTATAGTATCCCTAAAATTGCTTATGGAGAAAAGTGTTAAGTCTTGAAATTAAAACAAGGAGAAATACATTTATTTGTGAACAACAAATTAGATTTTTCCATTAAAAAGTCTGAAAAATATAAATAGAACTGCAGCTTTCTAATCATTTCAAGTGATCTTGTACATTCACTGGTCTTATTCTGGCAACTATATTGCTGAATATTGATTTGTGTATGTGGATAAGACACAGCTGGAGTCTGGAGGGATATTTCTGTTAATGAGAAACCGAATCATTTAACAGATACCATTTAACAGCCCTCATTACACCCCTGCAGTATCAATTGAAATCATTGGGGTTACATGTTTGTATATGAGGGCTGAATTTGGTCACAAGTAACCAATGGCTGAGTAATTTGAAGCTAGTCTGGAAAAGCTTAAAATTACCAAGAGATTTTATTTTATTTCATAGCACTTTGTTGTGAGAAGGGAGAGAATATTGGTATCTTCCTCTTTACCCATGTTCCCCCTTGTTTCATACAATCTCTTCAACATTTGTGCACTAGCTTTCCCCTGGTTACTCAACGGTCTTGACAAGTGTAGTCTAAAGTTTAGAGCTCTGTTACAATGTGACAGAGCCCATGCTAAAGGACAGCACAATGGCATGGTACCCCATTGGGCACTCCTAAGAGCATTGCTCTTCAGCCAGGTACGGTATCTCAGAGTCCCCAGGAAGTACAGCCACTCTGACTCTCATAGAGGAGGGTGCAGTGTGCTTTCTTCAGGACTAGCATTACATGGTCCCCTCCCCCTTCCTGCACAGTTTGAAGAGGCTCTAGCTGGAGCAGACCTGTCTCCAGCCCAATGATTGGGCGAGAGTGTGCATTGCCGATCTGCCCTGTGTAAGGAATGGTATGGAGGTACACCATGCCAAGTGCATTGCATGAAAAGAGAAACCACATACCTCTTCCCCACTTCAGTCCAGCATTAGCATTGCCAATGGTGCATAAAAGGAAAGTGAAAGAACAGCACTAAAGCAAATATTCTCAATAGGTAAAAACTTTAACAACAAAATTGTGGTATAAATAATATACCAAAAAATCATGACCAGCAGGATGCCATAAATAGTCTCCCCATTCACTCATTAAAAGTAGAGTCGCCATCACTCAACTCAAATGAGGTTTTCCTGTATCTGTATCAAAATATGGGGAGACACAGAAAGAAATGAACAATGTATCATGATAAAGTGTGGAGAGGAAAACTGATTTATGGGACTAAAGTGCAATTGGCTTTCCCCTATTGCCTGAGGGATAAACAGGGAATGAGAGCCAGGAAAATGAAGGTGATGGGCAATATTGCAGAAGCCGAAATAATTGTAGCTCTTTTCTGAAGGTAACTATTATCTTCCTTGTTAGCACTGCAGCAGGCACCTGCTGCCTTTTGTTAGTTATGATTCTTTCTGATGTGGCCTGACGGAGTCCTGAGGAATTTTAAAAATGTAATTGTGTCAGTAACTGAGCCAAAAATGATCCCATTGAAGATAAATGGTAAAATTCCTATTAACTTCAGTATAACCACTGTTAGCCTCAAATTTCTACTTTGCTCAGTCTCTGCTGGACATGGCAAAGATTGGGGAGCCATCAAGGAGTGCAGTTCCATGTACGGGGGGTTGTTCCGTGTTCTGTGTGCTGCATAATAACATGGTAGAACTCCATTCTTTTTACACTAAACTGGCTCTTTATTAAAGCAACTATTCACAGAGCTGCTCTATCTGCACTTTAGCATTCCTAGCTATGACTTCCTGGTGCCTCTCCATCCTAAAATCCCTGTTCCTCTTTCTAAGTTCCATGCAGGTTGCTTACAGGGCAGCCAAAGCCATTTTAGACCCCAGCATGGTTTAGATCAAACTGAGAGCTGTTCTAAAATACAAACTGGCTCCAACAGCCCCCAAGGGGGAATCTTGCCGCTGCAGATTGCTGAAGTTCAGTGACCTGTAGCCACATCTCTTCCAGCCTCTGGCACACCCTCTACACTAGGGGCTGAGAGGTGCCTGTAGGAAGGCTATGTTGTCACCTTGCCATTTAGGCATCTCCTACTATACCAGAGAATTCCACAGCTGACCAACTATTTGGTCTCTTTGCACTGCCAGAGGTATGCAAATGGGTCATGGTGGGGCTCAGGATTCAGCCCTGTGTTTATAATTGTAGCAGTTAATTGACTTCCATGGGACTAATTGTGTGAATAAGATAACCACAAGTGTCCTTTAGCTGTTGTAAGCAAAATATTCACTAGTTTTGCACATGTCAGTGCGGGTCAAGTTCTGTTTTCGCTTTCACCTCATGCAAACTCCAACTGAAACTGGTGTGTTTACACAGGGTGAGTCTGGGAAGATTGTGGTCCCTAAAGAAACACTGTCATCTGAAATTTAGCTCAAAATGTAAATGCTGTAAAGTAAAATAGAAATGGTTCTAATTTTGAAAAAGAAACCAATCTCATAAAAACACGTGTTTTAAAACAAATAAGCATTCCCCTTCTGTGTGTGAAATCTCAGTAGGGCAGAGCTAGGAACAGGAACCCAACTATGACCAAAGGTGAAGCTGACTTCAATGATTTTCACTGGCCAAGGTAAACAAAAAAGGAACAAAGGGCCAGATTTCAGGCCTCTATCAATTTAGGTAAGACTAGGAAAGTCAAAGGGAGTTGGGTACCTAATTCACTTTGGCACTTTTGAAAATCCCAATAGGCACCTCTCTTCATCTTTACGTACCTAAATACCTTTGTCAATCTGCACTACCAATCCCACTTTTGCATTTCTCACAGAGACATTCGCTCAGTCGTACAACAAACTTGATCAGTCTCCCATGGTTTTCTTTAACTACTGTGACTTGTTCTATCTGCAGTGTGGGAAAAAATGGTCGGGCTGAGAATTTGGGTTCAGATTGAAAAGTTCACAGGTGAATGCCACTCTGTTTATGTTCGTGCATATAACACCACTACCTTGCACAGACTTCATGCTGGCTTGGTTTTTCGTTCATTCAGAGATGCTTTGTGTCGCTCCGTTTTACACCGCTTCAAACTCACACCAGGCTTCACAACCTCACTCCTACCACTCCTGTTCATGGGATCAGTGGCTGGGACTCCCTTTAGAGCCTATCAACACTTAAACTGAAGGAAGGAGGATTTGCTGCAGAGAAATATAAAGCCCATCCCGAAGAGGCCAACTGTGCTGTTTTCACAGCACTCAAACCACTGCTAGCAAAAGGAGCAAAGTGTTGCTCCTAGGAATTCCAGCTGAGACTCCAGCATGGCAGGGCAGAGCAATGGCTATTCTTTTTTATGCTTTCTAATTTTGAAACCAAAATAGAAGGGCTATGCCTTAATTTTGCAGTTGCCCAGAATAATTACTAATGAAATGTAGAAATAAGATGTTTAAATCCAATTAGTTTCCTTCTCCCAAGCTAGTTTACCAAGACAAACCTGCAAGCTGAGTTTGATGAATCAGGACTCGTAGGATGCCATCGGTCCCATATCCCCAGTGACAGCTAGCTTGCTTTTAATTAGCCTTTGTAGGTGTAGAAGAGCAGCATGTATTTGAGTGGTGCATATTTCTTTCCTGACACAACAAATGCTGGCACCATCTTTCAGAATGATAACTAGTGTTGTTGTGAACCTCATTGTAAGAATTATTTGTACACAGTTGATTCCCATTCCTAAACCAATCAGGAAAATAAACCCACTTAAAATATTGTTGAGGGTTCAAGACAAACCAACCCAGCTGAGGAGATTTTAAGTTAAGGATACCACAGTGTCCTTACCAATCTGAGCCCTGCCCTGTGCTTCCTCATCATTATGGCTCAGGTTGGGAGTGGTATCTGTGCAACCATACAATCCAGGAAGAAGCATCCCACGTGCTTTTGTGGCTGCACAGGAACTGTTCATAGTAGGAATTCTAAGAAGGGGGCAGGGTCCTGGCCCACAAAGCAGGGCTGACACACCAAGGGGAGCAATCTATTCCACTGAACTTCCCTTTGATGGAGCATGCAGCATTCTCCCTGTGCCCAAAGAGTAGCACCAAAGAGATCATTCTGCCCTAGGAGCTGTGTCTTAAAAACCACAGTCTAGCTATGTAACAGCTAAGGGCCCTTATACACTGGTGTCTCAGAACACTGGGGAATCTTTCATGCCTAGGACTACACTCTGGTCCCATGTGCAAAGCGCGAGTTAACGTGTTATGTGAAGGATACCCCATGAGAGCAGCACAGCCGCAACTACATTCCAGTAGTAATGGTGACTGCTGGCCCAGATTTCCCCGGTATGGGTTGTTCTGCACAGCCACCACCTTCCAAACAGCCACAGAGGCAGGTGGTGCAGAGCAGGACTCTGTGGCATGCAGGTAAAGTTCTGTTCTGCTTTTGTTCTGCTTCTCCCTTCAAGCACAACCAAACCACAATGGTTAGACTGTACTAAGGGCCTGCTGTGCTCATGGAGGGAAGGCAGGATTTGGCTCCAATTGTCGTGACTCATTCTTCCCACAGCAGGCCTCAGTTATGGATTATGTGGTGGCCTGAATGTAGAATTTCTTCAAGAGCTATTAGTTTGCCTCTATTGCTTAACATTAACGGAGGGTCATTTGCAAAGGAAGTGTCTGCCAACAGTAAACTCAGGGCCTAACGCACCACTGCATTCCTCCAGTTTTTACTCTAGTGTGACTGAATTCATTGGAACTACACTCGCATAAAACTGGAGTAACTCAGCGGTGAGTCATCCTAGTCAGCCTCTCATAGTTTATCCTAGGAATGAACAATTATCCCTGTTACTAAAGACTTAATACAATTAGCGCTGATGAAGATGTAGCGTAAATACCGAATTGACATATTAAAAACAAAAAGAATGTATTTTCTCCCTCATGTCTGAATGTACTATTAAAAATGAATGCACTGTTTCCCTGGGTGGAATAATATTTTCATTCATTTTTGAAGACAGATTTGTAAAGGATTAAACAGCATAAAAAGAAATCAGTGATTCCCATTTATCCCCAAGATTTTATATTCTTGTTGATTTCTTCATAACTTTTGTATATAAAAGCAAATTTAGAGTTACATTTCACCCCATCAGTATCAAGTTCCCTTTTCAGGTAGCAATTCCATGCCAAGTAGTGACATCATGACCAGCCGTATGCAACCTGTAGGATCCAAGTATTAATGATAAAAGGCCATTTGCAGCATACTTAGACGGCACTTCAGTAAAGAGCATTAATATTCAGTGTCACACATACAATAGTTGAATTCAGCTTGAAAACATATCATGCAGCTACCATTCATGAGAAAGATTCAGACTTTTTCAAGAAAATTATTAGGGATGCTTTTTCCATAGAGAGGCAAAAGATCATTTAGCTAAATTAATTAGCTGATAGCAGGGGAGAAAAAAAGAAAATAATTGGGGGCGTTAAGAGCAAAGCTATTATTTTGGGCCAGATTCTACTACCTTACCACTGCAGGCCTTACTTTATGAGTATTGCTACTGAATTCTCTCCTAAGGCAGAGTCTTAATTCAATCATCTCTGTAGATCTCAACTATCCTAGTATCACAAAGAAAGAGATTATGTTCTCTCTCATAAATTCCATGACCTGTGTTAAGTTCAATGGCCTGTGTTATACAGGAGGTCAGACTAGATTATCACAAGGGTCTAGGAATCTATGAATGTCTTTCAGGTAGCCAAGTCCCAAATCATTCTTTGTCAAAACAACATCTGATATTCCATCTACATCTAATGAGAAACCAGTATGGATCCAATAGCGCTGCAGTTGTAACATCCTAATCACTTTCTCCATAAATGTAACTCTAAATGATCTTATGTTGTAGCCCCATGTAAAGTGCATTGCAGTGTCTAATCATAAAGTGATAAAGGCATGGAGAACTCTAGCAACTTCTGAGAGAAAGGCTGCACCTTTCCTGCCAGATGTAGGTGAAAAAACAGCAGTCTCGACCACAGTTGCCACCTGAACATTCAGGAGCCACTGTGGCACTAACACAATCCCCAGATTGCAAACTTGAGCAATAAACAGAGGGAACAGACCCTCAATCAACAGTGTTGATTTAATTTACCATTTTATTTGATTGCTTATCCAAACCTCTGAGCATTACCACAGTCTTCTCTGAATTGTTTCTAAACTAGCTAGCTCTCATCCATCAGCACTTGCATTCTGATAACTACACTAATCAACATGAATTACCAGACCAGGATAACCTGCTTTTAGTATCAGCTGCCTACCCGTGTCACCAGTCTTGTCATTCTTACACATTTCTGCCATCTAAGAAACAGAACTGTTACTACAAATTTTCCATTATGTATCTTTTCTCACTTGCTCTATTTTTAACAGGTCCACTAAACTCACATAACCAGAACTTTGGCAGTGATGTGAAGTCTGTTTTCTACCTCATCCGTCCTGACACTCTTATCAAACACTACAGAGACTATATTTATTTTAACCTTTGTATTGACTGAGTAGCGAGTCCCTGCCAGGCTGCAACTATTAAGTGGAGTGGAGAGATTGTTGAATGGACTCTGACACTAATCAAGTTCTCTGTGCTTTATTGAGATGTTTACGTACCTGCCCCTTTCTTTTTGATTAATCTCAAGAGATCTGAGCAATGTGGAGTTCTGTATCTCTCCCAGTAGCTAAGAGACTTGAAGGAAGCAAGTATCTTGTTTCAGATGTGTACATAAGTGACAGGAATATCTAATTATTGTTATTACAGAAGGTGACCTTGGACTTCTTTTAACTCTGCAGCCTACTTGCTATTCTAAAAAGCAGAATACCAAGTAGATTGTATATAATTTGCCCTGAACAACCCATGCATGACAAAATCAGAGTTGCCCATCACATCATGCTTAAATGTTAGATTAATTAGCACAAATACTAACAGTTGACCTGGGAGTGAAGGTGGTGCTGAGTGCAATCTATGGGTTAGGTTGCCTTTCATAAACTTTCATCTGATCTTTCAAAGCAAAGCCCTTATAGGAAGGGGGCCTTTAATGACTCTGAACTATTCTATGATTCTGCAACTACAAAAACAATACACTTAAAAATGTTACATTGAGGCATAAATGTCAAGAATCAGATAAATCACAACAAACCTGATATTCATTGATGAGCTATTTAAGCTAAAGCAGTGGTTCTCAAACTAGGGCCGCCGCTTGTTCAGGAAAAGCCCCTGGCAGGCGGGGCCACTTTGTTTACCTGCCGCGTCTGCAGGTTTGGCCAATCGCAGCTCCCAACCGCGGCCACTGGGAGCTGCGATCGGCCAAACTTGCAGACGAGGCAGGTGAACCAGTCCGGCTCGCCAGGGGCTTTCCCTGAACAAGCAGTGGCCCTAGTTTGAGAACCACTGAGCTAAAGGACAATGTTAGAACAAGATCAAAAAGGTATAAATTGGCCAAGAATAAATTTAAGCTAGAAATTAGAAGGTTTCTAACCATCAGAGGAATGAGGTTCTGGAACAGCCTTTCCACAGGAAGAGTGGGGCTCCTTTTAAAATGGAGCTTGATACATTTATTAATGGGATTATATGATGGTATAGTCATCAATAGCAGGGACTGGATTTGATGGCCCAGGATCCCCATTCCAGTCCTATGTTCCTTTCCAAGATTTCTTTCAATGAGTGTCTGTGACGGGGTGGATTAGGTTCAAAGGCCCCCTGTTCGAGGCCTTAGGGTCCTGCCACAACTATCCCAAGAAAGGAGCAATGGCGCTAAGTCCTCCGAGCAGCCTAGAGAGGCTGTAGGGGGCAGCCAGTCAGAGCCCAGGGTGGCCATATAAAAGGAGCAGCAGAGCTAGAGACAGGAGATTTTTAAGAGCAGGTTAGACAAACACCTGGTCTAGATAATACTTAGTCCTGCCATGAATGCAGGGGACTGGACTAGATGACCAGGATTAGGACTCTCAAGGTCCCTTCCAGTCCTATGATTCTATGATGCTTTAGGAGTCATGCTAAGAAGAGCTAAATGCTAGCCTGCTAAAACTTATCAGCACAAGAAATGTTAAGCAAGGAATATTATTTTTAGCTATGTCCTAAGATGCAGGAACAGATGCTTAAGTTAGCAAAATTTGATGGACTTACCAAAAAGATCTAAGTAAATAACAGATGTCTGAAATTATCAGAAAATGTGCTAAAAATATAATGTATCTGTCTGAATAAATGAGGAAATAGACCCAAACTGTAAAAAGGGGGGCTATAAGAATGTCAATTTGTATACCATTTTCAGAACCATGACTGGGATCATCTTGTCATCACCGGGGGGCTGGTTCTCCAGATTTTGGTAACCATGAGGCCTATATCTGTTAGGCACTGTTCTGATCTCTAATTTTCTAATACATTCAGTCACTCTGACTTAGCCAAGTTCTAATTATTTGATCATTTCAAACCATATTAAATTTTGGTTATTGATTAATTATTGATGATCAATTCTTGATCATTGATTATTGGAACCCTGGTCTTCATGGGTGAGTGCTTTAACCACTGGGCTAAAGGTTATAAGGTTGGGGCACCCCCACCAGTGTTTTGTGCAAAGACCTATTAGGCAGCTTCTGAGTGCAGCACTGGATTGGGCCCCATAGGCTAGATTTGGGGGAGGGGGAATGCCTAGTATGAGGATCCCACCAGGAATTAGGCAGGAGCTAGCCACCTAGGCTTCAGGATTGAGGTGGCTTTGTGCATGCCCACTTATAGCTTTTCAGGTGCCATGGAGACTTTAACACAGAAATCTGAGTGCCTAGGGACTTCAGCACCTAAAGGTTATGTGGTAGCTGAGTGGGGATTTAGAGACCTAAATTTTGGATTTAGGTACCTACATGGCAATTAGACACCTAACTCTCTTTATGGAACTAGCACCTAGTGGGATGTTCAGAAGTGTTTAGGCACCTATGGGAGTTAGGCACCTAGGTGCCTTTTGAAAACCTGCACCTTTAGGAACCTTTACACATATGTCCCTCAGGAATTTAATTCCTATTCTACTTTCAATGAGATTTAGGGTAAGTTCCTAAGTAATTTTTGAAAATGAGACTTAGGATCCTACATCATGTAGGTACTTTTGAAAATTGTACCCTTTTAAAATTGTGCTACACAGAATGCAGTGTCAACCTCTGAGCTGTGTCCATTTTGTTTTTTAAATTTAAATTTTAAAAAAGTATATTAAAACATCCATCTTAGTCTGAGAGCCTGTGTGCCATATTTCTGACTGGAACATGTTTTAATGGGTGAGTCATAAACTTCTGAAAATAGGTACTGACATATGAGCAGGTATGATGTGTTCTGATAGCTGGTTTTTTCGAGTCACACTGCTTAGCATAACATTACTTTGGAAAAGTCCTTTACTGCTTATTTGTCCAAAATATGGATACTTGGAATTTAAGGATACTTTCCTAGAATAATAATCTAATAACCAGAAAAAATTATGAGGCAGCTCAGTAGTTGAAACCCAACCACACTCCCTTTTAATACTAAATAAGAATGTCTGAGAAAATATTTTATTGCCTTCAAACTGAATGCAGATAATAAATCACATACAGCTACTGCAGCAGTCAGTACAACTATGCAATGGGGCAGATCGTCAGCTAGTTTATATCAGGAGAGCTCTAGTGAAGTCAATGGAACTGCACTGACTGACCCCCGAGTGAGGATCTAATATGTTTATTTCTCTTTAAAACAAACTGAGGCAAATTTGGCACTTTTTGACTTAATCTGGCCCACATAGATGGCTTAATATAAAAATAATAACCTTGTCTGGCTCATTGTCACAGAGCGGTTTCTCTGAAATTGTTTGAACTTAAATTGTGTGCACACCCAGAGTGATCACAAGTAAACAGAGAGGGAATTAGAAGTGAGAGGTTTTATTCTGTGCAGTTAGCACTTGCTCTAATACTCTTAGAACTAGATTATTCAAAGCTGGCTCAGGGAGATAGAAACGCCAGATCTCCAGGTCAGCCTGACCCCCTGAACACTGTAGGGAATGGCTCTCAGGGAGGAAAGGCAGGAAATCAATGAGACTTTCTTCAGGTGTGTCCAAAGCTGTGACCAAAGTTTGCCCCATTCATCCAAACTACTGAGAAGGTATGAAAAATCTGTCTAGTATCAAATGTATTCATTTTATATGATATTTTATGGTGTTATGCTATATGTGTGTAGTTCTCATGGATTATGAGACTAATATATAATGGTTAGTTCTTGAATAGTGTTTTTTATTCAGAGGTGATCAGGTGTTATGGAAAGTCTTGTCTGAGAAGAGTCAAGTATATATGAGCAAGTGCCCTTGTGTTAACAGAGGAACAGATAAAATGTAACTTGCAGTTTAAAGCAATATCTTCTGTCTGAGTCCTGCAAGACGATCCACATGAGCGGACCCCCATGAAATCTCTGAATGGAGCTCTGCTCTGGATCTTCTGGCCGGATCGGGGCTGTAGACCTTGAGAGCACCACAAAATCCAGCCTCTGGCTTGTCTTGCTAAAATCTGATTGTACAGATATGTGTAAGAGAAAATATATGAATTACCCATGTAGGGATGTTCTGATCAGTTTCTGTATCCCCTGCATTATTTCTGTTATGTATTGTAGCTGGAAATGTCTCAAAGAAATGTGTGGGTTTTAGATAGCAGAATACTTTTATGATTATTATTAATATTAATAATTATAATATCGCTGGAATTATTTTTATTGTGGTTTCACCTAGAAGCCAGGGCCCAATTGTGCTAGGCTTTTTACAGACTCATAACAAGGAGACAGTCCTTGCCCCCAAAAGCTTATACTCTAAGCACAGGTCTACACTTAAAATGCTGCAGCAGCACAACTGCACCAGTGAAGTTGTGCCACTGTAGTGAAGATGCTACTATGCAAAGGGGAGAGTTCCTCCCACCAGTGTAATTAATTCACCTCCACAAGAGGCGGTAGCTGTGTTGACAGGAGAAGATCTCCCATCGACACAGCGCTGTCTATACCAGGAGTTAGGTTGGTATAACTGCATTGCTAGGGGTGTGGATTTTTCACACCCCTGAGTGACATAGTGAGGCTGATGTCAGTTTGTAGTGTAGGCCTGGCCTAAGGAACTTGAGTGTAACATGTGACAGAGCCACATTAAATTACTTTTTTAAATTAATTATGTAAGTCAAAGTTATCAGGCATGTAGATGGTGGAAGAGTTGTTCCTTTAACTTTTTGCAGTTTCAATATAATTGTTACAGTAACGTAAGCACTTTACAGAAACCTAGTTTGGATCAGGCATGGTTTTTCATAGCTCAGACAAATCTGTGCGGATACAGTGCTTCTATATTTGTCAGCATTTTTTAATAATATGGCAAATGACTTGGTAACTGTGCCTCCCAATATAATGTAAATTCTTCTTCAGCATTCATTTTTTTTCTTTCACATTAATAGAACTGACAAGGACTAAGAAAAATGCTGCTTGTGACTGTAGCTGTTACACACAAATTCCATGACACCACTTGTACACAAATGAAAGATGCTGTACTGTTTTGTTCATCATAAGCAAAAACTGATTTGCTCCATGTTTTGAATAATGTTCATTAAACATGATCCATCTTGATGGATTGCCAGGTTTAAACCATTCAAGCCAACCTTTTTGAATTTAGTCTCAAATTAATGAGATGTGATCCACCGTAATCAAACTCATCCCTCATGCCTAGCCTGATAGTTTCCTTAAACCAATTGCATATCTAGTGACTAAGTGCCTCAAAGAAGCCATAAATTGATATGGGTGTGTGGGAATTAGCTTGTCAGATAGGTACAGAATTTAATTTAGAAAGCTACAAACTTTAATTGTTTGGGATACTGGAAATAAATATAAAGAAAATGAAGCTTGGGAAGTGTTGCATCGTGGGAAATAAATATAGTTAGTGTCCATGAAACTTGTACTGTGCTTATGTGTGAGTTACATCTTACCTGTGAAGAGAAAATTATGTCAATGACTGGTTTTGGTCAAATTACCCTACAAGTGTGGACATATACCTGGTGGAAAAATGCAACTGCAGCTGCCATTCACAGTGCAATAAACTCCAGATTCATTACTGTTTCAGATGGGAAATACAAAATTGTTGATTTGGCAGTGGCTGACCAGAAAGCATCAGGCAGCATCTGCCAATCATTTCTTCTTCTCCCAAACCCCAGCCACTGCCAATCGACTCGTCAGGACTACCAAGTGGAGTGGCCTTATGAAGTCTGGTGTTTAACATGGGACAGGAGCACCCTGAAGTTCAATACTCACACAGCAGACACTGTGCCCGAAGGCGGCACTCTCAGACAATTACCATAATTTGTAATAGCTGCTAGATACAACGTGTGTCTGAAGGTGCCAAGCTGGTGCCTTCCAACACTTAAGGGAGTGCTTGGCTGTCACTGGCCAGATGTAAGATATGCTCCTCTTGATCCCTCTGTCTGCAAGATAATGACGAGTTCACCACAGAAGTTCACTGACATTTTAGACCTTGGCATAGTTACTTTATGTCAGGTAAAATGCCAACAAGATTCAACAGCAATCTTTGCAAAGCTCTGTGTGCCTGTCAGCCAAGGCAATGCTCAAGCGGATGAGCAATCAATAAGAAGTGAATGGAGAAAGGTTGGCCCCCCAGCTGACAGGCTATATTCAGCATATGCTAAGGGCTGAGGCATGGCACATATTGACCCAGACTTGTGAAAAACAATATGAGATGCAATTAAGCACCATAATGAGCACATTTGCCAATATAAAAAACAGGATTTTATTTTTTTCATACAAAACATTTGTATTACATCCTACTCCTCTGTCTGTGCGCTTTGTCAAAGCTACTCAGCTGCACCATGGAAAATGATGAACTGCCTCGTCTGTCTGTGTCGGGACTGGAAAAAGAAATGATAACAATAAAGTCAGCCCTGCAAGTTAATTCTGTCAGCTCTTCTTTTTCCTAAGCCTTGAAATTCACACCCAGATATTGAAACGCAAGTAAATGTGTAACACGACTACCACTCTGAAGTAAATGTGTGTGCTTTATAGCAAGAAAAGACAGTTTCAAGGAGTGATAAAACCAGCCTTTTTAGCAAGGAGGAGCAGGCTGAGTCCTCCAGAGAGAGAGAATATGTACAGTACTCTGCTTGTGTGACAGAAAAAAATGTCTCATAAGAACTTAACATAAGAACATAAGAATGGCCGTACCGGGTCAGACCAAAGGTCCATCTAGCCCAGTATCCTGTCTACCGACAGTGGCCAATGCCAGGTGCTTCAGAGCGAGTGGACCTAACAGACAATGATCAAGTGATCTCTCTCCTGCCATCCATCTCCATCCTCTGACAAACAGAGGCTAGGAACACCATTCCTTACCCATCCTGGAAAATAGCCATTAATGGACTTAACTTCCATGAATTTATCCAGTTCTCTTTTAAACGCTGTTATAGTCCTAGCCTTCACAACCTCCTCAGGTAAGGAGTTCCACAAGTTGACTGTGCGCTACATGAAGAAGAACTTGCTTGTATTTGTTTTAAACCTGCTGCCTATTCATTTCATTTGGTGACCCATAGTTCTTGTATTATGGGAATAAGTAAATAACCTTATCCACTTTCTCCACATCACTCATGATTTTATATACCTCTATCATATCCCCCCTTAGTCTCCTCTTTTCCAAGCTGAAGAGTACTAGCCTCTTTAATCTCTCCTCATATGGGACCCGTTCCAAACCCCTAATCATTTTAATTGCCCTTCTCTGAACCTTTTCTAGTGCCAGTATATCTTTTTTGAGATGAGGAGACCATATCTGTACGCAGTATTCGAGATGTGGGCGTACCATCGATTTATATAAGGGCAATAATATATTCTCAGTCTTATTCTCTATCCTCTTTTTAATGATTCCTAACATCCTGTTTGCTTTTTTGACCGCCTCTGCACACTGCATGGACAGCTTCAGAGAACTATCCACGATGATTCCAAGATCTTTTTCCTGACTTGTTGTAGCTAAATTAGCCCCCATCATATTGTATGTATAGTTGGGGTTATTTTTTCCAATGTGCATTACTTTACATTTATCCACATTAAATTTCATTTGCCATTTTGTTGCCCAATCACTTAGTTTTTGTGAGATCTTTTTGAAGTTCTTCACAGTCTGCTTTGGTCTTAACTATCTTGAGCAGTTTAGTATAATCTGCAAACTTGCCACCTCACTGTTTACCCCTTTCTCCAGATCATTTATGAATAAGTTGAATAGGATTGGTCCTAGGACTGACCCTTGGGGAACACCACTAGTTACCCCTCTCCATTCTGAAAATTTACCATTTATTCCTACCCTTTTTCCCTGTCTTTTAACCAGTTCTCAATCCATGAAAGGATCTTCCCTCTTATCCCATGACAACTTAATTTACGTAAGAGCCTTTGGTGAGGGACCTTGTCAAAGGCTTTCTGGAAATCTAAGTACACTATGTCGACTGGATCCCCCTTGTCCACATGTTTGTTGACCCCTTCAAAGAACTCTAATAGATTAGTAAGACATGATTTCCCTTTACAGAAACCATGTTGACTATTGCTCAACAGTTTGTTTTTCTATGTCTCTGACAATTTTATTCTTAACTATTGTTTCAACTAATTTGCCTGGTACCGACGTTAGACTTACTGGTCTGTAATTGCCGGGATCACCTCTAGAGCCCTTTTTAAATATTGGTGTTACATTAGCTAACTTCCAGTCATTGGATACAGAAACCAATTTAAAGGACAGGTTACAAACCTTAGTTAATAGTTCCGCAACTTCACATTTGAGTTCTTTCAGAACTCTTGGGTGAATGCCATCTGGTCCCGGTGACTTGTTAATGTTAAGTTTATCCATTAATTCCAAAACCTCCTCTAGTGACACTTCAATCTGTGACAGTTCCTCAGATTTGTCATCTACAAAAGCCGGCTCAGGTTTGGGAATCTCCCTAACATCCTCAGCCATGAAGACTGAAGCAAAGAATCCATTTAGTTTCTCCGCAATGACTTTATCGTCTTTAGACGCTCCTTTTGTATCTCAATCATCCAGGGGCTCCACTAGCAGGCTTCCTGCTTCTGATGTACTGAAAAAACATTTTATTTCTGCCTTTGGAGTTTTTGGCGAGCTGTTCTTCAAACTCCTCTTTAGCTTTTCTTATTACATTCTTGCCCTTGATTTGGCAGTGTTTATGCTCCTTTCTATTTGCCTCACTAGGATTTGACTTCCACTTTTTAAAGGAAATCTTTTTATCTCTCACTGCTTCTTTTACATGGTTGTTAAGCCACGGTGGCTCTTTTTTAGTTCTTTTACTGTGTTTCTTAATTTGGGATATACATTGAAGTTGGGCCTCTATTATGGTGTCTTTAAAAAGTGCCCACGCAGCTTGCAGGGATTTCACTTTAGTCACTGTACTTTTTAACTTCTGTTTACCTAACCTCCTCATTTTTGCATAGTTCCCCTTTTTGAAATTAAATGCCAGTGTTGGGCTGTTGAGATGTTCTTCCCACCACAGGGATGTTGAATACTATTGTATTATGGTCACTATTTCCAAGCGGCCTTGTTATAGTATATATATATATATATAGGCTGGGCCTCTTGGACCAGCTCCTGCGCTCCACTCAGGACTAAATCTAGAGTTGCCTCTCCCCTTGTGGGTTCCCGTACCAGCTGCTCCATGAAGCAGTTATTTAAAGTATTGAGAAATTTTCTCTGCATTTCGTCCTGAAGTGAAATGTTCCCAGTCAATATGGGGATAATTGACATCCCCCACTATTATTGAGTTCTTAATTTTGATAGCCTCTCTAATTTCCCTTAACATTTCATCATCACTATCACTGTCCTGGTCAGGTGGTCTATAATAGATCCCTAATGTTATATTCTTATTAGAGCATGACATTTTTATCCAGAGAGATTCTATGGAACATGTGGATTCACTTAAGATTTTTACTTCATTTGATTCTACATTTTCTTTCACATATAGTGCCACTCCCCCCCATGCACGACCTGATGGTATGGCTGATGTGATTAGGTCCTATGGCATCGGGCAACTCTGTCCACATATCTATTCAAGTGACATCATCATAGGACCTAATCACATCAGCCATACCATCAGGGGCTTGTTCACCTGCACATCTACCAATGTGATATATGCCATCATGTGCCAGCAATGCCCCTCTGCCATGTACATTGGCCAAACCGGACAGTCTCTACGCAAAAGAATTAATGGACACAAATCTGACATCAGGAATCATAATACTCAAAAACCAGTGGGAGAACACTTTAACCTGTCTGGTCATTCAATGACAGACCTGCGGGTGGCTATATTACAACAGAAAAACTTCAAAAACAGACTCCAACGAGAGACTGCTGAGCTGGAATTGATATGCAAACTAGACACAATCAACAAAGGATTGAATAAGGACTGGGAATGGCTGAGCCATTACAAACATTGAAACTATCTCCCCTTGTAAGTATTTTCACACTTCTTATCAAACTGTCTGTACTGGGCTATCTTGATTATCACTTCAAAAGTTTTTTTTCTCTTACTTAATTGGTCTCTCAGAATTGGTAAGACAACTCCCACCTGTTTATGCTCTCTGTATGTGTGTATATATATATCGCCTCAATATTTATTCCACTCTGTATGCATCCAAAGAAGTGGGCTGCAGTCCACGAAAGCTTATGCTCTAATAAATTTGTTAGTCTCTAAGGTGCCACAAGTACTCCTGTTCTTTTTGTGGATACAGACTAACACGGCTGCTACTCTGAAATCTATCATTAGACTCTCCTCTAAGAGAAGTCTCTGTCCGATCCACGTGCTCCTCTGCAGCAGTCGGCTTTCCCCCATCTCCTAGTTTAAAAACTGCTCTACAACCTTTTTAATGTTTAGTGCCAGCAGTCTGGTTCCACTTCGGTTTAGGTGGAGCCCATCTCTCCTGTATAGGCTCCCCCCATCCCAAAAGTTTCCCCTGTTCCTAATGAATGTAAACCCCTCCTCTCTACACCATCGTCTCATCCACGCATTGAGACTCTGAAGCTCTGCCTGCCTACCTGGTGCTGCGCGTGGAACTGGGAGCATTTCTGAGAATGCCACCATAGAGGTCCTGGATTTCAGTCTCTTCCCTAGCAGCCTAAATTTGGCCTCCAGGACATCTCTCCTACCCTTCCCTATGTCATTGGTACCTACATGTACCACGACCACCGGCTCCTCCCCAGCACTACACATAAGTCTGTCTAGATGCCTCGAGAGGCAACCTTTGCACCAGGCAGGCAAGTCACCATGCGGTTCTCACGGACATCACAAACCCAGCTATCTACGTTTCTAATGATCGAATCTCCCATTACTAACACCTGCCTTTTCCTAACAGCTGGAGTTCCCTCCCCCGAAGAGGTAACCTCAGTGTGAGAGGCAACCCCAGCACCATCTGGAAGGAGGGTCCCAACTATGGGAAGGTTTCCCTCTGTTCCCATTGACTGCTCTGCTTCCCTGGGCCTTTCACCCTCCTCAACAGCACAGGGGCTGTCTGACCGGAGGTGGGACAATTCTACAGTGTCCCGGAAAGCCTCATCAACATACCTCTCTGCCTCTCTTAGCTCCTCCATTTCCGCTACCCTGGCCTCCAAAGTCCGTACGTGGTCTTTGAGGGCCAGGAGCTCCTTGCACCGAATGCACACATACGCCACCCACCCGCAGGGCAGGTAATCGTACATGCTGCACTCAGTGCAATGAACTGGATAGCCCCCACTCTACAGCTGGGCTTCTGCCTGCATTGTCTCCTAGTTAATGAAGGGGGTCGTTTAAGCAAGAAGTTTTGAATGTAGTTTGGTTTATAGGTTTTAAGGGGAATAAAGGGACCCCTGCTCCCTTCCCATTCCCCTTCCAAACTCCCTTGCGAAACTCCCTGTTAGCAGCCCCTGTTCGCAAAAGCTCCCTGGTTACTTGTGCGCTGCTTTATAAATCCCTGGCCTGTGTGAATGCTCCGCCCACTGATTAAGGCTCAGCCAATTACCAGAGGCTTCTAGCTTTCAGACCTTCCTTTGAAGCTCACAGCTTCCAACTGCCAGCCACAGCACACGGTCCTTCAAACAACCAAACAGACTGACAAACACAAACTCAGCACACAGCAAGTAATCCCCAAACACAAACAAACACACCCCTCAGACAGTCACTTACCCCAAGGGTGCTGTATTTGCTCCTCCTTCACTCCCTTGCGAAACTCCCTGTTAGCAGCCCCTGTTCGCAAAAGAGAACTTTGATGCTAAAGAGGCAAATCAAGCCTAAACCCGCCTCACAGCCCAAGTAATCAGGCTGTGCCCTGGGGAGCTCGACAGAAGTCAATGGGAAGGAATCTGCTCCTTCAGCTACAGAATGGCAGCTGTCACTCCACAGTCACTACTGCAGCCTTGGTGTTCTGAGGCTCCTGTGCTTCCCTGCCACAAGCCAATGGATTCTGGCAGACACCGCAGCAACAGCCTCGCCTTTTGCATCCTCAAAACCCCCTTACATGTTGGGATGCAAGGAGCCCCTCTGTATACAGACAGAATTCTCCTCATACCCAGTGGCAATAAGATATGATTTGCAGAGAACTTGAAATCTTGACCTGTAAAGGCAACTGGCCTTGTCCTGCTCAATCCTCTCAGCTTGACTGTGCTTTATTGACTCTACCTCATTTAGGGAGAGATACAGAGTTGCTCTGCACCATTGGAACTTTGGCAGGTAGGCAGAAAATGGTAGACAACTGGACTTGTCAGGTTTCCCTCCACAACCTGTGAGCCAATGGCCGTGGTCCCATTTCAGCTTTCTAGTAGCAATGACCTTATGCAGGGCTTGTGCTCAAGCGAGTGCAAGGATTGCAGTTATGCTTAACCTCTCCTAGAGGTCACCAAGGTGAGCGAATCCTCACACCTTCCTTTTTTGAAAAGTGGCACAGAAGCTGGGCACAGTCTGGCCCTTTGTAAACACCTCTCCTCCTTTTTTTCCTCTTGTTTTTTGCTTCCGTAAGAGCAGTGGAAAGTACAGTAACGCCGCATATGCCTTTAGAGGCCCTCATCAGCATTCATGGGACATTAACCAGGAGAAACTCCCTCTGACTCCAATAGCAGTTCATCCTCAGTAGCAGTGAATTAAGAGTTCTAGGTGTGATTTACACTAGCAAATTACAGGTTTACTAGCAAATTAGGTCAGTTTAACTATATCAGTGAGGGATGTGAAAAATCCACACCCCTGAATGGTGTTAAGCTAACCTACATCCCCATATAGATAGCGCTAAGTTGATGGAAGAATTCTTCTTTCATCCTAGCTACTGCCTCTCAGAGAGGTGGAAGATCTATGCCGACAGAAAAACCCTTCCTCTCAGAGTAGGTAGTGTCTACACTGAAGCACACAGCTGTGCCGCTGTAGCGTTCTAAGTGTAGACACACCTGTAAATATGGTCCATTCCCTGTATACATTTTTGGGGATTATTAGATATAAAATCAAACAGGAGAGATGTTTATAGCTTGTAATGATTTGAATAAATGTAAAAGAAAACAGCTGAATTAGACATTTTGGCGGACTCAGTTGTTATCTCTTCTGCACAGAACTTGTAAACAGCTTTTTCTAAAAAGCCCAGACTTCAATTCTAAAACTCATAGACTAAAAATGTTTTGAAGTGTGGTTTTACCAGATCATGCTTTCTTGAATTTTGTTGCTGGCACCTGATTTTTATCAGTTATGAGAGACCTTGACTGCATTTTTCTGATTTATCAATATGTTATAGCCCTGCCACTGACATTCGCTGAAGAAATCTAGCAAATGCTAGGAAAGGTTGTCTTGAAGCTTAGCACTGATATTTTGTTTGCCTGCTTGGTTACAATTTGTAAACCATTATCTGCCCAGATCTGCAGTTTACTACTCTCCAATTTGTCTGACAGGTAAGCTGCAAAGTGCTGCAGTTTTTTCACCAATACATGCTGGGTTGTAACTACTTCTGGATGCTCTGCGAAGGCATATATCTTCACACTCTAATTGTGGTGGCAGTATTTGCTGAAGAGCAGCGTTTGCACTGGTATTACCTCTTGGGCTGGGGTATGTATTTTATAATTCATATCTTCTCGGTCACTTCTTTCCAATGTTTATGGCACTTTTATACACTAGGGACCTGATCCTGCCACCACTTGCACACATTACTAGCTTTATTCATGGGTGTGTATTAGGACCTAAGTTTGATCTCTTGGGATTTTAAATTTGAACTGGATTTCATTTATTTGCACAGGACAATGTGTGCACTCATTGTAATTAATACACACATGTCTGTGAAAGTTAATAGTAGTTGGTATCCTTGATGATGGTAGTCTTGGAAGAAATGGCCAAGTGTTGAACATGTAAATTTCTAACCCCAAACGTATAAGGTAATTTATCTAAGTATCTCAGAGCAATGTACAGATAAGTAAGTAAACATCCTCAACTCCCTGTAACTGACGTTACAAATCCATGTGCTGCAGAGAACAGATGCAACAACAATGTAAATCACATGCACACAACCTAGGAAGCCAGGTCTAGAATTCTGCTCCTTCAGCACCAGATATGCAGGCCTCTATTGTGTCCGCAAAAGATGTCCCTTGGTTGGGAGTAATAATAGCCCAAGGGGTAGCCCTCATTCTCCTCTGTTGTTTGGCCAGTAAAAGACAACACATGCACATACACACAGCCAGTCCCTTACAATGGGATGCAGACTCTTTCACTTTAAAATTATTTGCTATAAATCCAGCCCAGGTAAGTGGTGACAGAAGGCCCTTACCATCAATACTTTCTTTAGCGGGCTACAGATAATGAATTTCTGGTCTCATTCCAATTCCCAGTGAATGAGTGCCTAGCCCATATCACAAAACTCACGAACACATCTGGGAAGCGATCTTTGTCCTTTTTCTCATTTATATCCATTTCAGGATTCTTTGCCCATATCTATCTATTTCAAACCTAAGCTGCAGCTGACAGAATTTACCCTGTGCTGTCCAGCACCCTCTCTGCAGGTTTCATGTCTGCTGAGCTTCTTCTCATTTATGATAGGAAGAAACCAAACCTCACCAGGAAAAAAAATTGTGGGCTTAGGTATAAACTAGATGAGACAAAAATGAGAACTGGCTTGAACCTGCATCTGTTGCTTAATTCCTCCCCAACCACTTCTCCCATGACAGGTTGATTTAGTTGGGGTTGGTCCTGCTTAGAGCAGGGGTTTGGACTAGATGACCTCCTGAGGTCTCTTCCAACCCTAATCTTCTATGATTCTATGATTCCTTTATAGAAAGCAACAGCAGAATGCAATGCTTCGCCCCTTTCACTGGGAGGGATCGCTTCTTAAGAGTGTGGCATCCTCCTCAGCTCCTGAGCTATATGGGACTCAGTATTCCATGGATCACCACTGATCAGAGACCTTAAGAATTAAACAGCACTTAAAAGTTTCTCCCAGTTTAAGCCCCAGAGAACATCTCCTTCCTATAAATTCCAGATTAGATAGAATTCGTCTCTCCCTTTTCTTGTGAGATTAGCAACGTTCATGGGAAGGGAGGATTTTACATACTCTAGGATTTAAAAATGCATGGATCATTATGAGCCCTAAACAGCGGGAAGTTTTTTGTCCCTGGACAACTTCATAATTGGGGAAAGGTATGTGCAGCGTCTCTGTCAGTTGAATAGCTCAGCCTGCACCAGAGCAAGCACATCGGGTTTATGAATGCTCCACAGTTCAGAGTTCAGATTTATTGTGGTGGATCAGGCCCAAACAGGAGAACAGTGAAACGAATACATTTATTTTGGGGTCATGTTTAAATATTTCATTTCTGCACATGAAAAGGGAGTAACCACTTAGAAAGTACAAAAGTTGGCTGGACGTTCTAGGGCATGACTGCACTATAAGACATGCCACCATGGCACTGGCCCTTAGTTTACAGAGTAAAATGTTGTGTAAATTCTCGTTTCATGCCTAGTGAATGGGACTTATCTGTGTTTGAAAACACTGTATATGTACAACACTATATAAATATAATAATAATTTGATTTCAGAGCTGTCAATTTCAGCACTAGGCAAGCTGGGTTTATTTACCAGACCCACTAAAGCAATGGTAAAACATAGCTTTTAAAGAAAAGAAAATATCTAGGAAAGTTTCCCATGCTTCCCCGTGCAGAGGTAATTAAAATCATTGGATGGGTTCTGTAATATGCTGACCTTGAGGCAACTGTGTATTTCTAGCATGATTTGTTTGAGCAATATTGCCTTCTGAGGTCCCTTTCTTTACCTGATATTATTTCAGAGTTTTAGTAAATTACCCCTAAATCACTGGTCAGGAGAAATAGTTTCAAATGCACTCAGTTACACTCTGTTTTGCTGTTTCAAACAGCGTGAACTGCATTTAATTCAACGGGGGATCATTGGTTAGGGCTGTGCTGAAACAGATTCTTTCACAATATAACTAAAAGTGCACTCAAGCCAAACTCCATTTTGTGCCGTAGCAGGAACAGGCCTCGCTTGTAGGGATTTGTCATATTTATCACTGGTTGGCTACTTTCAGATGCTTCCTAGAGGCTATAATTTGTGATTTTTCACACAGCCCAATATAGGGGACAGCACATAGCTGCACCACTCTGAGGAATGACCAAGAGAGGTGTGCCTGGTGCCTAAGTATGCACCGTCTCCTGCAGGGCTTCTTAGTCAGCCCAAGGGGTGTATGCTCTGTTTCATCTATAAGGATGGTACAGATTGCCCCTTCTCTTTCTGGTGCACCAGCCCAGCTCCATGCCCAGGTCTGGGGAAAGAGAGATTTGAATCATGGTCTCATCTCCTTCTGTCCCTCTCTGTGTGTTTTGCTTCCTGGAAGAAGTAAAGACCAAGCAGTCTTTATTCACTGTTGCTGGTTCACCCCTCCAAACTTTGTGGAACTGCACAAGGGCAGATCACAATTAGGTCTAAATTTGGAGAGTAACATTGGAAATTAAAGCTAGATAAATATGAGCTTGCTGAACTGTAATTTACTAATGAATTTCCACTGTGACCTTAAGATGTACATTTGAATGTGTAGAGCCAAATTCTCTGTGCATATGCACCTAACAGAATAACAAAACACCACTCTCACCGTGTGTAGCACTGCACCTATAAAACCAGGGGTTTACCTGAAAATGTAAATTTTGGTATTACTAAGTGGCTCCATAGAAATGGGATCTAGAGCTATGTTCTTCCTGCTTCTTCTTGTGCATCATTATCTTTAAAAAGATTCTGCAACTGGAACATCACTAATAATGTTGTTAGTGATGCGTGAAACAGAAAAAGATCTAGTTTGCTCTTCAGTAGCTGCATTGACTCTGCAGTCCTAACTGTAGTGAAAAATTATTTTGGCAGCTGAGTAAGTGGATATCTCTTGAAGACCCCCAGGGAGCTAATACAGTGACCAAAGTGACATCATATTCACATAGCAACTTTTCTGGCCATGAGCATTCTTTGAAGGTGAACTGAACAAAGTTTAGCTTGCCAAGGCCTGAGTTCAGGTCTCTGTGTTCTCCTAAAAGCACTGGTGAGGTCACTGACACCCAAAGCAAGCAATCCAAAGAGCTACATTCCTCCTACTATAGAAAGCAATAATACTGTTTTTCAACTAGTTTACTTTGAAATGTATTAATTTTAGGGCTGTCGATTAATCGCAGTTAAATCACGCGATTAACTCAGAAAAATTAATCGTGATTAAAAAAATAATCACAATTAATTGCAGTTTTAATCACACTGTTAAACAATAGAATGCCAATTGACATTTATTAACTATTTTGGGATGTTTTTCTACATTTTTAAATCTATTGGTTTCAATTACAATACAGAATACAAAGTGTACAGTGCTCACTTTATATTAGTTTTGATTACAAATATTTGCACGTAAAAACAACAAACAAAAGAAATAGTATTTTTCAATTCACCTCATACCAGCACTGTAGTGCAATCTCTTTATTGTGAAAGTGCAACTTACAAATGTAGAATTTCTTTTACATAACTGCACTCAATAACCAATAATGTAAAACTTTAGAGCCTACAAGTCCACTCAACCCATAATACTCTGACTGACCTAGTTAAACCCTTGATGACAGGTTCACTACTTCTAAGGTACTACTGGGGTGCCAGTGTAACTCAGAGGCAAGCACTGATGGTGATTCAGTCGCTTGCCCCCTAAGAACTAGTACAGATGGATTCCAATAACCACTCAGACACTTAGCTAAAGAGAGAATTTTCCCAGGGATGGCAAGAAAAGCAGAGGTTGCAAATACCCTCGATATGGAGGCTTAAACACTTACAACTCAAAGTAAACAATAGCAGTTCTTATTTGGGCTGCTGGGGCAGTCCAGTAGAAAGTTCAGAGTCTTCAGGCTTATTGCCTGGGGTGCCCTCTTCAGCCCAGTCTTCTATTCAAAGCAAATAGGAACTCGCAGGTTTCCAAGCCAGGATCACTTAGTGGTATCTCTTTCATTGGGGCCCCTCTGTACTGGCTTCCTGCCCAGTCTCTGCTGCTTCCTCTCAAGTCCCACACAGACATGCACCCAGCAGTCACACCTGGGCTACACAGTTCCTGGTGGTTTCTCCATGCAACCAGCTTCCTTGCTGCTCCTGGCTTGACATGCCATTGCCATAATCCCAAGAACCATGACACATCCCAGGTCAGGGTCTTTACATGTTTCTGGGCTCCCTCCACACACATGGTCAAGGGAAGGGGTTGTGCAGGGTTGTTAGATAAGGTCGTTTCCTGCTTACCAGGTCCATCACAGTTTCCGAAGTAAAATAATGTATAAATTAATGCTATCATTTTAGCACAACCTCCCTTTTCATGGTTCTTAGCCTGTTGGGATGGGAAGTAACATGCAAGCAGAGGGAAAGGCTTGATTACTGAATCACCACGCTGTTAATGGTGGGGGTGGGAAACTACTGTGGCGTGGATGTCCGGAGATTCAAGGGTTTGGATGCAGGATTCTCATGACCCTCCCCCCTTCCCTCCCCCCTCTCCGATGACTGGAAAACATCAAGCCTGCTCCTTCGGTCTAGGAGGAGAATAGAGCATGACAGGTTTCCATGCCTTCAGCCCAGTACAAGTGGTTCCCTTATGCAGGATTGGCATAACAAGAAAAACGGGCCCCCTACAGCAGTCTGTCAGTGTGGTATCTTCCCCTTTCACATCCAAAGAGGACTTACATGAGCTGATCTGGAGATAGGAGGAGTCGGGATTTCTACCATACCCTCCCTACTAATGATAGACATGTGGAGTAGGGCCATCTGAATGTACTGTGGCTAGAAATCTGCAGAATTAGCAGAGTAAACACTCCAAGATCTCATCCACTTGTAAGACTCCGGCTCCACTCTATACATTTTCTAGGGCCTGAGCCTCAGCTTCAGTAAAAGCAGCCTGGTTGCTGTACTGTCATTTATTGCTCCATCACCTGGCATGCAGAATAAGTTACTGCTGTTCTGTTCAGTGGGGATTTACATACCAAGGAACCCTGCTTTCCAAGGGAATACTTCATGTAGAACTGCATGCTCCCTCTCTCTCCTCCCCAGTGTATCTGGCCATTCCCCCTTTCCCTGCAGGTGTTTCAACATGCCTGGAGTGACTGACAGCAGCTTTGAGCTGAGATTGTAGCATGACACCTCTCCATGGCTGCTTTTGACAGCAGTATCACAATTATTTCCCTCTATATCTCACAACCAAGAAAGCCATATGACCCGAAGTCAGGTGGAATTATAATTCTTTTGTCAAAGCTTTGAATTCCCATTTATATGTGATTTTTAAAAAGAAGAAATGTTATTTTTAGTGTCACATGAACGGCATGCCAAAAAATATGAAGGCTGATTTATACCTTTAATCATTGTAGGGTTTCCTTTAGTGCCAGCATCTATTCATGCTGTTGCAAGAGCCAAATACTTCAATGACAAGTGAGTATTATATATATTTTAAAGGTACTTAGCACATTTTATAGCTATGTCTAAAAACATATTTGAGTTAATGATATATTCTCCCCCCAGCTGCTGGATGAGCGTTGACACTCACTTGCTCTATATTGTTCATGGACCCGTAATGGCGGCTTTATTGGTAAGAATATTATGTTAACAGTTTAGTTACTCTTCCCGGAAATTATGCAAAATTGCATTGTATAGAAGATTCTATATCTTAAATAGGTTGGCCAAGGTTTTCAAAGGTAGCAAGTGATTTTGGATGCCCCACCTGAGACCCCTTTAAGGGACTTGATTTTCAGAGGGTGAGTGCTCAGCATTTTCTGAAAATCAAGCTCCTTCAAGGTGTCTCAGGTTGGGCAATCTAAAAACAGAAGCATCCAAAATCATTAATTCCTTTTGAAAACCCTGGCCAAGCTATTTAAATTACCAAATCTTCTATTCTATGCAGTTAACCTTACTTGAGCTAAATGTGCTGCATTATATGTGGTATAAATGAAATAACTATGTTTTAGACTAGCCTAGGCAGGGTGCTGAGACCAAGTCAATAATTCAGCATTGGTTTTCATAAATTCTGAGGCAGAAGGGAACATTGTGACCATCTTGTCTAACCTCCTGCATAACACAGGCCACAGAACTTCCCCAAAATAATTCCTGTTTGAACTAGAGCTTGGCTTTTACAAAAATATCCAGTCTTGATTTTAAAATTACCTTCCCCTAGAAACATGATAGATCTTTACAAGATAGAAAATTACCAGTAATGGAGAATCCACCACTATCCTTGGTAAATTGTTCCAGTGATGAATTACCCTTTTTGTTGGATGCTGTGGTAAAAGAAAAAAGAGGTAGGGAGCTAAACTGGGAAGAGGCTGGGGGGATAAGAACCTGAATAGAATGCTTGAGTAGGGGAAGCACAGAGTACGAGACAGCAAATCAAGGACATTGCAGCTCGGAATCCCAAGGTTGGCTTTTTTGTGTTTTTTTTTTTTTCCCACTCACTCTGTCTTGCCGCCCTAGGCACCTACAAGTTCTGCCCATATAGTAAAACCAACCCCGTAACTTCCATTAATGTTCATAGGACGTGAGTGTATGCATCAGGGAACCCATTAGTTCCACTGTCCTATTACCATAAGATACTCAAACTGGTATAACAGACCTGAACACCCTGAAATTTTGGGAAAGTTTTTATTCAAACCAAACATTAGTCCCATCACCATTTGTCAGCCAGATGCACTGTGTCAGCATCCCAACAGATTCAACATTCATTGGCTTGGGGTCTGACATCTACTTGCAGACATCCACATTATTTTTCTGAGAGATCAAATGCGATGGTGATGAGCATTGTGGAAATGTCTATAAATGAACATGGATCTGTTTCAGAGTAATTAAAAATCTTAAAATCTCGTTCTAAACCTCCTTTAAGAACTGTTATTGGATTTCAGCAATACCAAGCTGCAGTATGTGTCCTAAAAATTGTCTAGAACATAACTTACTATCTCTGTTCTAAGTTTAATTGCTCTAATCACATATGGGAAATGGAAAACTACACATGACAGTTTTGTAATATAGCATTTGTGAAAACAAGTCACCCTGCTTGATGTGGTAACAAATTTTCCTTCCTGGAATGAGAATACTCAGTGAGCATCTCCTCTTTACAATCAGTCGCAGCCAATGTTCCCGCTAATTTTTTAGATCCATGTGCGGAATTAATTTTGTTATGTGCACCGCTATGTAGGTGACATGTGGCAGGGGTGGGGCTGAGGGATTCGGAGTGGAGGTCTCAGGGCTGGGGCAGAGGGTTAGGGTGCGGGAGGGTGAGGTCTCCAGCTGGGGCTGAGGGCTCTAGTGTGGGGCCGGGAATGAGAGGTTCAGGGTGTGGGAGGGGGCTCGGGCCTGGGGCAGGGGGGTGAGGGCTCCAGCTGGGGGTGCGGGCTGTGGATTGGGGCCGAGGATGAGGAGTTTGGCGTGCAGGCTGACCTGGGGCTGGGGCCAGAGGACTCCCCCCAGTCCTCTGCCTGCCGGCAGCAGCTCCCGGGAAGAGGCACTTCTCCCCGCCGGCAACAGCTCTGGGGCTTGGGGAGAGGTGCCTCTCCCCGCAGCAGCCCTGCATGCCCCCAACTTGCTCTCCTCCCTGCCTACCTCTCTCCTTTCCCCAGATCCCTGTGGCTGCACGCCTGCGTGGCCCTTTTGTCACGGACACACAGTACTCGTGCTCTCTCGGACTGTAAGGTGGATAGAAAGCTGGCTAGATCGTCAGGCTCAACGGGTAGTGATCAATGGCTCCATGTCTAGTTGGCAGCCGGTTTCAAGTGGAGTGCCCCAAGGGTCGGTCCTGGGGCCGGTTTTGTTTAATATCTTTATTAATGATCTGGAGGATGGTGTGGACTGCACTCTCAGCAAGTTTGCAGATGACACTAAACTAGGAGGCGTGGTAGATACACTAGAGGGTAGGGATCGGATACAGAGGGACCTAGACAAATTAGAGGATTGGGCAGAAAAAAACCTGATGAGGTTCAACAAGGACAAGTGCAGAGTCCTGCACTTAGGATGGAAGAATCCCATGCACTGCTACAGACTAGGGACCGAATGGCTAGGTAGCAGTTCTGCTGAAAAGGACCTAGGGGTCACAGTGGACGAGAAGCTGGATATGAGTCAACAGTGTGCTCTTGTTGCCAAGAAGGCTAACGGCATTTTGGGCTGTATAAGTAGGGGCATTGCCAGCAGATCGAGGAACGTGATCGTTCCCCTTTATTCGACATTGGTGAGGCCTCATCTGGAATACTGTGTCCAGTTTTGGGCCCCACACTACAAGAAGGATGTGGAAAAATTGGAAATAGTCCAGCGGAGGGCAACAAAAATGATTAGGGGACTGGAGCACATGACTTATGAGGAGAGGCTGAGAGAACTGGGATTGTTTAGTCTCCAGAAGAGAAGAATGAGGGGGGATTTGATAGCAGCCTTCAACTACCTGAAGGGGGGTTCCAAAGAGGATGGAGCTCGGCTGTTCTCAGTGGTGGCAGATGACAGAACAAGGAGCAATGGTCTCAAGTTGCAGTGGGGGAGGTCCAGGTTGGATATCAGGAAAAACTATTTCACTAGGAGGGTGGTGAAACACTGGAATGCGTTACCTAGGGAGGTGGTGGAGTCTCCTTCCTTGGAGGTTTTTAAGGCCCGGCTTGACAAAGCCCTGGCTGGGATGATTTAGCTGGGAATTGGTCCTGCTTTGAGCAGGGGGTTGGACTAGATGACCTCTTGAGGTCCCTTCCAACTCTGATATTCTATGATTCTATGATTCTATGATTCTTCCGGCTCTGTACGGTCCCTGGGAGGAACCCCGTTCAGTGCGACAGCCCTTCTTGGGAGTCCACTCTCTCTCAAAGGTTAAGCCATAGGCCCCTCTGCCTTCTGGAATCGCACCTCTCTGAACTCCTGTCTCTCGCTGTGGGCCCCCTCAGGGAGTCCATTCACTCTGTATCCCCCAGGTCCTCCACCCCCAGAGGGAATAATGCAACCCTGATCTCTAGACCGGAGTGACTCTCAGACAGCGTAAAACAGAAGGGTTTATTGAGCATCTGAACGCAGCACAGGAAACTCCCTGGGCCCTCAGGCCTAGCATCCCTCAGCACAGTACATCTAGGTCTCTCCTGCATCCAGGTGAGCTCTGGCTGCTCTCTCTTGCCAGTCCAGCAGCCCCTTCCTTCCAGCTGAGGCATCCTATATCACCGTCCCCACCACTCCTCCCTGTCCTTTGTCTTCCATCCCAGGTAAACAGGTTGCTGGGCCCTTTCTCCTCCATCCTATGTCCCCCTTGTGGCTGGAATTGGTTGGTCAGGTAACCGGGGTCCTCTCTCCTCACCCCATTGTCCTTCCACTGGCCAGAGCTGGCTGCCTTCCAAGCTGGGCTGGGCCTCTTGGTCACCAGGTCACCAGTTGCTAGGATCCCTCATCTCCAGGCCATTGTCCAGGATCCCAGGTGCTAGGCAAAGTCACACCTAGTCCTCTGCAACAACAAACCCTCTCCCACCACCTTGTTAAACATGCACCACATAGGGAAACTGAAGCGCGCACACACACTATTCATGTAAAACTCTAGAAAATTCCCCAACTTCGTCACACCGTTATAGCCTGCTGCACGGCCGTGCAGCTTAGAGGGAACTTAGCTCACAGCACCGGATTTATTAAAGCAGCCTAAAAAAACTTCTGCTATCATAATGCTGAGATCTGACAGAGGGCACATAAGACTTTTCGGATTTTTAATACTCTTCTCCAGTGCTGTATATTTCAGACACCCTAAGAAAAAGATCTGTCATGTTTCTAGGGAAAAGTTATTCTTTCTTTAAAATAGAGCTAATCCAGGCATGAGAAGGTGCTTAACCTGGAGAGACAGGGTTTAAATCCCCTCTCGCGGGTGTGCCAGGGGTCAATGGTTTATGGGAGCCCCACCATCCCAGGTAATGCCTCCCCACCACCACCCCAATCCACAAGGGAGGGTGATCTTTAAGGGGGCTACTACCTTTTATTTCCTTACCCATCCAGAAAAAGCCCCTCTGCCTTTGAGGTTGTAGGGGCTGTGTTATAATAGCTGGTTTGAAACTGTGCTGAGCATAATGTGGATGTGTCATGGAAACACAATATCTGCTCTTTGCCCAGCAGAAACAGAGAGTGGCAGGCAGGTTCAAAGGAGCCACATCTTTTTATCTTGGCAGACATTTTTTTTAATCCATTGCCTGAAGGAATTCTGAAAGTGAAGGTTAGGTGATCTGAGTCAGCAAAGCCTGGGGGAAGCCTCGAGAATAAGTGGCAAGTGGGGACACAGAAATCATTTATTATTCCTTGTTAAGCAGAGCACAAATGTAAAACATTTGAGGTATTTCTCAGTAGTTCCAATACTGAAGCTTTTCTGATCATGGCTTTTCACGCTGGAAGGCCCAGATACGCTCTCTCATCTATTTATGGAGTTACAACTATTTTAATAGGTTTCAGAGTAGCAGCTGTGTTAGTCTGTATCCATAAAAAGAACAGGAGTACTTGTGGCACCTTAGAGACTAACAAATTTATTAGAGCATAAGCTTTCGTGGGCTACAGCCCATATAGCTCTGAGTAATACAGCCAAATCATTTCAGTGTTTTCAACAATCTGACAAGAGCCTATTACAGTGCAGAATCTGTGTCACTGCTATGTGCATGATATCATGCCATCAGTGTGAAAGTACATGAGCTAGCTGTACTAGAGAGATGGAAAGTCCACATTCTGCTTATACTCAGGCTGTACTATTTCCTTAGGGACCAGATGGCCTGATTTCCAGAGGCGATAAGCATGCACAGCTCCCATTGGCTTTAGCAGGAGTGCATTTGGATATCTGACCACAAATGTGAGTGCTGAGCCCTTCTGAAAATCCTGTCCTTAATGCCCCAAACCAGCAAAGTACTTAAATGCATGCTTAACTTTAAGCACGAGTTCAGTAAAGAACTCAATGGTATTCAGTGGGCATAATTTTAGTGCTTTGCTGGATTGGAGCCAGAGAGCTCAGCACTTTACGGGATTGAGCCCTTATTGCCCAAAAAGGGATTTAGGGGGCATATCCTCCACTGATGTAAATCTGGCAGTAGGTGTGCTAAGGCACCCAAGGTTTTACATAGTTTGGTCTGTATGTCAATCGCAATGAGCTGTTGTTATGAGCTCTGACGGGGCCATGAAGCTGTGTTTTGTTGTCATTGCTGGGTTTTGTATTTTAATTTGAGTGTTTTACCAATAAAGACTCTGTTTTTTCAGGTAAATTTTTTCTTTTTGCTTAACATCGTCCGAGTTCTGGTGACAAAGCTAAGAGATACTCATCGGGCTGAGTCCAACATGTACATGAAAGCTGTCAGAGCCACACTAATCCTGGTGCCCTTACTAGGAATTCAGTTTGTCATTATTCCATGGAGACCAGAAAACAGACTTGCTGGAGAAATATATGATTACATCATGCATATATTAATGCATTACCAGGTATGGAATATCATAGCAAGTTAGGTGTACATGTATTTGCCAGTAGGGTTAATTTTAGCAGAGGATTCATTTGCCAAATGCTTTGTCTCTGAAAGTAATTGTGACCTCTTGGGCTTTTTTTCTTTTTCTCCAACATTTTCACATCATATATTACCTTCTTCTGTGTCTCTATTATTAGTGTGCAAACAGTCATCAATAGCTGGGGAAAATGGGGAAAATGCTTTAAGAATTACAGAATAGTGATGTTTCTGCACTGAGTAGAGAAAATTGAGATCTCAGAGGGCTTTAAATGTTGTTCAAAGCCCTGCTAATGCAAATGTGCTCAGACAGCCTTTCCGAAAACACTGCAGAGGGGATGATATTAAATTAACTGTATGTGGAAATCACTGTGTTAAAGAAGAGATGTTAGTATACAGTGGAAGAAAGGATCAAGATGATTAAGATTCAGTTAATTATTAAATCACAATTTTAAGCTGTTTAAATTAAAATACAACTCTAACATTTTGATTTTATAAGCATTTTGAAAGAACAGCATCAATATTTCAAAAGGGTTGCCTTCTATTTTCTTTCTTTTGTACAGTAATGCATCATTTTCAATTGCTTGGCTGTCTACCCTGGCCTCAATGCATGCTGTCCATCATTCACCAGGGGTGGCAGACTTCAAAAAATTGCACTTGTGATATGAATATTAGACACTTGTAAAGTGAACAAACATTCCATTGGCCTCTACTTTTTTTTTCATGCAGAGGGTCATGATGAAAAATTATTTGAAAGTTATAGATCAGTGAGCCAGTGTGCAAAACAATTCCCCCCTCCCAAGGGGAAAGTAAAAACATAATAATTCAACTGATATCTGTGTATCAGTTACCTTAACATAGTAGGCGATATTTTCAGGTGCATGTACAATGATTATCTACCTCTCAAAATGCCTGAAAACCAGTGTACCTGGGAAACCACAAATTTGCCTGCATATATAGCAATTGCATGAGCAAAAGTCGTGCATAACAAATGCATGTGTATTTTAGGTGTTGTACCTACACCGCTGTTCTATGCCTTGCTTATCAATTATAGTTCCCAGGAAAACTACTCATTCACAACTTAAAAGTATTTGGTGGAAAATGAAATTATTTTATGTAAAATAAGCTACTTGAAAAAAACTATGTCGGATTTTTGCTAATAATGACACTCAATTCTTTGTGCAAGTAAACCACTGAATGAAAAACTAAAAATAAATTCAGGGGGCCTATATTTCCTAGATAGAAAAGTTTACAGCAGAAGCTGTTTCCACTCATTTCTTGTAAATAAATTTTGATTAATTATTTAGGAGGTGCTTATTTCAGCATGGCCAAGTGCCTAGTTAGTAGGAACAGCCAGGTGTGACTCTTAGAAGCTCCATCTTTATATCATAATTCCCATCAGACATAGTGAGAAGGTGTGTATCTTTTCCTGTCGTGGGCACCTCTGTGTATTGTCATGTCTGTGGTCTCTAGGGATACAAGTGTGCCTTTCCAAACATCGTAACTGGGTGTCAGGCTAATGATATAGCTATCTCCACTTACAGAGAGGCAATATGACCATTGGGATAATCATTTTATTTATAAAGCACCTACCAGTGCCAGCAGGGCTGTCAGGAAACAACACAGAGAATTAATACAACATCCTAATAACAAACAGTAGGAATTAGAACATACCACAGGCACCGGAAAAACCAAACAAAATCCTAAACAGAGGTATCACAGAAAAAAAGGGTAGTCTTCCACGTCATTAGAAGGGAAAACACAGCTGGAAGAGAAGTGCCCTCAAACACGGTTGTAAAGTGGGGAGGGATAAGCTGAGGCAGAGGTCCAAGGAAGGCAAATTCTACCTCCTATGGGCTTCCACAGCCACAGCTCAGTCCCCGAGCAAGTAAAATGGGTCTCATCTGCCTGACTCCAAGAGACGGGATCCCACTTGTGGATTAAAGCAGACATAGTCACTTCCGTGCAGCCCAGACTTAGGCTTGGTCCACACTGGGGCGGGGGATCGATCTAGGAAATGCAACTTCAGCTACGAGAATAACGTTTCCTAGATCGAACTAAGTTTACTTACTGCAGATCCACATGGCGCAGGAAGCTCCCCCGTCGACAGCGCTTCCGCCTCTCGGCGAGCAGGAGTTCCGCAGTCGACCAGGGAGCGCTTCTGGGATCGATTTATCGCGTCCAGATGAAACGTGATAAATCAATCCCAGAAGATCGATCTCTACCCACCGAATCAGGCGGGTAGTGTGGACCTAGCCTAAGACACATATCCAAGAGCAGGGCAGACTTTGGCACACTCATCTCTGGTCATATCTCCCATTGGTCAGTTTAGGCAGCTCCTTGCCTACTTTACTGGCTTTCTGGATCATATCCTAAGGCACCTGTCTCTCCCCATTCATTGTTTAGGGATCCTAAGTGCCAAACTTGGCTTTGTGGATCTCAGTGTGGTTCCTGTGATTTTCTAGGAACCTAAAAGTTAGGCACCACGATGCTCAGTGTTGCAACCCCCCGTTCACATAGGCACTTGTCGTGGAAAAACTTTTGTCTTTCGAGGGTGGGGGAGTTAACACCTCTGAAAGACAGAAGTTTTGTCCTTCAATTGCCAGTGGAGGCATAGCCTGAGTCCCTTCATGGATCCCACCCTATTTTCTCTAAACTTGTTCAGAGAAGTTCTACGTGACATGTCAGTCCATTATTCTGTATATCCCAGCATTCCTACCAACAGCCACCCCACTGACCACAACAACAGAAAACTTTATCTAGCATCTCCTAGTGTAAACAAATCCTGGGACGTTTGGCCAGAACTCCTAAAGTTGGTTGGTACCGAGCATTGGAAATATGAGTTACCTCGTAATTATCAATGATTCCAATAGCAGTGGTATATGGTCATAATGTACTACATAGCAACATGTACCAACATAAGTTATTTCATGAGTGCCCTGCAGTTATCTTATTATGTGATCGTTAGCTGGGTATCAAAATTCAGATTTTTTTTTTGGTAGTTTTATTATGAGTTAGAGTTTTGGATCATTTTCAGAGCATTTCTTTTACAGGTATTTCTTATAACAATCACATATTCAGAATAGTCACATATGTGATCTCTGCGTGCTCATTTTCTTCTAGCACTGTTGATGTAATTAGCAGTTATTTCTTTGTATGGTTTGTAACTTTTATGCTCGGCTCTGAATTGTTTAAATACTTGTTTTCCTGGCATCTTCTCATAGATAGTATGACAGATTTGGGGTTTGTTTGTTTTTCAATAACCCAGTATGTGACAATTGTGATTTGACATACTGAACAAACCTTCCACTTGCAACAAGTACAAGTACAGACTGCAATGCTGCAGTCTATTGTCAGAATAGGATGACTGAAGATCATGAATGACAGAGTATTTGTTCCCAGAATAAACTGTACTTTTTTCACGGGGTATTATTCCCAGCTGGAAAACAATACAGTGAGATGTTCCCTGCTAGGTTTCCCACACTAAAGGTCAATTTGAATAATAGGAGCCACTCTTGCTCTAAACTGTTCTTTCTTCTTTATGAAATTATCCTCCACACTCATAATTTTAAGCAGAAGAGGTCTATTTCCCCAAACATTCTACTTCACAGCAAACATATGCTATTCATTATCTGGGCTATGATAGGTTATTTGTTCATCTCTCAAATGCAGTGCCTCAGTATTCTCACATCATGTTTGTTACTATACATAGGCCAAAATCCTCCTAGCAGATCTGTGGAGTTGATCTATAAGTTATAAAAAGGAAACCTTTTTTTTTCCCCTCCCAATTGTGGCACTGAAAAATGGTGTAGGCTGGTGGACTCAATCACCAGCCTGGGAAAAATAATCAGCACTGCCGAGTTCAGTTCATGGTCTTTACCTCAGGGACCTGTTTATTCTCCAATACAAAAAAAGGAAACCTGGAGCAACAAAATAATGTAATAACCCTATTCTCAACTTTGATTGTGGGGCTCCCTGGGCTTAATGGACTAGACATCCACCTCAATAGGAAGTGGGCCACAGGGCTCCCACCCCCTCATGGTCCCCTGCTGCAGTCACAGAAGAGTTTATTCCTAGCCCTCCTGGTCACAGGCTCCCTTAGGGAGCTGGGGCCTTCATGTATATTCCCTAGCTGGTAATCAGACCCAATAACCTGATGCTGCCAAGCTGTGTTAGATGATTCCTAGCACCTCCCTGCTGGTCTTCTCTCAAGAACAGGGCTGGCTGCTTCCCCAACTCCTCTGAACCTTAAATCCATGTTACAAATGGCTTCTCTGCTCCAGATATGAATATCTGCTGTTTCTGCACCACAGTGATTCGAAGAGATCTCTCAAATGGAAATTTAGAGCCCCCCTCACCATCACCAATACAAGTTGTGCAGTTTCAAAATATGTGGAACTGACGATTACATAAAACAGAAGAGGTACTTCCCCCTTAAAAGGAGTATTTAAAGCATAGCAGCTATCTCAGAAGCAGAGGCTCTAGCTAGAAAGATGGACACATCTATCCAACTAAACACAGACATCCACAAATGTACGTGTCACAAAGCAAAGATTTGAATTCCAGAACATCAAGTTAATTATGGATTTTCCTTAGAGGGCATGATTTTCAAAAGCCTGTAAATTCACACTGGCAGTTTATGGAAGACATCCTGCTCCCATATATCTCATACAAAATTACAAAATGTTGTTCCTTTCACCAGCACTTAGCACTCAGAAGTCCCTTATGAGCATGAAGAAATTTCTCCACAGGACCGAAGAGATGGACTTATATGGAGAGCAAACGGCATCCCATAAAGGAATGAAGTGGTGTTCACCAGGGAGTTCGGGTGTGAATTCTGCCCTCCCTTTGTGCTTGCACTCATGCAAAGCAAATCCACACTGCCCCTTACTGCAGTCTATGTGAGATCCACAGCCCCAAGGTACTTCAGCATGTGCCTAACTTTAAGCACCTGAATAATCCTGCTGCTGTCAATGGTGATATTCACAATGTCTAAAGCTACTCATGTGCTTAAATACCTTGCTGAATCAGAGCTCCTGAAACTTGGAGTTAGCCCTTCATAAGAAATAAGATTAATTCAACATTTTGTATCAGCTTCTGAGCAAATGCTCAGTATTTAAGCACTTGCCTTGTCAAAGGACACAGCTCACAGGAGGTCACAGGCCTCAATTACATGAAGTTTGCTCTGTATTTTCTCAGAGCCTGTTTGATTTTTTTCGAGAGAGAGGCTGCCTGGAGCTTGTAAATTTAACTCCTGCTCACAAGCGGGGAGGGATAGCTCAGTGGTTTGAGCATTGGCCTGCTAAACCCAGGGTTGTGAGTTCAATCCTTGAGGGGACCACTTAGGGATCTGGGGCAAAAATCAGTACTTGATCCTGCTAGTGAAGGCAGGGGGTTGGACTTGATGACCTTTCAAGGTCACTTCCAGTTCTAGGAGATGGGATATCTCCATAAATTTAAATTGCTTTATGCAGAACAAAATTAACCATTTAAAAATACCGTGCTTCTTTGCTCCGTTTTACAATATATGCATTCATAGACACTCAGGTTTAAAAGGACAGCACTACTGGTGTTTTGTGCCAAAGCAGACAGAAACTTTTCATCCTGCCATGGAAAGCTAGAGCTATGGGGCTACTCCCGATAGGATGAATGCTTCTTTCATTTCCTGTTCTCTTTTACTTGGGTTGCTGTTCATTTTAAACTCTCTCGGTGTATTTCAGCCACTAAAAATGGCAAAAATATGTCTTCTGCAACTTGGCTATTTCTAGAGCACTATTTTTGTACAACATATTCCTACATAAAATGGGCAGTCGCGGAGGCTCCAACTGTGAGAGAATGGGATAGTGAGCGCCCAAGCACTCAGTGTCAGCCATTTCTGAGCAGGAGACCTACCATCTTCCCTCCTCACCGTGACCATCTCCCTCACCATGGCTGGTAGCAGAGACTTTACAGATGTTTTCTCTGCACCATGCCTCACATAAGTCTCTTATCTTTTTATGCCTCTCTATTCCATGCGAATCATAGGGCCTTCACCACTGCCCTCCATCTTTGCTGCTGCAGTCTTAAGCTATGTCTTCACTAATCATCAGCTATCCCTTGATACAAAGATGATGTCTGCCAGGGAGAAAAAAGTCATTGATGAGACTTATGATGGCTGAGAAATCCAATCCATGTGCTACAGGTTTTTCCACATAGATGACAGGTGGTTGCTTGGAGAGAGCAGAACTGCTGGCCAGGATGCTGTACACTTTCCTTCCTCCTCTGCTGTTTCGCAGCCTCTTGAGCAAGGCGATTCTCTTCAAAACAGGCTGAGGCTCGATGTATGATGCAATGCCATTGCAGTCTATTGCCAGGCAGCTTTTCCCAATTCATGGGGTCAATGCCTCCCTTCTAAAGATATACTTTCAGGGTGTCCTTGTAGTGTTTTCTCTGTCCCCCGCAAGTCCTCTTACCATGACTAAGTTGAGAAGAGTAGTGCTGTCTAAACTGGGGGTTAAATCAGCTTAACTACATGACTCAGGGGTGTGGATTACCCCTCAGCTATATAGAGGGGTTGACTTAACTTTTTAGTATAGACCTGCCCAGGGGCGGTCCTAGACCAAATGGCGCCCAGGTGAGGAGCATTTTCAGTGCTCCCCTCTCCCCATTTGTTAAACTTTTGAATACATTATTTTTATTACATTTGTAGCCCATTTTATTACTTTGATGCACAATATGCATGCATGATTTATCCCTGTAATGAGACAATAAATTTGCATGCTAGGATCTGTAAATCTGTATTTTTTTCATGCCATATATATAAGCAAATAAAAAATTCATTTCCTCTATGTTATAGAACCTTTTTAATTTTAAGAATAACCGAAATGTACTAACATCAAGAAATTGAACTGTGCACCAACATTGGGCGGGCCAGTATTAAATAGTGTTACAGTAAGTGACTGCCTTAGAAAGTAAACACTAGTCCTTTAGTTCAAAAGGTTGCTTTTCTTGCCTTTGCCCTTGCGAACTAAAGCACAGCGTCAGAGAAATCCAAACACTGGCTAATGGCATTTTCAAGTGATGTGAGTCTCTCAATGACCATTGTCAATCGAAGATATGTTTTAATGAGCCTGAGCTTCGAAAAGTTGCACTCACCACTCACGACTGTGACCAGCAGCGTGAGCAGAATCCTCAAAGCTATCCACATGAGGAAAAGTATCCTTCAGCTCTGCATCATGGATGAATTGGAGAACTTGGAGTGGAGCGTGCTTCCTATGGTGCAAAATGTGACAGGTTGTCCAATTCGATATAGAGGTCTTTATCATTGACATCCAAACATTCCCCATATGTCACCTCCAGTGAAGGTCCATACAGTTTTTCAAAAGTGTTTTCCTGTCTGCCAGCAGCTTACTAAGGTCAGACAAAAAGAACCCAGGTCTTTTTGTGGTGCTTCATTTGTCCAAACCTTTCCTAGATGGATACTCGAGCAGTGTCAATGAGTGAGCAAAAAAACTCTTTTTTAATTTTTCTTCTGAGCTTCCCATCACCTCATCTCTGCCCTTATAACCAAACTATCTCTTCTTCCAATGAATATGAGTTTTCTTGAAGACAGTCTCAACTCGTAAGTTGTCCTCCATTTCTTTGGCAGCAGTGATGGCATCTGTCAGGAGTGCAGTCCATTATTAGGGCATAGTACTTCACTTAGCCAAGCCACATCAATATGTTTTGAATTATTTTGCTGCATTCATGGTCCATAGTTTCTTTACAAAGTACTCGATGTAGGTGCTCACGCATGACAGCATCGTATTTCCCAAGGAGCTCTACCAAACCAAGGAAATTACCGTTATGTTCAGTGAACAAATTATCCGACGAGCCCCAAAAAGTCAAATTATTCTTTGCAAGGAAGAGGGTAATTGAGATCAGATGCTCAAGCACGTTCCTCCAATGCTGGGTTTCTACATTAATAATGTGCAGGTTTTCTGTGTCTATGCATTTACTCAGCTTGATCTTGGACTCGAACTCCATTCATTTGGAATAGGCCATAAAATGGCCGGGTGACTTTCCATGTTGCTTCAGAGCATCAGCGAAGTTATGCCAGTAATTGTACCTGGAAAGCGCAAGCAAAGATTTGGCACTCTTGTCAAATATTTTGCAACAAAAACAGACCACTTTGTCAGTAAACTAGCCAACACCAATTCAGTTTCTCACCTTTCTTGAGCACACTTTCGCAGTGTGAGTTTGAGAGGTGCCGCTTCTGCTCATTTACTAGAAACATAATATCCTCAGTTTTGCCTGACCAGTTCAAAATTGTACGATCAATATTGGCAGAGTGTAGGATGGCCAGCCATAAAGCAGGATCTGATATATCGATTTTGTGGTATGCAATTTTTCTCATTGCTGTTTCTGTCATCATGTGAGGCTGATTCTTCTTTATCATTTCCCTCCTTCTCATGTAAACTAGATTTTTATCTGTCATTAGTCTCCTTTTCATGTGAGCCACATACTTCTTTATCATCACTCTCCTTTATGCTGCCAGGAAAACTGGACTATTCTCCATCACTTTCCTCACATTTCCATCCTTATCTTCAGGTAAATCTGCTAATTCCTTAGTAATAGGACTTCCATCATCTACACTTCATTCCTCAATTTCTTCAGTACTGGGACAATCACTACTACCTTAAGCAGGGATCGGCAACCTTTGGCATGTGGCACGCCAGGGTATGCCCACTGGCAGGCCGGGCCAGTTTGTTTACCTGCTGCATCTGCAGGTTCGGACAATCGCGGCTCCCACTGGCCGCGGTTGCCGCTCCAGGTCAATGGGGTCTGCGGGAAGTGGCAGCCAGAACATCCCTCGGCCCGCGCCGCTTCCCATAGCCCTCATTGGCCTTGCCATGGTGAACCGTGGCCAGTGGGAGCTGTGATTGACCGAACCTGGGACGCAGCAGGTAAACAAACCAGCCCGGCCTGCCAGGGGGCTTACCCTGGCAGGCCACGTGCCAAAGGTTGCCAGTCCCTGACTTAAAGCCTGGTCTCTGTTGTTCTATTTCAGATATTTGCCCATCAAATTTGCCCTTTGCTGCAAATTAGATTGCAATGGAGCTTTTCACTTCCTATGCTGAGCTCCTGAAGGCTTTCTTCAGGGGCATCTTTTATTTTCTACAGGGGAAAACGGACAGTATTAGGGAGAGCAAAAGTCTATGTTCCACAGTCTTAGAGCGTCATCAAACATTATGTGTTAAGCATGGCAAAAGAAGTAACAGTATTTCTTTTATATTGTTGTGTAGATATGGGTTCTATAGCTATTGCTGGTGTCTCATTAAATATGTCCTTTGCTAGTCGCTACTTACATTCTTCAAGTCTTAAAACACAAGTACACTTATGCAATTACACAATAAAACAAGATTCACAATATCGTAGCTTCACTTCACTTCATTCTTATATCTCACTGACTGACTGGCGATTCCTCACCCCTTAAATACTCGCAAGGGCACAGCTGACAACATTCTAGGAGGTTCAAGAAAAATGTAGTTCTCAGAAAGTCTGGAAGGTTCCAGGAGATTCTACAAATGTCCAGAATATTCTAGAAGGTTAGTGAAAAATGAATCCACATACGGAATATCTGAAACATTTTATTTCAAATATTCTATTTTCTCTTTTGTTGCTAACAACATAAACAGCACCCCAAGCCTGGCACCCCTCAAGCCCAATGCCCCAGGCAGTTGCCTGGGTTGCCTGCCCCTAAATCTGGCCCTGAACCTGGCCTTAGCTTCTTCCTATGTCATTTTGATCTTTCATTTCTCCTTCTATTGTGTGTTTCCATGTTATCCTTGGTCTACCTCATCTTAGGGTTACCATATTTTGAGTGTCCAAAAGGAGGACACTCCACGGGGCCCCGGCCCCGGCCCCAGCCCCGCCCCCACCCCCGCCGCCCCAACTCCACCCCTTCCCCAAAGTCCCCACCCCAACTCCGCCCCCTCCCCTGCTTCCCACGAACATTTGATTCGCGGGAAGCCTGAAGCAGGTAAGGGAGGGGTGGGGGAAGGAGGCGCAGCCCAGTCTGGATCCCCGGCATCTCCAGCCTGGGTCGGCTCGGGCCCTGGGGTGCCGGTCCCGGGCCAGCCCCCGGCCAAGCACCCCCGGTTCAGCACCCCCAGCCCGGCCCCCAGCCCCCGGCTCGGCACTGCCGGCCCGGCACCGCTGGCCCGGCCCCAGCCCCCGGCCCCCAGCACCACCGGCCCACCCCAGGCCCCCGGCTCAGCACCGCCGGCCCGGCCCCGGCCCCCAGCACTGCCGGCCCGGCCCCCGGCCCCTGGCTCGGCACCGCCGGCCCGGCCCCCGGCCCTCAGCCCCCCC